>NC_031998.1:2347186-2433227 GCF_001879085.1 Nicotiana attenuata
CGAGACCTCTTGGCCTCCCCTCTCCTCCCTGTCCCCTAGCCATGCATACCCTCAATCCTCCTAGCAATGCTCACCGCCTACTGATAAGACACATCCGTCTCTAACTCACGAGCCATGCTAGATCTGATGCTGGGAATAAGCCCCTCAATGAACTGGCAAACCTTCTCGCGGATTGTAGAAACCAAAGCTGGGGCATGTCTAGCCAAGTCAATGTAGCGGACAGCATACTCAGAGACAGTCATAGTACCCTGGCGCAAACGCTCAAACTCCGCGCGCCAAGCATCCCTAAGACTCTGGGGAACATACTCCCTCGTGAACATATCTGAAAACTGAGCCCAAGTCAGGGAAGCTGCCTCATCCGGACTGTCTAACTCATAAGCACGCCACCACTGATAGGCGGCTCCTGGAAGTTGGAAAGTGGTGAAGGAAACCCCTCTCGATCTTGATATGCCCATAGTGCGGAGAATATGTTAGCACTACTCCAGAAATCCCAAGGCATCCTCTGATGCTAATCCACTGAATACCAGAGGATCATATTTCTTGAACCTCTCAAGTCTCCGCTGCTCATCCTCTGAAGCCGCTGCCCTATCCTCGGGCTGAATCGGTACTGCAGGCGGCGCAGGTATAACCTCTGGGGCCTGGCATGCACTCGCTGCTCAGGAGTGCGGGCGGCGGGAGTTTGTACTCCCCCGGCCTGGGATGTGGCTGCAGCAAGGGGAAGCAATCCTGCCTGGGCCAAAGTGGTGTACATACTCATAAACTGTGCCAAAGTCTCCTGGAGTGCTGGAGTAGTAGTGGCAGACGTATCGGGTGTCTGGACTCCGGCTGGTACTGCTGGTGGTACCTCGGCGGAAGCTCGCGCGGGTGCTCTGGCTGCACCACGAGCGCGTCCTCGGCCTCTACCCCGGCCCCGGCCTCTGACGGCTGCAGTAGGGGCCCGGGTGCCTGGTCCTCTCGGGTAGCATGTGTCCTCACCATCTGTGACAGAATAGAAAGACAGAAGTTTAGTTGTGATGTCAAAATCTCGCACGACAAGGAAATCAAATGAAGTGGAATTTTTTTTCCTAACAGTTACATAGCCTCCCGTAGATAAGTACAGACGTCTCCGTACCGATCAGCGAGACTCTAATAAACTGGCCTGTGTTCCGTGACTCCTATGAACCTAGAGCTCTGATACCAACTTGTCACGACCCCAGTTCACCCACCGTGAACATGTCGCGATGGCGCCTAGTCTCTACAACTAGGCAAGCCTACAATGCGGAAACATAACTAACTTGCGAAATAATAGTCAAAACTGAACAATTTAAAGGAGAAACAGTATATAAAATGCCGCTTGGCATATACAACTCCACATCACAGCATCCTACATTACTATCCCAAAACCCGGAAACTCACGGGAACACAAGTTAAAGAGGAATATAGTAAAATGCTCTAATCTCCAGAAATATCTACATCAATAGTACGATAGAAGGGCTAACACTACAGATAGAGTAAAGAAGGAGACTCTTCGGTCTGCGGATGCGGCAGATGTACCTCGAAGTCTCCGAAATGCTCCCTGCCTCAAGGATGATACGCCTAGGTAGAAGTACCTGGATCTCCACATGAAAAACATGCGCAGAAAGGGTATGAGTACACCATAGCGGTACTTAGTAAGTGCCAAGCCTAACCTCGGTGGGGTAGTGACGAGGAAGGTCAGGGCCCTACTGAGGTTAAACAAGATACAGGTTTAACAGTGTGAAATGACAGTGTGATTAAATAACACATGATATAAAGGACAACAACAACTATTACAAAAGCAAGCAAACACAGTAAAAGAACATAACTCAGCTCCGGGATAACAACGGGGATCTCCCAGGATACCGTCCTGTAGTCCCCAAATATAAATATCATGTCCAGTGGATCTCCCGGGTGCTGTCCCGTAGTCCAACTCACAAAGTGCAGGGGGATCTCCCGGAATGCAATTTCGTAGTCCCAAAATAAACATACAGGGGAGCTCCCGGGATACCGTCCCGTAGTTCCAAAATAAAGTGCAGGGGGATCTCCCGGAATACCGTTCCGTAGTCCCAAAGTAAATACACAGCAACAAAAGAACACAATCCAATCAATTTCATATCAAAGTAAAGAAGGTAATCCTAGCCTAGCATGGTTCACGTAGTACAATTAAGGCAGTTAGGACAGGTAAAGCAATTTAGTCAAGTAGACATGCTTCTCTAAGCTACAACAGGTTTAAATATCAAACAGTGTAAGCAAGGAAAGGAGGAACACAATTCAAGGCTATTTTTAAAGAAAAACCGGATTTTCCAACAATTAGCACAAGTGCGCGCTCGTCACCTCACGCACGAGGCATTTCAATTACCACAATATCGATTTTAAGGGGAAAAATTCCCCCACACAAGGTTAGACAAGCCACTTACCTCGAACCGGCTCAAAAATCAACTAGAAGCCACGCCTTTGCCACGAGTATCCGACTCCAAATGGCTCAAATCTATTCAATCCAATTACATATTGTAAATAACATCTCAAGCAACTGATTCTACAATTTAATTCAAAGCTAATACGCGAAATTATGCAAAATGACCAAAACGCCCCTCAGGCCAACGTCTCGGAATCGGATGAATTTAACATTTTCAGAACCCTCGTACTCTCACGAGTCTAACCATATAAAAATCTCTCAAATCGGAGGTCAAACACCCACTTAAAACACAATAATTCGGTCTAAGAAGTTTCTTCCAATTTTTCCCCAATTTTTGATCCCCAATCCGAATTTAAATGATAAAATTAACTATAGATTGATGGAATATAACTAGAAAGGATTAAAGAAACATTACCCAATGATCTCCTCTTCAAATCCATCTCAAAATCGCCCTCTCCCGAGCTCCAATTTGATTTTTCTAACTTTTGAAACTAAACCCTCGAAATCAATATTTCTGACCAGTGAAATCCGCATCTGCGTTCAAGGGACCGCATCTGCGGTCCCGCTTCTGCGGACCATTTGTCGCATCTGCGACTTTCATTAAGAGGGCCAGGAGCCGCATCTGCGGTTCTTCTTCCGCAGATGCGAAACCGCTTCTGCGGTAAAACTTCCGCATCTGCGGAACCTGAAGGACACCCAAAAATCCGCATCTGCGGTACCACTAGCTGCATCTGCGGTGCCGCATCTGCGGCCCCCGAATCGCAGATGCGAAAATATCAGAAGCAGCAAAGTCTGCAATCTCTCAACTTCAAAAATCTTTCCGTCAACCATCCGAAATTATCCCGAGGCCCCCGGGACCTCAACCAAAGCACCAACAACACCTAATACCTCATTCAAACTTGTACCAATCCTTAAACCACCTAAAACAACATCGGAAACTCGAATTAATCAAGGATTTAAGCCTAAGAATTCCAAATTTCCTCAAAATACGCTTTCGATCAAAAACCTAACCAAACCACTTCCGAATGACCTGAAATTTTGCACACACATCACAAATGACATAACGGAACTACTGCGACTCTCGGAATTCCATTGCGACCCTCGGATCAAAATCTCGCTATTGAACCGGAAACTGTAAAAATTCAACCTTCAGCATTTCAAGCCTAAATTCGCTACGGACCTCCAAAACACATTCCGAACAGGCTCCCAACCCCGAAATCACCTAACGAAGCTAACGGAACCATCGGATTTCCGTTCCGAGATCGTCTTCACACTGTTCTGGCTATGGACCATTTTCCAACACTTAGGCTCTCATTTAGGGACTAAGTGTCCCAAAACTCTCCGAAACTCAAAACCGAACATCCCGGCAAATCAAAGTAGCAGAAATAAACTTGGGGAAAGCATTTAATAGGGGATCGGGGAGTGAATTCCAAAAATGACCGGGCGGATCATTACAACTATCTCCCGAATGTAAATCTGAGCATACCTCTCTGCTGTATAAGTGGTCGCCACTGGAATAAAGTGGGCCGACTTGGTCAAACTATCAACAATGACCCATACTGAATCAAACTTCCGCAAAGTCCGCGGCAACCCAACTACGAAATCCATGGTAACGCGTGATAAGTCGGGATTTTAACATGTTTTATGCCCCTACATGCCTATGCTTTGGTTATAAATTGCTACAAAATAGTCCCAAAATGCTCACAAGTTGTACGTTATTGCAGGTTTGATCGACAAAGCGATGAATGTCAAAGATCGGCTCAAAAACGAGTGAAACCTGCTCAAGTGTCAAAGACTAAGTAAATTGAGGAAAAGAGAACCTAGTGCGGACCACGCAAATGTGAATGCGGCCGCACTAGGAGGTTCAGAGAGTGGCATTTTCAAGCTGGAGGCAACGCGGCCGCGCTACTCTTTTGTGCGGTCCGCGGTCAGGCTCCGCGGCCGCGCCACTCTTTTACGCGGTCCGCGGAGCAGAGATTCAGAGAGCCGTAATTTTGCCAATTCCAAGCAATGCGGCCCGCGCTCGTTTTTGTGCGGCCGCGCCAACTTCCACCGCGGCCGCGATACACTTTCACGCGGTCTGCGGTCCTCAAGTTCAGAGAAGCATAAATTGAAGTCCAAGAGCCAGTGCGGCCGCGGTCCATTTTGCGCGGCCCGCACTGACCCCGCAGGGGTTATTTTGTCTAGTTTTTCCAGCCTAGTATAAATAGGACATTTTACCATTTTTAGGTTAAGTTTTATATCCCAGACATAGCTGCGCTCGTGAGACTCGATTTTGTAGCCATTTTCGGCACTTTTGCTCTTAATTAACGATAGATTATTGTAGTTTTTTCTTAATAATCAATTAATATGCTTAGTTCTTCATCTATTTCTTCAATTTCTGTATCTAGCATGAGTAGCTAAACCCATTAGCAAGAGTTGTGGCTCAACCCTAGTATGGGTAATTGATGGGTGTTGCCATCTAGGGTTAGATTGATTATGGGTGTTTGCTATTTGGGTTGATTTTATATTTTTATTTAAGAATTTGTGGTTGCAAACACTGATTCAAGCTTTGTGGGTTTGACTCTTCTTGAGAAAAAGAGTCTATGACCCCAAAATTGACCCAACAAGGAATTGGGATGGACTCATGAGAAATGATAGTCCCAATTAACGGGTTAAATCTCGAGAGAGTAATCACCCTACTTGAACCCTAGTTGCTTGAACTAATTGGCCTACCCAATTGGTCTCGAGAGAGTCAATTGGGCAAAATCACTCTCTCTACCGAGAGGTGTGAGAGTGGGTACAATTGTGCAACGGTTATAGCATAAGCCCCAAATATGTCAATCTGTCCTTAGTAACATCTACCCGTCAATTAGCCACCTAGGTAATGCCACAACCCTAGTGCCCTTCTTCCCATTAGATACAACTTAGCAATATTCTAGTAGCATAATTTAGCGTTAATCATTAGTTTTATCATAGTAGTTATGAAAAAAAATCAAAAACCAAGAATGTTTGAAGTGACATTAGGAGCACAAACACATCTCTAGACTAGACATAAAATCCAACTCCACTACTAGCTCCCTGTGAAAATTGATCCCGACCACTATTCGGGTAAAAGCTATTGCGACCCGCTCTTCCTACCTTGGTGTAGTGTCGAGTTGGCAGCGATCAATTACTTCAGATGCGGTGATTACAGGTATTATCTCAGTCTGCCGCAGAGATGCTTCTGTGCTATTTGACCCTGGTTCTACTTTCTCTTATGTGTCATCTTATTTTGCCCATTATTTGGATACGCCCTGCGAGTCTCTCGTTTTTTCTGTTCATGTCTCTACTCCGGTGGGCGATACTGTTGTGGTAGACCGTGTGTACCGGTCGTGCGTTGTGTCTATTGGGGGTCTGGAGACCCGAGTGGATCAATTGTTATTACGTATGGTGGACTTTGATGTTATATTGGGCATGGATTGGTTATCTCCGTGCCGGGCTATTGTGGACTGTCATGCCAAGACAGTGACATTGGCCATGCCGCGTGTGCCACGGATTGAGTGGCGAGGTTCGACCGATTATGTCCCTAGCAGGGTGATTTCCTTCTTGAAGGCCCAGCGTATGGTTGGGAAAGGTTGTCTTTCATACTTAGCATTTGTGAGGGACGTCAGTGCAGAGACTCCCAGTATTGATTCTGTTCCAGTCGTGAGGGAATTCCCAGATGTGTTTCCTGCACACCTGCCGGGCATGCCACCGGACAGGGATATTGATTTTGGTATTGATCTGGTGCCGGACACTCAGCCCATTTCTGTTCCACCGTATCGTATGGCACCAGCGGAGTTGAAGGAGTTAAAGGAGCAGCTTCAAGAACTCCTTGACAAGGGATTCATTCGGCCTAGTGTGTCACCTTGGGGTGCCGGTTCTATTCGTGAAGAAGAAGGATAGCACTATGAGGATGTGCATTGATTACAGGCAGTTGAAAAAAGTAACAATTAAGAACAAGTATCCTTTGTCTCGTATCGATGATTTGTTCGACCAGCTTTAGGGAGCGAGGGTGTTCTCCAAGATTGATCTCCATTCGGGTTATCACCAGTTGAAGATTAGGGACACGGATATTCTTAAGACAGCCTTCAGGACCCGATATGGTCATTATGAGTTCTTGGTGATGTCTTTTGGGCTGACCAATGCCCTAACAACGTTCATGCATTTGATGAACAGCGTGTTCCGTCCGTATCTCGACTCGTTTGTCATAGTCTTCATTGATGATATTCTGGTATACTCGCGTAGTTAGGAGGAGCACGCGGAGCATTTGAGAGTGGTGTTGCAGAGATTGAGAGAGGACAAGCTTTATGCAAAGTTCTCCAAATGTGAGTTTTGGCTCAGTTCAGTGGCTTTCTTGAGGCACGTAGTGTCCAGCGAGGGTATTCAGGTTGACCCAAAGAAGATAGAGGCGGTTCAGCGTTGGCCCAGACCGTCCTCAGCTACAGAGATTCGCAGCTTCCTTGGTTTGGCGGGTTATTACCGCCAGTTTGTTCAGGGGTTTTCATCTATTGCATCGCCCTTGACCAAGTTGACTCAGAGGGTGCTCCATTTCAGTGGTCTGATGAGTGTGAGGAGAGCTTCCAGAAGCTCAAGACTACCTTGACCACAACTCTAGTGTTAGTATTGCCATCAGCTTCAGGTTCTTATACTGTGTATTGTGATGCTTCAAGAGTTGGCATTGGGTGCGTTTTGATGCAGGAGGGTAGAGTAATTGCTTATGCTTCTCGACAGTTGAAGCCCCATGAGAAGAACTACCCTGTTCATGATTTGGAGTTGGCTACCATTGTACACGCGTTGAAGATTTGGAGGCATTATTTGTATGGTGTGTCTTGTGAGGTGTTTATTGATCATCGTAGCCTCCAGCACTTGTTCAAGCAAAAGGATCTCAATTTGAGGCAGCGGAGGTGGTTGGAGTTGCTAAAGGATTATGACATTACTATCTTGTATCACCCGGGGAAGGCCAATGTGGTGGCCGATGCTTTGAGCCGGAAAGTGGTGAGTATGGGGAGTTTGGCATATATTCCAGTTGGGGAGAGAACTCTTGCAGTTGATGTTCAGGCCTTGGCCAACCGGTTCGTGAGGTTGGATATTTCGGAGCCCAGTCGGGTATTGGCTTGTGTAATTTCTCGGTCTTCCCTATATGATCGCATCAGAGAGCGCCAGTATGATGATCCTCATTTTCTTGTCCTTAAGGACAGAGTTCAGCATGATGATGTCAGAGATGTGACTATCGGTAATGATGGGGTGTTGAGGATGCAGGCCGGATATGTGTGCTCAATGTAGATGGGCTTCGGGAGTTGATTCTGGAGGAGGCCCATAGCTCGCGGTATTCCATTCATCCGGGTGCCACGAAGATGTATTAGGATCTGAGACAGCATTATTGGTGGAGGAGAATGAAGAAAGACATTGTGGGATTTGTAGCTCGGTGCTTCAATTGTCAGCTGGTGAAATATGAGCACCAGAGACCGGGTAGCTTGCTTCAGCAGATGGATATTCCAGAGTGGAAGTGGGAGCGGATCACCATGGACTTTGTAGTTGAGCTTCCACAGAATTTGAAGAAGTTCGATGCTATTTGGGTGATTGTGGATCGGCTGACCAAGTCCGCGCACTTTATTCCTATCTGTACCACCTATTCTTCAGACCGGTTGGCAAAGATATATATCCGGGAGATTGTTCGTTTGCATGGTGTCCCAATTTCCATCATTTCAGATCGAGGCACTCAGTTTACTTCACAGTTTTGGAGGTCTGTACAGCAAGAGTTGGGTACTCAGGTTGAGTTGAGCACAGCTTTTCACCCTCAGACGGACGGGCAGTCCGAGCGCACTATTCAGATATTGTAGGACATGCTACATGCTTGTGTCATTGATTTTGGAGGGTCATGGGATCAGTTTCTACCGCTCGTAGAGTTTGCTTATAACAACAGTTACCAGTCGAGTATTCAGATGGCTCCATATGAGGCTTTGTATGGGAGGCGGTGTAGATCTCCAGTTGGTTGGTTTGAGCCGGGCGAGGCCAGGCTATTGGGTACAGACTTAGTGCAGGATGCTTTAAACAAGGTGAAGGTGATTCAGGAGAGGCTTCGTACAGCGCAGTCGAGACAAAAGAGCTATGCTGACAGGAAGGTTCGGGATGTGTCCTACATGGTTAGTGAGAAGGTTCTATTGAAGGTTTCACCCATGAAGGGTGTTATGAGATTTGGGAAGAAAGGTAAATTAAGTCCTCGGTTCATTGGGCCTTTTGAGGTACTTCGGAGGATTGGGGAGGTGGCTTATGAGCTTGCTTTGCCACCCAGTTTGTCGAGTATGCACCCGGTATTTCATGTTTCTATGCTCCGGAAGTATATTGGGGATCCGTCTCATGCTCTTGATTTCAGCACGATTCAGTTAGATGGTGATCTGACTTATGATGTGGAGCCAACAGCTATATTGGAGCACCAGGTTCGAAAGTTGAGATCAAAGGATATAGCTTCAATGAAAGTGCAGTGGAGAGGTCGGCCGTGTAGGAGGCTACTTGGGAGACCGAGCGGGAGATGCGGAGCAGATATCCTCACCTGTTTGAGGCTTCAGGTATGTTTCTTGACTCGTTCGAGGACGAACGTTTGTTTAAGAGGGGGAGGATGTAACGACCCGGCTGGTCGTTTCATGAGTTACCGCTCCGTTTCCCCCATTTCTGCTTCTTATTGCTTTGTTTATCGGTTCTATGTATGATCGGGTTGGTTGGCTCGGGTTCGAAAAGGTTTTGGTAAGGTCTGAGACACTTAGTCTCTTTTGAGGAAGCTTAAGTTGGAAAAGTCAACCGGATGTTGACTTATGTGTTATAGGGCTCGGATGTGAGTTCCGATGGTTCGAATAGCTTCGGGAGGTGATTTGAGACTTAGGAGCATGATCGGAATGTGTTTTGGAGGTCCGTAGTAGATTTAGGCTTGAATTGGCGAAAGTGGAAATTTGGCGTTTTCCGGTTGATAGGTGAGATTTTGATATAGGGGTCGGAATGGAATTACGGGAGTTGCAGTAGGACCGTTGTGTCATTTGGGATGTGTGTGTAAAATTTCAAGTCATTCGGACGTGGTTTGGTAGACTTTTTGATGAAAAGCGTAATTCGGAAGATTTTGAAAACCTTAGGCTTGAATCCGATGTGTTTTGGTTGATTTGATGTTGTTTGAGGTGTTTTGAAGATTGGTATAAGTTTGGATGATAGTATAAGACTTGTTGGTGCCTTTGGTTGAGGTCCCGGGGGCCTCGGGGTGATTTCGGATGGTTGACGGAAGGTTTGGAGTTAAGTTTGATAGCTGAAGTATTTTTGCTGCTGTCATAACCGCACCTGCGGTTAGGAGGCCGCAGGTGCGATGCCCGCAGAAGCGGAAGGCAGCCGCAGATGCGGCCAAGTAGGCGAGCAGCTGGAACTGCAGAAGCAGTGAAGAGGGCGCACCTACGATAGCGCAGGTGCGAGATTTTAATCGCAGATGCGGTATTGGTCATTTAAGTGAAAACCGCAAATGCGGTGGTCTTGGCCGCAGAAGCGGGACCGCAGTAGCGGGATTTGGACCGCAGGTGCGAAAAGCCTGGGTCAGAAGGTATATAATTTTTCCTTCGCAATTTTCAGAGGTTTCACCATTTTTAAACGCGATTTCTGGAGTTTTTGGGCGATTTTGAAGAGAGAATTCAAGGAGACTTCATTGAGGTAAGGTTTTGGATCATAAAAACGCGTTTCTATGGTATTACCTCACGGGTTAGAGCTGTAATTATGGAAACTAAGGGTTAAATATGGAGGAAACTAGGGCTTGGAAACTTAGGCCTTTGATTAAGGATTTGAAGGACCATTTGTGGTCGGATTTTAGAACTTTTGATATGTGTGAACTCGTGGGGAGATAAGGAGTCTAATGATGTAAAATTTATCGAATTTCGAGACATGGGCCCGGGGGTCGGGTTTGGTTTATTTCGGGATTCGCGTCGTTTTTCGATTGTTTTCGAGTGGGCTTTGTCCCCTTAGCATATTTTGATGGTTATGTCCATATTTTGCCTAGATTTGGAGCATCCGGAGGTCGATTCGAGGGGCAAAGGCATCGCGAGCTAGAGTTTGGGCCGGATTAAGGTGAGTAATGATTGTAAATGTTGTCCTGAGGGTATGAAACCCCGGATTTCACATCGTTTCCTATATTGAGGTGGCGCACACGGTAAATGACGAGCGTGGGGCCGTGCACCGTTGGGGATTGTGACTTAGTCCATCCCGAATGACTGTTTTACCGCGTATTTGATTGAAAACTGTTTGCTATCATCATGTTTTGGGCTGAATGCCATATTTGGGCCTAGTGCCAACTATTTGGACCCTTAGGGGATTTTTACTGCCATTCCCTCACTGTATTGACTTTATACTTATACTCAGTCATGTTATATTCTATTGTTTGCATAACTCAGCCATGTTTACTCTGTTTTAACACTTCAAATAATATTTTAAATTATTTTTTGGGCTGAGCATCATGTTTTATTGTTGCCCGAGTGGCTTATGAGATTCTGACTGAGTAAGGCCGAGGGCCTATGTTGTGAGGATACTTTTGGGTCGGACTGCACGTCGCAGCAGTGATACACTGATTATGATTATGAGGCCGAGGGCCTGATATTGTAGGCCACGAGGTGGCTTGTTGATATGAGGCCGAGAGCCTAGTGATTATGCCACGAGATGGCTTGATATTGTGCTTGGGCCGTAAGGGGCCCCTCCCGGAGTCTGTACACCCCCAGTGAGCGCGGGTACCCATTGTGATATGAGATATAGCCCGAGGGGCTGGTGTTGTTCTATTGTTATTGCCCGAGGGGCTGATTCTGTTATTATTGTGCCCGAGGGGCGGTTTTTATGTGTTTATCTTTCCTAGCTGCCTTTCATTTACGTGTTTAACTGCTAAGAGGTGTTTTCATGAGATTTCACTGCTTTACTGTACTTTACTGGTTTTATTCTGCTTCTTTATAACATTTTGTTGTGTTTTACGAGATTTCTTATCGCTCAATCTACATTTATTGTTATTACTCACTGAGTTGGAGTATTCACTTTACTCCCTGCACCCTGTGTGCAGATTCAGGCGCTTCAGGTCCTGCTACCGAGGGTTGATAGCTTCCAGCAGATTTTCAGAGTCCACTAGGTAGTTGTTCGGCGTTCGTAGCCCAGTGTTTCTCCCTCTTGTCATTATTTCTATTCCTAGTTCTGGATTTTGTAATAGACTGTAGTCCCTTTTCTACATTTCGAGACTTATGTTAGATGCTCATGACTGGTGACACCCCGATGTCGGGCCGTGTTTGGTTGTTTTTCGCGAATTGTGTTATTCACCTTTATTTTTGGGATTATTATTATGTTAAAGACTTAAATTGTGCTGTTTTAGTTGTTTAAAATGAATTGTGTGTTGTGTCGGCTGGCCTTGTCTTCACGAGAGGCGCCATCATGACAAGGTCCGGGTCTAGGGTCGTGACAAGGGAAAATTTCACATAAGAACAATTGGGTTCCCTACTTTTTAATTTTATAGCCCATATTTCAATTTACAACAAATTAGCCCAAAAACAATAGGCCGATACTCAACATTCAACTCCAATAGGTTCTCGAAATTACTAGTTAATTTTTAAAAAAGATTGCTCAAGCTTTTAAGTTAATTTTCGAATCAGTAACTGTGACTCAAATATTAGTTCAACAAACCAAATCCACTTGGGTAGTGAAAATTAGATTTTTAACAAACTTAAATATGTGGGTTTAAATTCCAAAATTTGATTTCGTGAGAATTTTGGAGTGGGTATTATTTAAACTTGTTAGAAATAGTATAAGGAGGTTGTATATAAAAGTTGAAGTCGTTTAATGGAGATTTGGACTGGCTTTGAACAAGAATTGCAACTGAAAATCGTGGAAGAAGTTCGTCTACAGACGTTTGTATAAATGTGTATAAAAGTGTATAAGATGTGTTTATACACTCATATACATTATTATACAAAAATTATACAAAAAACTGACTTCGTCTTCTTCCTTGCGTCTTTTCTGAAATTTAACTCAAATCTTGCTCAAATCTACTCCAAATCACTTCAAATTTAAATCTTGAACTCCTTTTGATATTTGCAATCAATTGGAACATCACCCAATCCAAACAACTAACAAACTCAAAAAATCATATTTTCGAAAGCAAAGCTTTGAATGGCCTTCAATGGTGGATTTCTACTTTTCAATTTTCTTACATTGCAACCAGGTGACACATGGGGAGAAACAGAAAATACTCAGCCCCTTGAAGCATATGTAGAAGATGTGAGAAGAAGAGAGAGTGAAAGCAATGGTTGTGTATCCACCAAGTTAATCATCATCGAATCAGAGAAAACGCTGCTTCATGTGCTCGAATGGGTGTGGAAAGGTTGCAGAGTCCACTTTCAACGGCTAGAACACCTCTTTCAATATAAAAGTTGTGTACATGTTCAAACCTAATCTATTAAATTATATATAATTAGTAAATTATAATTAAGTTAAATAAATTTTTAATATAATATAACTAGATGAAATCTTTTATTTTTCTTTTAATAGAAGCCCTTCCTATAAAAGGGGTGGTTTTTTTAGAGTATTTCCCAAACTGTGTTTTCTTTAAACTCTCAACAAAATAGTCAACAAAAGACAAGCTACATTACAATACGACAAGTCCTTTTCTGACAATAAAAGTTTAACTGAACAACTTTTTCAAAAAGATATCTAATTATAGTATACACTAGTACAGTGCATAATTTTCACACAACTAATCCTTAATTAAGTAGTTAGTGCGAGTTATTTACAGCAGCATCATTAGGTTACCAAAACAGGATAGCAACATGCCGGGGCCGGGGGGGGAGGGGGGGGGGGGGGGGGGGAAGATTTAAAGCGTATAAATTTTGGGCTCTACTTTTCTAAAGTTATTGAGTTATAAATTAATAATGAGAATTTTTCAAAAAATACTGTTTAGAGCCTAATTATCATCTGTAACTATAGTTTGCCGAATTACTATTTGTAGCTAATGTATCAATTTTGTTGTATCTAACACATACAACCAAATTCATATTCGCTGTATTAATCTGTTGCCAGGTTGTTTCAATGAATACGGTTTTGATGGAAAAGATGTATCAATTATATTTGTTTGCGCATAATGGGTGCATCAATGAATACAATTTTGATGGAAAGTTGTATCAACTCTATTCGTTTGCACACAATGAATACAATTTTGATGAAAAAGCTGAATTATCTGTATTCATTCGCACATAATGATTGTATCAATGAATACAGTTTTAATAGCAAAGTTGTACCAACTGTATTTACAAAGTTGTATCAACTGTATTTACATTCAAAAAGAAAAATACACTCAAATCCAGCCAGATCTGTGCCGGCCAGATTTGAGAAATATAATTATAAAAAGGGAAAATTTCACATAAGAACAATTGGGTTCCCTACTTTTTAATTTTATAGCCCATATTTCAATTTACAACAAATTAGCCCAAATATAATAGGCTGATACTCAACATTCAACTCCAATAGGTTCTCGAAATTACTAGTTAATTTTTAAAAAAGGTTGCTCAAGCTTTTAAGTTAACTTTCGAATCAGTAACTGTGACTCAAATATTAGTTCAACAAACCAAATCCACTTGGGTAGTGAAAATTAGATTTTTAACAAGCTTAAATATGTGTGTTTAAATTCCAAATTTGATTTCGTGAGAATTTTGGAGTGGGTATTATTTAAACTTGTTAGAAATAGTATAAGGAGGTTGTATATAAAATTTGAAGTCATTTAATGGAGATTTGGACTGGTTTTGAACAAGAATTGCAACTGAAAATCGTGGAAGAAGTTCAGTTATACAACAGACGTTTGTATAAAGGTGTATAAAAGTGTATAAGATGTGTTTATACACTCATATACATTATTATACAAAAAATATACAAAAAACTGACTTCGTCTTCTTCCTTGCGTCTTTTCTGAAATTTAACTTAAATCTTGCTTAAATCTACTCCAAATCACCTCAAATTTAAATCTTGAACTCCTTTTGATATTTGCAATCAATTGGAACAACACTCAATCAAAACAACTAACAAACTCAAAAAATCATATTTTCGAAAGCAAAGCTTTGAATGACCTTCAATGGTGGACTTCTACTTTTCAATTTTATTACATTGCAACCAGGTGACACATGGGGAGAAGCAGAAAATACTCAGCCCCTTGAAGCATATGTAGAAGATGTGAGAAGAAGAGAGAGTGAAAGCAATGGTTGTGAGAATACTTATTTAACTCCATAACTTTTAGAAGCAATGATTGTAAGAACACAGATTTTGAATTTGCCAGTGCTTTCAAAATATGTACAATATAGGCTAGGTAGGGTAAAACTTAAAAACATGGGCCATTTTTTGTTATGGTGTGAAGTCATGTGTATTTTCTTGTAATTCTTTCATTATAAAATCCGCCAAAATACAAATCACTATATTTACACTTAAAAATAGAGATTACATATAATAAAATGTATATTCTGGCACTTCGCCGGTTGCTCGTCGGAAAATTTTCCGTTGAATTCGGAATAAAAAAAATATAAAAAAATAGATCTGCCCAAGATCTATCATTTCATGGGATGAAAGTGATCAGAACTCAACTCAACGAATCTGAGAAATAAAGTTTTGATTTTTCTTGGTTTTCCCAAATCTACGGAGTTCTATGAGGAACCGAAAGAACTGAGTTTGTGGATCCGTGTAGAAGAGGATGAGAGCAAGAGATGATGAAAAATTGGGACCATTTGGAGACCATCGGCCAGCGGCGGTGATTTCCGACAATGCCGGTGGCGACAATCTGGTGGCGGCGGCAGAAAGGTTTTGGAAAGGAAGATGGTTCTTAGGGTTGTGAGGAGCAGTGAGACATCTGAAAATTGTGTGTTAATAGTAAAATTGCTATAACATACAAACGTTAGCTATATATTGTATTTATTTCAACTATAATTGTGGTAATTACCTACTAAATATTAGTTATACCATGCAAAAATTCCATTAATAGTATGTACAATTTGGATTCGACCGAACCGTAAGCGAAGAGTTAACTCCTCGTGTGTCCAGAGTAAGTTATTTACTGCATCTTTGGTTACCAAGTTAGGATAGCAACAACGATTAGAACAATTTATTTATTGCATCTTTGAGTTACCAAATAGGATAGCAACAACGATTAGAACAATTCATTTGTCACTCATCTTAATTTGATTACAAAGTTAATTAGACGGATTGAGAATTGAAACTAATAAGTAGGTTATTGTATTCCAACTTCATAATATACTATTTAAAATGTAACATTTGGAATTTACATGAGTCTTTTGGCAGATTACCCTCTTCACTAAGTAGTTTCTAACAAACTTCATTACATGCTTTTCCCATAATGTTTTTTCCTACTCTTCGAGTTGCAGAGATTGCATGCTCAGAATGTCCTTAACATAAAAATCTAACATCTTTCTTAAGCCGGTGGGTACCAATTTTTATTCGAAACCTATATATATCGCCCCTTTTATTTATTTATGTAAAGTTGAAGGTACCATACAATTTTGAGTTGTTATGCCACGGCCACGCCAGTGAAAAACTGCATTGCACCAGAGCAAGGAGAGACAGAGTAGTCGCTAAGCGATTTCATGGCTCCAGAACCACATTTCTCTTTGTGTTCATCGATCGATATTTGTGTGCAACGACACTCCGCACTACAAAATGCCTTCTCCCCTCTGCAAATATTATAAGGAAAGAAGTTGTTATTCTATGCTTGAAAGGCAGAAGATAGATCTATGTTGATTAAAGAAAGATTTTTTTCTATAACAAGTCAAGAAGAGCAAGATATATTTTAGCCTCAATTATTCCTTACATAAATAATACAGACCACATGCATATACAAACAAGATGTATTAGAGATTCCTGTCACATATTACCTGGAAGAAACTGCCTAAATTTAGTGAAAAAACGAAAACCATGTGGAGTTTTCCTACCTAATAAAGCTTCACACGTCATAAGTTTGAAAATTGTATCGATAGAGAAAGCTAACAGACAGATTTCCAGCAAGGCCAACTTAATTTTGCAGCAACAGAGTTTACAACTAGCACGACGACGAATACAAAAATTGATTGCAAACAAATTAAAGAAAGCAACAAGCAACTAAAATACCCAGCAGCTTTCTTTACGTGAACATAATCAATATGTTGCCACAAAAACCATCTGGTGGCTATTATTCAATAGCTAAGTTGCTTATATTTATAGAAGCAATCTTCCAATATCACAAACTTAGAATCAACTTTTTCCCACGGAATTAAGTAATGCAATAGTTTATGTCAGCGAGTAAAATAACATGACTACTGACAGAAGCACTGATATTATTAATCAAGTTGAGTAGATTGTAAGCGACTGACATACAGAGAGACATAACTTGAGTGTGTAATTCAAGCAAACATGTCCTAATCCAAAACATAGGAGAAAGATTTTTCCTGCCATTATGTAAAGATGATGTAAAGCATTAAGTTATACAAGTTGGAAGAAGATGCCAACAGCCCAAGAATAATGCTAATTAATAAAGATTAACAATGACATTTGTGACCAAAATTATAGAATTCGCAAGCAATGCCTTAACAACTGCAAGAATTACAAATGATCAAGAAAGAAACAGTTGCAAGAAGTACAAATGTAGGTATATCACTTGAGATTTTTAGAACTGGTCATCGGAAACAGTAGATACAAATTCTGAATATCCCTATAACAGAGAGATATCAAGAACATAGGGAATTGAGCAGAGCTAGTCAGTGCCCCTAAGTACACAAAATACTCGTCTTATATAAAGCAGGTCAGGAAGCTTGACGTGGCAAAAGTTCCAAGAATACAACAACAACAACCACCCTAATGTAATCCCACAAGTGGAGTCTGGGGAGGCTAGTGTGTACGCAGACCTTTTACCCCTACCTTTAAGAAGGAACAAGCCCAAAGTACTGGTCATGATAATCTTATGATTTAAAGGCACAGTTCAGTGGAAGGTTTCGTTGTAAATCTAAAATAAGTAAAAGGGTCTCCTTTCTTAATAGTTAGAACTTTTAGACGAACATACACAATTTACTTTTACACCATAGCAAGCAAAAATCCTATAAATAAATGAATATGTGTATCTTCCCCCTAACATTTTAAAGTTTAGACGAGACACTTGATACAATCTAATAGATTTCGATTTCCCAAGGTCAGTCCTCAAATCTTTGATAATTTTTTCATGCCTAAGATCTTTACTTGGATACTTTAATGCACGTGACCAAGCTAACCCTTCAAAATGAAGAGACAACACTCACCTAAACGATCAACTCATTAATACCAGAATATCTTCTTCCCAAACTACAAGTCCATAAAGAATTAACACTCTCTTCAACCAACAGAGCCTTGCTGAAACCAAATTTGGACGATCACAAGTTTCAGATCATATTCACGAGGAAAAAACTACAGCTTAAAGTTAATTGAAAGGAAAATATTAATCTCCACTGACGTATTCCAATATATATATATATATATATATATATATATATATATATATATATTCAATGGTAGCAAAAGAAAAAGGCAAATGAGATAAGATATTCATGAAGCCATCAAACATAAAGGTTCTGAGAGGCCACATTAGAAGAAATAGTTTTCTCCTTAAAATCCAGTCAGAGTATGGAATGATCAGTTCACTCAACCATTTTGCTCAACCACCACCAACCAATATGGTAATTAAGATCACATCATAAAGATTACATTTTTTTGGTAATTAAGATCAACTCATTAAGAGGAAAATTGACCATAAAGCCTCTTAATTAGTTCCTCTTATCAAACTTACAGCTGCAAGTGACACTATATTCTCAAAAAGTAACAACAGAAGTACACAGATATGAAGCATAAAATGGAAATTAGCAAAGAATTTAACCATGCATTTATATCTCAGATCCAAGAAATTATTACCAAAGAGACCATTAACATAATCAAAAGCCCAGAAAAAAAGAAGGCAGAAATTGCAAAATTGAAGTTCTAACCTGTACATGAAAATATCCAAGCCCTGAAGCTGCTTCTTGCAAAGAAAGCAAGAATTCAAGAAATCAGCTGTCCTAAATTCACCATGATTGACAGCAGCAGCAGCTTTTTGGGAGTTGGTGTTTCCTATGAATTCACCATCAAAATACTCTCTTTTCTTAATCAAATTGGTACCCACATGAGAAATCACACAAGTGTACTCCTCACACATCTCCATTTCTTCAATACTAGGCCTCTTACTCTTCTTCTTCTTCTTAGGTTTATTATTATTATTAGCAGTAAAAATTGGGATTGGGTTTGAAGTAGTTGATCTTGGAGATATTGCAAGAATTGCAGCTCTACTATTACTGCTGTTATTAGTCATAGCTGCCACAATTCCAAGCCCAACAACAGCACCATTTGGGTCCTCAAATTTCTTAGGAGATTTGTTGCTGTTGTGATCAGTTAGGGTAAAAAGGGAAAGATTTATTGACAGCCTCTTCTTCTTTCCTTTCACTTCAGCCATTTCTACACACACTCAGAAAGAGAAAAAGATTGAATTTTTTTATGGGGTTCTCCTAAATCTCTCTCTCTCTCTCTCTCTCACACACACACACACACAAAAACTGAATTTTTAAGGGGTTTTTCCTAAATCCCCTTCCTTTTATTATCCTTCAGCAAAAAACACACAAGAAAAGATTTTTGGCTGGATCTTGGATGAATTTGAACTGGGATTTTTCAAGAAAATGAGAATTATTAGAGAGTGGAGCTCTTGGGGTTTAAGGGATATATGTAAATATAAAGAGTTATGTATACTTAGAGAGAGAGAAAGAGAGAGAGAAAGAGATTGGATGAAGAAAAGAGGCAAAGCACAAGTTTTCTCTCTTCACTTTTTTCTGCTTCTCCCTCAGTGCAAAGAGGAGCACACACACCTCTCTGGTTTTCAGTGGAGGTAGGAGAATATAAACAGTCACAAATATTTAACAAAAATCAATAATATAGCAATTATTATTTAAATAACTCCAATTTTTTCAATCATTTTCTTGCTGACTTTACATTTTTACCCTTCCAGAAAGATGTGATCTTTGTCATTATCAAACACTTACTTATTTATTTATTTTTAATTTAAGAGAGGAAAATAGAGTGATACTACCATGTTTATTTATTTCCAAATAAATGGGATCAATCATTTTCATAAAATAAGAGATTTTTAGATAAATGTATATTTTCCTGAAAAAATTGTGTACACATTGATTTTATGACAAGGTCACTGGATTTCTTATTTATGTTATTCTATTTGCATATAATTTAATTTGGTCCATAATTATATGTATAGTGAATATGCCACTGTCAACATCAAAATTCAATGTTGAAGTGATTGAAGTTTTTATAGGCATTTCTTTCACTTTCTAATTCAATTAGAAAAACGTTTAGTGTCAGCATTTCCTTTCTTTTTTTTCTTTTTTTTCCCCTAAATTCTTTTATCTTTCTGTAGTGCACTTTGAAGTGCCAAACGTATTTTCTATTGGCACTACAATTTTGTGGCAATAAAAGTAGTATTACATTTGTTTGTTGCTATTGCACGACTTTGGCATCTTAAACTCTCATCATCCAACAAAAGTTCATGCATAATTTATTATGTAATTTAATTATCTCTTCTTTTTAATTTCATCCTCTCTTGGATGTGTATTCATAGTTTACACATCTATGTAACATGAACAACCAGCAACATCTTGAGAATCCAAATTGAGTAAGAATATCATGTAAAAAATCATTTAGGACGAAAACGCTAAAATTGAATTACAAAGTATAAGAAGCCGACTTAAAATTAGAGTTTATATTTTTCTTTTGTAATCACAATATATTTTAGAGACATTTAACTTAGTTGTTTCCTAGTATCTTTATGATACTTAGGAAATTAAGTGATTTTGTAGTTACAAGAAAATAATTTAGTATTTTGGTATAAAAAAGATATTTTTGAAACATGATTAGGAATGAACATATTCGGGACAAGGTGGAAGTGGTATGTGTAGCGGATAAGATGCGAGAAGCGAACACATGAAAAAGAGAAGTATAAATGCCCCAGCGAGGAAGCGTGAGATGTTGGCTATGGCGGGTCCAAGGAAAGGTAGAGGTAGTCCGAAGAAGTATTGGGGAAGAGTTAATCAGGCATGATATCACATCTTCAGCTTTTCGAGGACATGACCCTTGATAGGAGGGTTTGGAGGCTGATGATTAGAGTAATAGGTTAGTAAGTAGTCGAGCGCATTTATTTTTCATAGCTATAGTACTAGTGGTATCGTCGTGTTCCCTATTTCTAGATCGCTATTATTACTTCCTTTGCTTCGGTTATATTCTTTTATGTTTGTCATAACTGCTGTGATTTTACTTTTCTTAAGCCAAGGGTCAACTTTTACCATGTAGTATGGTCTGCATATACACTACCTTCCTCAAATCCCGCTTGTAGGATTAGACTGAGTTTGTTATTGTTGTTGAACTGAGGGTCTATCGGTAATAGTCTCTCTATCTTCATAAGCTAGGGGTAAGGTCTGCGTACATACTAACCTCCCCCAGACTTCACTTATAGGAATACACTGGGTATGTTGTTGTTGTTGTTGTTGATGTTGTTGTTGTTGTTGTTGTTCTTGTAGTTGTTGTTGTATTTCACCACAATAAAGTGAAAATAGAGCAATCAGGGGCGGAGGGAGAGCATTAGCTGCGGGTTCGAAAGAACACAATAGTTTTTGCTTAAACTTTGTATTTGTATTAAAAAATTATAAAATATATATAGATATTTAATTACGAACGCAATAACTAAGATAAACTATGTGTTCGATGATGAATTTAGAATCCATAAACTTCAAAGCCTACTTCCGCGTATGAGAACAATCATAACCCAAATTAGTAAAAACTAAGATATAGTTAGCTTCTTAAATCTCAAGGAATCATTTACTTTAACCCTTTGAAGCTAAACAAGAATAACCTTTTGATGTCATTTTGGTCCTTAAATTCCTTGAGCACTACCGCATGCATAAACAAACTTTAATTTTTATAGGTAAGTATAAATATGTTATGTTTATTGGGTTAGGAGAAAGTAGGTTATCAGATTCCTCATAAACAATAGGAGTGAAGTACAAAGGGATAGTATTTACTTTGCTTTAAACAGTAGCATTCAAGTACAAATGGCCAAAAAGTATCTCCTTCAGTACTTTCATATTTCTAAATGTATTTTGGTTGGTAAACCCCCATACCCTTCAAGGGAAAAGCTCTTGGTCAATGAATTGTCTTTTTTTTCTTTCTTTTCAATATGTATTCAGTACTCCAAAGGCGGAGCCAGTATTTGAAAATTATGGGTTCAGAGCTCTAGTCCTTTTAAGTTACTGGGTTCTAAATCAATAATTTATACATATTCAATGAATTTTTAAGACAAATACATAGATTGGACCAAAGCGATTAGATTCGGCCGAACTCGTATTCATTGAGCTAGCTCGGCCCATGCAGTACTCACGAAGAAGTTGGCGATACGTTTTCGTATTTCTACGAGAAGCTGGAAGGAACCCATGATTCCCGGTAATAAGCCATCAACATTATCGTACGTAGCAAATCCTTATTAAGTTAGGTTTTTAATTAGTGAAAATGATATCTGGTAGTCATTTTTGAGTATGCTATTTAAAATATATTTATATTTTACAATGTATTTAAAAATTAGCCAATTTGCTTAAACTTCAGGACACAGCGTCCTGAAGTTTAAATCTGAAAGTTCAAACTTCAGGACATCTTGTCCTAAAGTTTGAAAATCGTATCCATAAATTCGAATCTTATCCTGAATTTTAAATTAACAGTTTAAAAGTGGTTATTCGTGCACTTCGCCCTTTTAATTAAGGGGTAGGTGTTTCTCCATTATGAGGAATCGAAACAAAGACTACTTAAGGGTGAATAGATCTCATCCATCCTACCACACTCGCAACGAGTGCGTTTCTTTCTTGTACCTCATTGCCTTTAAAATGTTATATCAATAAAGATGAACTTGATTGATGAAGAATCCTGGGTATGGATTTTCTTGATTTCCTCAAATATTATCAGACTTGTAGAAGGCACATCAAATCTCACATCTAACAGCTTCAAATTCTTCAAAAGAAGTTGTAGTAAGATTTCATTTTATAATATACAGCCTTAAAATCAAATAAACCCTTTTCTGCTAGTAATATATATAGTCTTTTTTGAAATTATATAACAATCTTGAATGTTTTCATGTTTAAACCATTGATATAGTGAAATGGTTCAACAATATGATGTACCAGTTCTTTAAAAGACGATGTCACAAATAATTTTCATTTTCTGATTAATTGCACAAACCTTCTCTACTTGTAGACGTCATAGAAAACTACACATAACATTTGTTTAAATAAATAAAGTTGAAAGTTAAATAAATTGGAGCTGTGACGACTAAACTCCAACACACGCAACGAAGCAATAATTTTAGTATCAGTTCAACTCAAATTAGTTGGAGAATAATAAGAACCAATTTGGAAGGGATTTTTGTTAATTTATAAGAAGATTAATATATTGTTATATCCTCCCCCCCAAAGTATTTAAGAATTAATCATAATGCTGTCTTCATAAAGGTAGTGATGTTTCTGATATATATGCCAAGATCGGTAAGCAACCCACTAACATAAGATTTCATTAGACGGAAAAAGAATTAACTAGTTCATTAAGTGCATGAAGTAATAGTTTGCTCGTTCATTAATCAAGTTGAATCATTGATTAAGTTCGCAATCAATTACTAATAATTTTTCTTTTTTTCTTTTTAAAAGTGGGGCAAACAAATGCAATCCTTGTACTCCACTTTGGAATATAAATAATAATACAAATGGAGGGGAAAGCAATATGTGGACCCAGGAACTAAAGAACGACAAGCATATTCTTTAGGTTCACCAATCAATGAAAAGGCATATATAATGTTGGTTCATGTTTTAAATTATCAAAACTCAAGTTGGAGAGGACCCAAAAGGAAAAGAGGGAAAAAACTTTAGGCGCACTATTGTGAGTATGAAATTCTCTGAAAGCGTTTATGTCTCACTTTTTCTTAAGGGGTAATCATGATTTCTTTAATGTTCCAGGTAAAGAGTGAAGTGTATTTATTAATTTTGGCGAGATGTTAATTTAGGATTTAAAGTTTTACTATAACCACCACAAGTTAATAATTGAATTTACAATATATATCTATATCTATCTATCTATCTATATCTATCTATATCTATATTATTATAAAAGCATGAATAAAATGTTGGATTACAAAAATAACCTTTTAATATTAAGCATAATAACTCATAATAAAAGGACATAATCGGAATTCTAGATATTAGTCTTACAATTCTATTAGTTTTAGGACATAATACGTTAGGAATCCTACATGATTACCTTTAGGAATCCTATTAATATAATTATTTTCGGGCATGGATATTAGCCTTATAATCCTACCACTTTTAGGATAATACTTATTAAAAATTTCCTATTACTAATTTTTTGAAAACGTATTATATTGTTCAAATCCATTTAGAAACAGGAGCGCATATATTTATTATAAAAGCACGAATATAATATTGATAGATCAAAATAACTCTAAAATATTAAATAGAAGACCTCATAGGTAAATGACATAGCTGTAATAACTTATATGCTAATTTTCTTAATATTTAAGATTTTAAATTGATACAATCTTATCTATTAAATTCTTATTAAAAATATGTAGGAACGTTTAATAAAATCAATTTCATAAGAATACTCCATATTGGTAATACATTACCATTCTATATTCAATACCAAAAAGAATAAAAGTAATGCTAAACGGACTGCATAACGCGTTGAAATTGAGAGAGAGAAATTCCCACGATAACATATTATTATATTATATTTGAACTGCTTTCCTACTCAACTAATTTTTTTATTATTAATTATCCTTGTAATATAGAAAATATACCCAATTATTAAAGAACAACTAAGAAATTTTTTAAGAATATAAATGTGTGAGAAAAGAAAGAAAAATGTTGGTAAGAACCAATATCACTAATGATTTTGCAAACATAAAGATCTAAAAGTGCAACGTCATCAATCTTTTTACTCTCTGAAAATAAAATTTATGGTGGATATAATTATAAATTGGTAAAATATTCGAACATGATATGAACTAATATTAAGAATCTAAATTAACAGAAAATAAATTATATTTTATGTTAAAACCAAATAATTAAATCTTTTTTCATTAATTATTTAGGTAAGAGAATCCAATTAAATTTATTTTAAATTCATCATTTGAGTAAAATTATTTGTCAATTTAAAAAAATATAAATTAGCAAGCACAATCAAAGCTAAATCACTGACAAGAATAACTTTCAAAGACTAACATATATAAAAATCGACCTCTGGTATAACGGGATTATCCTTTGTAGATTCTCCGGCAGAATCGAATAATATTCCCAATGTCATGCATTACTTGGAATAATCAGATCAAGAAGGCATGATATTGTTCGTAATAAGAACAAAGGTGTACCATCAATAATTTATTACGAGGTCATACAACTAAACTTTAGATTTGATATACCTCTTTAAAAAACTGAAATAACCACATCACAAAATATATCAAATCATATCAACAGTGCTAATATATAAGGAAAGCAAAAAGTATAATATGGATGAAGCGCTTTTGCTAAGAGTCAAGACGATCGAAATAATCGCCCAGAGTTTTAGAGATATATTGGATATCGATGAACCGTTTGGTGGAAAGGTAATAGTTTGGGAGGTGATTTCTGTCAATACGATCAGTAGTTCCAAAAATTGACCAAGCAGAAACTGTAAAGCTAGCTTGCCAAAATTATAGTCTTAATGACCTCAAAATGAAAAATATTCAAGTGACAAGAATATAAAAGTAAGAACAAATCCAGCATTCAGTGACTTTCTTGCTTCATGGGAAACGAAAAAGAGCATCCCAACCAAATGATGATTTCGTTCTTCTAGAATACTTGGTTATCAACCCCAAATGGTAATAGTAGTGCATTTAATAAAGAAAATATTTTCATTATTAGATTAAAACACAATTTGTGCAAATTTACATTGATAGAAATTAAAGAGTTGTCTTAGCTTCCAGGAAATGAGATATGTTGATCAACTAAATAAAAGGTTGATTGCTAAGTTTTATGGTAAAAATAAAATATTTTTCAGTGTTGATTCAGCAGAAGATGATAGTAACAATAACTACCAAAGAAGAATACTTAAATACTTTAATACAACAATAGTCTTCTAACCGTACATGTTTGTTGTCAAGTTCATTATTATTTTTATGTGTGTTAGTGTCACCATATATATAATAGACTAAGTTAAAGTTGATCTTCCATTGCGTATCGGTTAATTTTTGAAGAAAAATATGTCCGTCATGTTACACTGAAAACTTAGATCCGCTGAATAGCTTATGTAATAGTACGCATAATGTGTATATAGGACGTTTTGAACAATGAACGTCAATGACATGCAAAACTTATATTGATAGCTGGTCAAACTGTGCTTACTAAGTATGTGTTTATCTCCGAATGCAACTTTCGTACTTCCGACAACTTAAAGAATACCTTTTAAATTGTAGTGAAAATAATTTCAGTATGTTTATGTTTTGTGGTTATAATAGATAAAGCACAAGGATAAACATCCTAAATATTGAACTATATTTACCACAATATGTTTTCTTACATGAATAACTATATGTTGCACTTTCAAGAGATTTATCAATATCGACAACTAGAGTTCTGGTTATGGTAGAGTATGTGGAATATGATGTTAAGCATGATTTATGCAACAATAAATAGCATGTTGTCAAGTATTTGCACGTAAAAAATGATATATGCGGTATTTAAATAATTGAAAGACAGTTACAAAAGGAAAACAAGGAAACAAGTCAGTTTCAGGCAATAAAAGAAATCATAAATACTTGAAAAATAAGCAATTAAATCCACATAAGGGGAAAGGGAAAGGTCGTCAACAAAAGAAAGCATGCTTGGAACTAATTCACAAAAACAAGTTCATTATGGTAAGAGCCTAAAATATCCCCAGCAGAGTCGCCATGCTGTCGCACCGTCCTTTTTCCTCGTGGAGTCCGGGTTTCAACATTCATTGGGAACAACTCGTTTCCTTTTGGGAATTGAGTACTTGAAGAGTCGCCACCTAACGGATTAAGGTGCGTTAGGGCACCTAGAGTAATTAACTCATATAACTAGTTTGCATTACCAGAGATTAGGGTAAGGGCTCGAAATAACCTTGAGGGGAAGGTGTTAGGCACCCCTCGTGGTCCACAACGGTAGGTCCCGGCCGAACTCAATTATGTGAATTAGTCATTTAACAGATAGGTAGTCTAAGCACATATTTGCAAATAAAGGAAGTCTAACGGATAGGCAGTCTAAGCACACATATGTAAATAAGGTGAGGGAAGTCCTAGGTTTGTTGGCATATGGGATCATATTTGTACAATACCCGGTAAGCCTTCCTCAAATAGAGGGGTTACACGTGGCATTAGCGCACAGGTCATCATATCCTCTACTACCCAATTACCCTCCCCTTGGTCATAACCTAAAGCGTTCTAGCAATCTTAAGATGTATCCTATGCGTGCACTACCCGTCCCTTTACTTATATAGTCTGGACGTATTTGGGACTTCTAGTTGAGGTGGATCTAGACTCTCCTACGGTAATTAAAAGGAGAAACTCTAGGCGACATACAAAACATATAAGACTGGACCCAAAGATAGAACAATTAAAAGGCTCAAATTTTACCTCCACAGATAGAGCAAGTAAGTGCACGTCTCAAACAACAGATTTCAGATATTTGCGAAAAAGCCCTAAAACAGGATATCTAGGTGAGCATGACAAGCAGAGAATATACAATGTTGAGTTAAAGGCAAAAGTGTTGAAGGCCTATTTAGTTTGCCTACTGAATTTTAGAACCTGTTAAATCTGGGCAGTCCCAATAAGCAAAGCAGTTTCACAGTTTATTAAACCTTGATTACCTATAGGCTTGCCTAGGCGTGGATTAGCAGTAACATGTCATCTAGACATTAATGAAAGACCATAATTCTGAATCAGTAATCGACAGACAGATTTTGTTTATTTGGACCAATATGCTTGTCTAGGTGCTGAAGAATGATCACAGGCATTACAGAATTGGTTTCACACTTTCATCTCTAAGAGTATGATGTCTAAGTATTGTTTTTACGCGTATTCCTTATGGGCTAGGTGACGAATGCGTTTTTACGCATTCAAACTATAGGCATGGTTTTAAGCGAATGCAGTAAAAATCCTAGTTACATGGTCTCTAATGCACATAGAGCAGTTGTTGAACGTGATTACCAAGACATAATTGATAAATGACCTACGAATCAGATTTTTCAATGCTAGTAAGAGAATGTAGAATGGAAGTTTCGAACGGATAGTGTAGTGATCCTATAGACATGTTTTCTAATGCACATAACAATCCGGTAGTCATGGCTTCTAACTCATACAAATAATCATAACAGTCTTATTAGCATAGTTTCTAATGCATATAGACAATCATAAGGGTCCTATGAGCATGGTTTCTACCCGATTCCCCCAAAAGATATACAAAAGTCCCTCCCTTTTACTAATTTCCCCAATATCTGTTTACAAGATTTTATTATTACAAACCAACACTAATAATGAATTACAGAAATGGAATTACTGCAACTATAGGGAGCCTGAATATAGGCCCAAAAGATACACCTGGCAGACCAAGCCTTCAACCAGTCCATAAATGCCATAATCTCATAGTTCACCCAACAGGATCCTGGTGTATCAAAGTTCCCAAGGGCCTCAGGGATCCCGGGCAATGCTCACACCAGGAAAAACCTTCAAAGTAACCCTTTGTGAGCAAGCTTGGAAAGCCAACTCTAGTGTATCAAAGTTCAGAGGAGCCTCAGGAACTCCTAAGCAATGCTTACACTAGAGGGGCAAGACCCTAGGCGTTCCAAGAATAGGAGTAGTGTTTAAAAATAGAAGAAGTTTTAAGAAAATAGTTTAGAAGTAAACAGGGTCATTGCAGCACTCTGAAGCAAAGGTTTCAGCAATCAAACAACAAGCGGAAAACATGGTCACAAAGTTTCAAAGCAATGATTCCCACTGCCCAGATTTAGCTTAATTCATTAGTTAACACTAGGTGACATATAGCATGTTGAGAACAAACAACCACACAGAGAGGGGAGCAGGGGTTGGGCACTCATATTGGTCATAAGAAATAAGCATGGGTCTAGTTCATATGGAAACACAGAAGTCTAACTAAAGCAGGAACAAACAGATTGAGAACAGGACACACATAGATTCAACCAGACAGAGGCAGGCAGGTTATCGTAGTCAACATAGCAGCAAACATGTGATGGCAGTAGACACATAGGTTCAATCAAGACGGAAGAAAGGGCATGCAAATTATAAGGAATCATACAAGTTAAGTCGAATAGCAGGAAGCATGCAACATAACTAAATGACAATACATATGCTGACTAAGAACAAAAAGCATGAAACCCATAGGTTTAGCTAAAGATAGACAGACTGGTCTAGAGTATCCTACTGGTTTAGTAACATAAAAGAGACATGCTGGAATAGGAAGTACATAAATTAAATTCATACAGAGGTTTGCATGATAGTAAAGTGGGAGCATATCAGTTAGAGAAGCAGAAGCAGAAAGTAAAGTAGCAGGATTCAACAGTCTAGTCCTGGCTTTTAGCCGACTAAACAAACAGATGAACATAAGTAGCAGAGAGATGAGAGCAGAATTTGTGTGTGAGTGTGCTTATGAACTGTTGTTCGTGTCCTTAGAAGAATCAGAATGGGAGTATATATAGCACTTAGTGCGGTAAAAACAAATAAGGTAAGGATATGTCAGTTTATAAAACAAGGGTAATCAAATAAATCAACCAGTTAATTGGGGATTTAACCAATCAAATCATACAGAAAATCTGGGAAAGAACCTTTAGAATAGGGAGAGCCAATCAACGGTACAAATTAGGGCTCAAATAAGGTAAGAGAATCAATCATACAATATAAAACTTCTGAATCAGAGTAATAGTTTAATTAAGGAAAATGGTACTAATTAAAGTCACAAATAAGGCAAACAGGCAAATCAAAGAAGTACTGATTTGAACGGGAAAATATGATTCAAATCCCTAATAAAATCAGCCAAAATAATTAATTGTTAGAAATAAACATATAAAGGAAGAAAAATTGAAGAAATCAGTGCCATAAATAGAAGTACCTAGGGTTTAAGCATATACACAAAAATTGGCCCAACCAGTAAAGGAATAATCAGGTTTAACACTTTAAAAAAATTAAGAAAAATCGTTTGAAGAGAACTTAGGACGAACCCTAATTTTGAGAAGTCACTAAAATTTGAATAATGATAAGGAAAATAGAAAGTTTTTTCGAAGAAAATACCAAATAATGTTCAGAACGTTTCAGATCTACAAAGATCTGAACAGATCCAATTAGTCATGAGATTAGGGTTTTGAAAATAACAGAGGTGAAAGAGACTTGGTCCAAAGTCATACATTTGGACTGAAAATAGGAAGAAAATAGCACTCACAAACGATAATGGCCACAAGTAGACCTTTGAACGGTCTTTGAACCAAATCTGAGTTGGATCTTTCCAAGATCCCTTCGTGCAACAACAGGGTCGAAGAACCAGGAGAAGTAAGAGGCCGGTAGAGACCTCAAACCACCATGGAATCTCATGGAATAGGTAGGAATCGAAAGGATTTGGGTTAGATATTAGGTGACAGCGCTAGGGTTTGAGTGAGTCTCTGAGAGAAGAGGGAGACGAGGGGTTGAAGGGCGGCGGGCGTGACAAATGAACCGGGTTAGGGGGGTTTGGTTGAATTAAAAATGGAAGGTCAATCCTGGACAGTTGATCTTCTGAGATCAACGGCCAGGATTGATCCTTTGAATGGGTCGGGTTAAGGACTGGGTCGTGGGTATGGTTTAAATTGGGCTGGGTTTAATTGAATTTAATTGGGGGTCCGATTTAAAAGGGGTCATTTGTTACATACCCATTTAATCGCTAAAATTTTTTTTAAAAAATAGTTAATAAATTATTAAAACTGATTTTCATGCCTAGAAATGTTTTAAAATAATTACATAATATTTTAAAAATATAAAAGGCTATTTTCTGGTAAAATAGTGTAATAATACATGCATACGCTATAATTGCAAAGTAATTGCAATTGTAACCTAAAAATACAAATGGTGGCTATTTGTGTAATAATTGAAACTTAGTACAAATGTAAATGATAAATTAAGCCACAAAATTATTATAAAACTATTTGTGAGGCAATTAGTGATTTTTTTATAAATAAAATACTGGGATAAATTCAAAATCTTTTTTTAAAAAAATGTAGAAATTGTATGAAAAATACTAATTGATGCCAATGCATAGTTTTGAAAATATTATAGGGAAAAATTGGGTATCAACAACATAACGATGAGAGGTAAGCTTGCTAATGTAATTATTAAACTGGATATAAAAAAGGCTTATGATAGGGTTTCGTGGAAGTATTTGATGCACGTTCTAAGGAGAATGGGGTTTGCAGAACACTTCATCAACATGGTTTGGAAGTTAATATCTAATAATTAGTATTCAGTGTTGGTGAATGGGCAATCTTCAGGTTTTTTCAAGTCTACAAGGGGAGTGAAGCAAGGAGATCAATTATCTCCTGCCTTATTTATTTTGTCAGTTGAGGTTCTATCTAGGTCTTTGAACAAGCTGTTTGAAGATAAATCATTTGTTAGATTTGGTATACCCAAATGGTCTGATCCTTTGAACCATTTGGCATATGCTGATGATACCATCATTTGCTTCAGCTCGCCTTAATTCTTCGAGCACGATCGTGGCAGTTCTTGGTAGATATGAGTAGGTATCAGGTTAGTTGATCAACAAATCCAAGAGCTCTTACGATATGCATGCCAATGTTGCACATATATTGTTTCAGGCAGTTGGTGATATTACAAGTTTTGCTAGAGGAGAGTTTCCTTTCACTTACTTAGAGTGTCCTATCTTCTACACTAGAAGAAAGAATGACTACTATGATGATTTTGTCAAGAAGGTAAAGGCTAAGCTGTATTCTTGGAAAGGTAAACTGTTATCATTTAGAGGAAAGGCAACACACATAACCAGTGTATTGCAAAGCATACCAGTACATCTCTTATTAGTTCTTGATCCTCCTGACAATATACTTTATCACTTACATAATATCTTTGCACGTTTCTTCTGGAGCACCAAGAAAGAAGGTAGGAGAAGGCATTGGTCTTCTTGGCAGAATTTATGTCTTCCTAAGGAAGAAGGAGGTTTAGGGTTCAGATCATTACATGATGTATCAAGGGCTCTATTTGATAAAATTTGGTGGAGGTTTAGGACTACTAAATCTTTGTGGTCTAACTTAATGCGGAACAAGTATTGCAACAAGGAATTGCCTATTGTAGTAAAATTTAGAGAAGGCTCTCATGTATGGGGGCAGATGTTGAATGCTAGGGAAGAGTGGAACATGAGATCTTGTGGGAAATGAAGAGTGGAACAACAAATATATGGCATGAAAATAGAACTGGATTAGGAACACTTTATCATGTTTTGCCTCCAGATTTTCCCATTGATGAGAATTTGCAAGAGGTGACAGAATTGAGGCAAGGAGGAACATGGGATGAGCAACTGCTTGATCAAAGCTTCCCTGAAGATATTGCTGAGCATATTAAACACAATATCCATTATGAAGGCAGTGAGGAATACTGGGACAGGCCATACTAGATACCAACTTCATCAGGGTTTGCCATTCAAAATCTCATTCTTCTTGTAGAGATTATGGAGGCATAAGCTGTATACAAATGATTTATGGAGAAGACAAGGATACATACATGTCTCAAGATGTTGGTGTTGTCAACATCCACAGGAGGAGACATTTGATCACATTTTCTTGACTGCATCAAAGGTTTGGGAGATATTTTTTGGGGCTGCAGGAATTAATTGGCCATTAGTATAGGTGAAACATGTAATAAGGGCATGGTGGAATGCTAAGTGTTGTCCAAAGTTGAAGCCTTTGTTTCAGGCATCTCCAGCTATCATCACATGGGAGTTATGGAAGAAAATGAATACAACAAGAAATGGGGAAACAATTTTTACTAATAGAGTCATTCATGAAGTCAACAAAACTTTGCACTACTTGGCAAGGGTTAGGTATCCATGGTTATCTCATTACCTGTGATGTGGTCGGACATGATCCAATTTTTTGAATGATACAAACCCATTATGATCACCAGAAAAGTCACATGGCAGGCTCTTTATGAAGGGTGGTATAAGTGTAACACTGATGGTGCTTCAAAGGGGAATCCTGGACCTAGTTCACTTGGCTTTTGTGTGAGAGATGATGCAGGAGACTTAGTGTATGCAAGGGCAGTGGACTTAGGAGTAACTACCAATGTTGTAGCTGAGGCAAAAGCTATTGTAAAAGGGCTGGAATACTATGTTGAACATGTGCTTCATCCTCTCATATTGGAGACTGATTCTTTGGTATTGAAGAAGGTTATTGAAATGGAATGGGATCCACCTTGGTGTATAGTGGCAGAAGTGCAAAAGATTAAGGAGATGAGAGATCATTTCAATGTGATCTTTCAACATGTGTTCAGAGAGGGCAACACTATCGCAGACTTTTTAGCTAACATTGTTTTCTCTTTTGCAGGTACAACTCAGTTTCACTCTTTCTCTGAACTGCCTAGTGCAGTGAGAAGGCTACTCAACCTTGACAAATCACAAACTTCTAATCTTAGGGTTAGGATTTCCGAAAGAATATATCATGATTGATGAATAGGTATTTGAGTACATTGTCAACTATTGCTTGTTGTTTTGATAGTTTATGTTTCTGTATATTGCTAGGTTATTTTCCAGTGGTATTAGCATGTTATCATGCTCATTCTGATGGTGATCAAGGGATATATGGGAAATCCCCTAAAAGCAGGCAGTTGGTTTCTCTTTATGTAAGATCACAAGGTGTTGTAATGTCTAGTCTAAGATTCTTGTATGTATTATACTTCTATAAGTTTGGAGACAGGTTAAGCTTTCAGACTGATCTTTGCCTTACACAAACACTGTCTTCAGAAGGTTCAAAGTGTGCACTAATTCTGGGACCCAGTAGTGTTGCAATTTTTTTGTCTGCTCTTGATACTCTAGGTGTTGTTATGGCATTATTCAGTGGTATTGGCATGGTTACATGCCCATTTTGGAGGTGTCATGGCAGTACTTAGTGTTGGTTTTAACTGCAGGCATCAGTTTACTATCTATATGATCACTGGCAGTTTATGTCATTAAGTTTGAAGCTGGAAGAAGATCATTGCATTCAGTTGAAACTACTCAGAGGTACTGGAATTGAGGATCTCTGCATCTTAATGTCCAGAAAGTTGAAGTACACGCTCATCTACATTACAATCTCATGGTACTTGGATGGTAGGACAATTCCAGAAATTGATGGTGTTGGTTGGAGATTCACATTTGCCTTGTCCTTTGGAATGCAAAACTTGATGCCTGGTGAGAGCGTTAGAGGCGCTACATTAAGGTTTTGCCCTTGGCTTGTGGATACACATACCATCATATGTTGGGAGTTCGTGCGTAATAAATCCTATAGCAATGCTTGATGAGTGTTTGCGCTCTTCCTATATATCACCCTTTTAAATTTGGAAAGGCGTATTTGCGGTAAAACTAGTCGATCAGCGGTGCGTTCGACGGTTCCGTGCCTTCCCCCTCAAGTTGTCCACTTGAGGGTCCCAGTATAGACCTCTATAGTAAGCCTACTCTGATCAATTGTGCATGCATCATGGTCAAAACTAGGTTGTCCACATAATGACCCTTTAAGATAAGCCTCACCCAGAAGTCCATAAGGTTTTCCATAATCCCAACGGACGCAACCACGATTTTGTGCATTAATTTGGAGAAATAAGTGCCAATATGCTAATCATTATTGTATAAATAGACAAACCTGGAGGGGGAAAGGTCCTAACCATCTTTTGTTTTGCAGAAATGAGGCACGAAGTCCCCCGGTTCGGCATGGTCAGTAACTACCTTCACTTTTGCTAGATTGGTGGAGGGATCTTCCTTCAAGTGATCAGAATCAAGTGAAACGAGTCCTAGGAAATTTGCCTTCTTTGTTAGGCCTTCAGCCAAACCAAATGTTGATCGAGGCTGCCACCATGTTCTTGGACAAAGAAAGGTCTGTGTTCCGCTTCGGAAACATAGAAATGACGCCTCTTTTGGAAGAAATAGGGGGATTTGCTGGGCTACCTTGGGATAGCCCTAGTTTATTGGCACCAGAAAACCGCACCACTAGGGGATTTTTGAAGATGATGGGGTTAAAAAAGAATGATGACTTGGAGTGCCTGAAAAACTCTTATGTACCTTTTGATTTCCTCTATGAGCGATACGGTCACAACAGGTCTTACCGTATCTTCACTGATGAATTTTCCATCACCTCCTTAGGTTGGATTCATCGTAGGGTCTTTGTATTCATTGTGTGTTTCTTGGGCATGCTAGTGTTCTCGATCCAAGAGGACATAATCCACACCAGGCTGGCCATGGTGGCCAAAACTATGATGGATGGGATCGAGGGGCAGACATATACCATTGTCCCTATGATCATCGCAGATATGTACCGGGCCTTGGAACGCTGTCAGAAGGGGTTCAGATTCTTTGAGGGTTGCAATTTGCTGCTGCAAGTTTGGCTGCTAGAACATCTCCAAAGGGGTCAATACCGTCAAGAGTTTCCACGAAGATCGTGGAACGATCATATAGCCTTCCACCATCCCAAGAAAATGACTTATATCCCGGACATGTTCCCCCAACCTAAGGATGTTGTAGGACGGGTGTAGTTTTTCAACAAGTTAACTGAGGACCAGGTTCAGTGGATGTTCGAGTGGTTCCCCACCGATGAGTTCATCATCAGATCCAGGGATGTTCCACACTTGGTGTTGATTGGGTTAAGGGGCATATACCCTTATGCTCCCCTCAGGGTTATGAGACAGGCAGGCAGGAGACAGGTCGTACCGCGAGTCGCCAAAATGAGTCACATCATAGCCGATTTTCAGGGCGATGCCATCCTATATAATAAGGAAGCACAACATATGTGGACTTTGAAGATTATTGTGGAAAAGGATACCATCGAGCCAGACCGATATCATGCGGGTCACTAATACTTTTGCCCCTCATGGTTGGATGATAACATAGCAGGGATCTTCGAGCCAAGGGTTGGTCCAGGAAACAGGGTTATAGACAAAGTTGCCGCAGCAGAGGTGAAATATAACAAGCTGCGCAAAAGAATTCATGAGTCTGAAGCTGAGCATATGGAGCAGCATAAGGCTGACATGGAGATGATCAATGAGTGGAAGGAGAGGGCTGTTAAATCCAGGGAAAGGTTGGAATATTTGGAGTACAGTGTGATGGAATTGGAAGGGAAATGAGAAAGAGAGTCACCGATTGCAAAAACGCTGAGGGAAACGAAGGAGGACATTTGGCAAGGGCATTCTTACTGTTGAACCTGCGCGAGCTGGGGAACTGATCGACAATAGCATCCGGTCTGGAGAGGGTCCTTCTGGGACCAAGTAGATTAGGTTTACTTACTTTTCTTTCAAATGTAATAAGGCCAAGTGCCATTAGTAACATTATCTTATTTAGTGTCATTTCGGGTCGTCTATTTTTAACATTAATGAAGTGAGGCAATTATTGGCACTGAATTTCTCCAAATCTATTTGTCGCTAGGCCTACCTCGAGCACAACGAGGCTCCCATATTAGGACACGAATTTACATTCCCGCAATATGTGTTTAAATACTGCAAACATTTCAGAACACTTACTGACTTGTTTACCATTTGTTTTTCTTTATCCCTTATTATTCCCATCCCCTAAAGGTTGGTTCGCACATACTGGCATCATCAGCACATCACACCAGATCTAGAGGCCCTCCACCTCCTCCTCCTCCTCCAAGTAATACAAAGAGCAGAGGGAAAGCTAAAATGGATGACTTAAGTGGTATTTCAAAGAAAAATGCAGAGAATGCGGAAACTTCAGACGGTTGGTGTACTCTGGCACCAAATGATTTGGTTGGAACAAAAGATACTAGAGCTACAAGGAGAACTTGAGCAGGTCCGCAACTTAGCAAACCTATCCCTCACCCTGAAAGTCCCCGATATCAACCAACAAAACACCAAAAACCCAGCACCTCCCCAAAATATGCCAAACCAACATCCACATAACCCTCCCGCACCACATCAATATGCAACTCCACCTCAAAATCTCAATCCTTTACCGGTACCAACTCCACTACAAGACCATCATCAAACAATCCAATACCCACTAACCGCTACCTATCATACTCCTCAGAACATACCACAACCCATTCCTGATCCTCAAAACTCAACCAATGACCACCACTACACTCAAGTCCCTGGCACTCACCATAACAACCCTATATATGTGGAAGCCGTACCTCACTCTACTCAACCAATATCCTATACACCAGAATCCGCTGAGAAGGACCTGCTTATCAAGAACATGGCTGAGGAACTCAAGAAATTGACAAGTCGAGTTCAGGGTGTCGAAGGAGGCAAAGGGATAGAAGGTTTTAATTATGAAGACCTATGCATACAACCGGATGTAGAACTACCGGAAGGGTTACAAACCTCCCAAGTTCGAGATGTTTGACGGTACAGGTGGTCCCAGAATTCATCTAAGGACTTATTGTGACAAGCTTGTCGGGGTCAGAAAGGATAAAAAGATCCGGATGATGCTTTTTATGAGGAGTCTTACGGGAGATGCTTTGTCCTGGTACATCAGCCAGGAACCTAAGAAATGGTCCAACTGGGTGAGTATGGCGTCTGATTTCATGGACCGATTCAGGTTCAACACAAAAATCGCACCAGATGTCTTCCACATTCAGAACCTCAAGAAGAAGCCTACCAAGACTTTTCGCGAGTGTGCTACTCGTTGGAGGTCAGAAGCAGCCAAAGTCAGGCCAGCATTGGACGAGGAACAGATGAACAAGTTTTTCGTCAGAGCCCAAGATCCGTAGTACTATGAAAGGTTGATGGTTATTGAAAACCATAAGTTCTCTGATATCATCAAACTTAGTGAAAGGATCGAAGAAGGCATCAAGAGCTGGGTGGTAACAAACTTTGAGGCACTACATGCCACGAACAAGGCATTATAATCAGGCGGCATATCAAAGAAGAAAGACATGGGGGGCAGTAATGGTAGCTCAGGGCCCAAAATCTCCACTCACATACCAAACATCTCCACTCACATACCAAACACCTCCATCCACATACCAAACACCTCTACCCACATACTAACCCTCATCTCCCAGACATTTCCAACCAGCCACTGCCTATCACACCTATAATTCCCAACCATCTTATTTTCAGTCACCTCCAACTCGTCAAAACTACCCAAGACCGTGACCTAATTTTGACCGCAGACCACCCAAACAATACACTGCCATTGCTGAACCCATCAACCGGTTGTATGAAAGGTTGAAGGCTGCTAGTTACGTCACTCTCATCCCTGCTGTGGCCGCTGAGAACTCATCCCAATGGGTTAACCTAAATAAGACTTGTTCATACTATTTCGGTATGAAGAGGCACATCATTGACGAGTGCCGAACATTGAAAGATAAAATCCAGACATTCATTGACAACAAGGTCATACAGGCCAAGGAAGCTACACCCAACATCCGCAACAATCCTCTCCCAGATCATAGATTCGGTGGGATACATGTGATAGAGACGGATGAAGAATGGGATTCTGAGGGGTCAATCGTGTTTATTCGGGAAGGCGATGACTTTAAGCCTGCAGTCACACTCAATCCTATTGTAGTACAGACGTAGTCGCTAGTCGAGGTTGAGGTAGCCGCATTGGTTCCATTTGAGGTAGAGGTAGCTCCACCTGCAGCCACACCTGTTCCATTTGAGGTCGAAGTGGCCACACCTTTCACAGTGACAGTATCAACCACACCTCCTTTTGATTCCAAAGCCATACCTTGGGATTACGTTGCCGGATAGGTGGAAAGGAAAGGCAAAGATGGAAGAATCTGATGCCGCACAAGGAATGACCAGAACGGGAAGGATCTATACACCCGAACACTTGGGAGTATCGAACAAGGAGGCTTCTACTAAGCAACCCGTCATTGAAACTGGACCAGATGACCTTTGGAGAAAAGTACAAGCAAAGGAATATTCCGTCATCGATCATTTGAACAAAACCACCGCCCAGATCTCCATCCTGTCACTATTACAAAATTCAGAGGCACGCAAGAATGCTTTGATGAAGGTGTTGAATGAATCTTATGTGCCTAACAACATCACCTGCGAAGAAATGGCCAACATGGTAGGGCAGGTGCTGGAAAGTCATAAGATCACTTTCCACGAGGAGGAAGTACCACATGAAGGGTTGAATCATAACCGAGCATTGCATGTCACGGTACAATTTGAAGACAAATTCATTGTCAGAGTCTTGACCGATAGAGGTTCAAGCCTTAACATTTGTTCATTGGATACTCTGAAAAGATTGGACAAAGGTTTCCATGAGATACGGGCGGGAAGTATGAACGTGAAAGCCTTTGATGGGTCTCAAAGGGCCACAATTGGGGAGACTAATCTTTGTCTGCAGATAGGGTCAACTTGGTTCGAGGTTGAATTCCAAGTGCTTGACATATCAGCTTCATACAATCTTTTGTTGGGTCGACCTTGGATACATTCCACTGGGGTTGTGGCTTCCACACTACACCAGGTCGTGAAGTTCGAATGGACCCATCAGGAGGTGGATCATTCACGGAGATGGAAGCAATCCTATCTACACCAGTCAAACCATCCCGGTTATCGAGAACAGAAGAAGGCTAGGAGGGGAAACTTATCACCACATCGAACATGTCAATGCCATTGAGAAAGACAAATGGTGGAGTAACAAGATAGAAAGCATACTGGCATGGACTGGGTATGAACCCGACAAAGGGCTTGGGAAGAATCTCCAGGGCATTACTAAACCTATATAGCGAAACATCATGGTACTACCTTCGGGCTCGGATACCAGTATACATGGCAGGAGTATGATGATTGGTCGCCTCCATGGCCTGGACCTTATTACCCTCTCGAGCAACCAGTGCCGCATCTGGGTCAAACTTTTTACCAGGCTGATACAATATGGGGAACGGCAGAGGAAGAAGCATTAGCTGGGCTGAGGAATTTGTTCCTAGAGGACGAGGATATGGATTGCAGTGCGATAATTGTTCAGACTGTGGAGAAGGGAGCTGTTCTCAGGAACTGGACCGCCACACCATCCCGGGCCCGCCGAGTCCCTGGGTAGCTTGGCATTTAGCATAATTTACTTCTATAGCCATTTTAGATGTTTCAGTAATTTTATTTTAAAGATGCATTTTGTTTCAAAATAATTGCTCGATTCATCGAGCCATACTTGTTTTGGATGTTTTCAATTTTTAATCAATGCATTGCTATTTGTTATTCATTATTATCTTTCACACTTGTCTTTCTACAGCATTATTATTACTTTTCCTGATGAACCGATGACTATGACATGTAATGAGACAATGCAACATAAGGATAGTGACTCAGAAGAAGAGGATGAAATACTTGAGGAAGTTGTCAGAGAGGTTGAGAACTTTGAGAATAAGCCTAAGTCCAACCTGGACGAAACTGAAGCAGTAAATTTGGGAGACGCCGAAACTATCAAGGAGACTCGCATGAGCATTCACTTATCACTGACAGAGAAGGAGGAGTACATCCGTTTCTTGAAGGAGTATGAGGATATCATTGCATGGTCATATGATGACATGACCGGTTTGAGCACATCCATAGTGGCTCACAAGTTGCCTACCAATCCAATGTGTCCGCCGGTGAAGCAGAAACTCAGAAAGTTCAAACCTAATATGAGCCTGAAAATCAAGGAGGAAGTTACTAAGCAGATCAAGGCCAAAGTCCTCAGGGTAGTTGAGTACCCAACCTGGTTAGCCACCATTGTGCCAGTTCCGAAGAAAGATGGGAAAGTCAGGGTACGTGTTGACTATCGAGACTTAAATAGAGCAAGTCCCAAGGACGACTTCCCACTACCAAATATACACATCCTAATCGACAATTGCGCCAAGCATGAGCTCCAATCCTTTGTAGATTGCTTCGCAGGTTATCACCAGATCTGGATAGATGAAGAAGACGTAGGGGTGTGCTGCTACAAGATGATGCCATTTGTTCTAAAGAATGCTGGGGCTACTCACATGAGAGCCATGAAAACCATCTTCCATGATATGATACACAAAGAAATAGAGGTCTATATTCACGACGTCATTATCAAATCCAAGAGGGCCCACAGATCATATAGCAGACTTGAGAAAGTTCTTTGACAGGTTAAGGAGGTACAACTTAAAGCTGAACCCCACAAAATGTGCATTCGGGGTTCCCGCAGGAAAGTTATTGGTATTCATTGTCAGCCGCTGGGGAATTGAGTTGGACCCGTCCAAAGTTAAGGCCATCCAAGAGTTACCGCCACCAAGGAGCAAGAAGGACGTGATGAGTTTCTTGGGACGTCTCAACTATATGAGTCGCTTCATAGCACAGTCCACAGTTATATGTGAACCCATCTTCAAGATGTTGAGGAAAGATACTAAAACAAGTTGGACCAAAGATTGTCAGAAGGCTTTCGATAAAATCAAGGAGTACCTGTCCACAGTACCAGTCCTGGTCCTGCCAGAACCTGGGCGACCTTTGCTACTCTATCTATCTATATTAGATGGAGCTTTCAGATGTGTTTTGGGACAACATGACAAGACAGGGAGAAAGGAGCAAGCCATATACTACTTGAGTAAGAAGTTCACACCTTACGAAGCACGATATTCTCTATTGGAATGCACTTGCTGTGCTTTGACTTGTACGGCTCAGAAATTGAGGCATTACTTCTGTGCCTATACCACATACCTCATATCCAGGATTGACCCTCTGAAGTACATCTTTTAGAAGCCCATGCCGACTGGAAAGTTAGCCAAGTGGCAGATACTGTTAAGTGAGTTTGATATCGTCTATGTAACTCAGAAGGCGGTCAAAGGACAAGCATTGGCAGACCATCTTGCTGAAAATTTTGTGGGAGGGGAATACGAACCTTAGAAAACGTATTTTCCTGATGAAGAAGTATCATTCGTAGGAGAGGACATTGCTGAGGCTTACGACGGTTGGAGGATGTTCTTTGATGGAGCTGCAAATTTCAAAGGAGTGGGCATTGGAGCGGTTTTGGTATCAGAAACAGGTCAACACTACCCTGTGTCTGCGAAACTTAGATTTCCATGCACTAACAACATGACAGAGTATGAAGCCTGCATACTAGGGCTCAACATGGCAATCTATGAATATTCAAAAGTTGCTGGTAGTCGGCGATTCAGATTTGCTTGTGCACCAGGTACAAGGAAAATAGGCCACCAAGAATTCCAAGATATTTCCATATCTGCACCACGTACAGGAATTGAGAAAGGGGTTCACGAAGATAGAGTTTCGGCATGTTCCTAGAATTCAGAACGGGTTTGCCGATGCATTGGCCACTTTGTCATCCATGATACAACACCCCGACAAGAACTTCATCGATCCCATCCCAGTAAGGATCCATAGCCAGCCGGCGTATTGTGCCCATGTTGAAGAAGAAACAGACGGGAAGCCTTGATTTCACGATATCAAAGAATATTTGGCAAAAGGAGAATACGCGGAGCATGTGAACCATACTTAGAAACGCACACTTCGGAGGTTGTCTAATCACTTCTTCCACAGCGGAGGAAGCCTGTACAAAAGAACTCCTGATTTGGGATTGCTAAGGTGTGTCGACGCAAAAGAAGCTTCTAAGCTACTTGAGGAGATACATGCTGGGACCTGCGGCACGCATATGAATGGTTTTGTTCTAGCCAAGAAGATACTTAGGGCCGGTTAATTTTGGATGACCATGGAGACAGATTGCGTCCAGTATGTCCGAAAATGCTACCAATGTCAAGTACATGCCGATATGATAAAAGTGCCACCAAATGAGCTCAATGCAACAAGCTCACCTTGGCCATTCGCCGCCTGGGGAATGGATGTCATTGGTCCGATCGAGCCCACTGCTTCAAATGGGCACAGGTTTATTCTAGTGGCCATTGACTATTTCACAAAATAGGTAGAACGGAATTCTACAAAGCTGTAACCAAGAAAGTCATCGCAGACTTTGTCAAGGATCGTATTGTCTGCCGATTCGGAGTTCCCGAGTCCATTATCACTGATAATGCTGCCAATCTCAACAGCGATCTGATGAAAGCCATGTGTGAAACTTTCAAAATCAAGCACAAGAACTCTACAACATATAGACCTCAAATGAATGGAGCCGTAGAAGCTGCCAACAAGAACATCAAGAAGATACTATGGAAGATGGTAGAAAACCACAAACAATGGCACGAGAAGTTACCCTTTGCCCTATTGGGGTACCGCACTACAGTCCGCACGTCAATTGGGGCAACTCCCTACTTATTGGTTTATGGTACCGAGGTTGTCATCCTTGCCGAGGTAGAAATTCCTTCCTTAAGAATCATACAAGAAGCCAAACTCAGCGATGCAGAATGGATAAGGAGTCGCTATGAGCAACTAGCCCTTATAGATGGAAACGAATGAATGCAGTATGTCACGGTCAGCTTTATCAGAATAGAATTTCCAGAGCTTTCAACAAAAGGGTCAAACAAGACAATTTACACCAGGACAGCTGGTGCTGAAGAAGATCTTCCCGCATCAAGATGAAGCCAAAGGGAAATTCTCTCCCAACTGGCAAGGTCCCTACATGGTTCACCGGGTGTTAACAGGAGGAGCACTTATACTTGTAGAAATGGGCGGAGAAGTCTAGCCAAAACCAATCAATTCAGACGCAGTCAAGAGATACTATGTTTAGACTGTTTACATTTCTTCATCTGATGTAGTTGAACTACGCTTGACCTGTTTCCCGTTTAAGAGGGGATACGTAGGCAGCCCTGTGGGTTCGGTCATACCATAATAAAACTTTCATTTCCCCCCATAACCAGAAACTAGGGCAAAATTTTGAGGAGGACCCTCAAAATTCCGGAGCAAGTCCAGCCGACGCCATCACATGCCATAAAGTCAAAATTCCGGACCTTCTCATGGGACTAAGCATTGTCCCTCCTTGCATAAATGTTGCTCTATTCCGGCACTATCTATTTGCTCTTCTTTCGGGTTAATCTCTTCCCTCAACCTCACAAGACTAAGCTTTGTCTTGTTGATTTTAGCATCATATTATTACATCTCATGAGCCGAAATATCGCCAACTTGTCCAAAGGCGTCATTGTCTAAAGGCATCATCCTCATAGCCAGAAGACACCATGCTATGGCCTGAGGATCTCTCAAATTTGCATATCATTATTCAAAGGCGTCATGGTTCAGAGGCACCATCCTCATGGCTCGAGAACATCATTTCATGGCCTGCGAATCTCCTATCTCTCAATTCATGGCCCAGAACATCATAGTCTAAGGACATCATCCGCACCGTCCAAAGACAATCTTTCATGGTCCAAAGGGAATTTGCATCATGTTTTAATTCTCCCAGTAATCTATGTACTTGCGTGCATCGTATTTTGAGTTTGCAGGTGATCCCGGAGGTAACCATTTTTCAAATAGGAGCAACCTTCGCTCCGGTTTCCGCTCGTACCATTTTTCACTTTGCCATTCATGACCGATTCTCATCAGTTACCCATCGTACCCTGTGATATCCAGCTATCTGCCCTATAATACATCCAATACATTCCAAATTCGCAATCATATCTCCATCAGACATTACCCTTCACGAAAGAACCTTTACGGGAACTGGCCGCCATTCTTATAACAACTCCATCGGCTTCCACTCGCCGTTGGGTTCGGAACTACACATGGCCTGATTCCTATAAAACCAAGGATATGTAGGCAACTCAAAGACCAGATTCCGGCCTCTATTTCTCAAAATATCCCATTCGGTCAAAATTGGCCATCATTTCTTTACCAGAAAACTCTTTCATCCTTCCCGGGTAAAGAGGGGCAGCTGTTGATACCCAATTTTTCCCTATAATATTTTCAAAACTATGCATTGGCATCAATCAGTATTTTTCATACAATTTCTACATTTTTTTGAAAAGATTTTTAATTTTATCCCAGTATTTTATTTATAAAACAATCACTGATTGCCTCACAAATAGTTTTATAATAATTTTGTGGCTTAATTTATTATTTGTATTTGTACTAAGTTTCAATTATTGCAAATAGCCACATTTTTATTTTTAGGTTACAATTGCAATTACTTTGTAGTTATAGCCTATGCATGTATTATTACATTATTTTACCAGAAAATAGCCTTTTATATTTTTAAAATATTAAGTAATTATTTTAAAATATTTCTAGGCATAAAAATCATTTTTTTTTAATTTATTAACAATTTTTATTAAAATTGTTTTAGCGATTAAATGGGTATTTAGCAAATGACCCCTTTTAAATCGGACCCCCAATTCAATTCAATTAAACCCAGCCCAATTTCCAAGTTTGATTTTAGAAATGAAAGATTGAGCAGCTGCTGAAGACGGAGCTGCAGAGGGTAGTTCCGGTAAGAGAGAGAAAGTTTGATTGATAAGGGCATTTAAACCATACCCACGACCCAGTCCTTAACCCAACCCATCCAAAGGATCAATCCTGGCCGTTGATCTCAGAGGATCAACGGTCCAGGATTTACCTTCCATTTTTAATTCAACCAAGCCCTACTAACCCGGTTCATTTGTCACGCCCGCCGCCCTTGAACCCCTCGTCTCCCTCTTCTCTCAGAGACTCGCCCAAACCCTAGCGCCGTCACCTAAAATCTACCCCAAATCCTTTCGATTCCTACCTATTCCATGAGATTCCATGGTGGTTTGAGGCCTCTACCGGCCTCTTACCTCTCCTGGTTCTTCGACCCTGTTGTTGCACGAAGGGATCTTGGAAAGATCCAACTCAGATTTGGTTCAAAGGCCGTTCAAAGGTCTACCTATGGCCATTATCGTTTGTGAGCGCTATTTTCTTCCTATTTTCTAGCCGAATCTATGGATTTGGACCAAGTCTCTTTCACCTCTGTTATTTTCAAAACCCTAATCTCATGACTAATTGGGTTTGTTCAGATCTTTGTAGATCTGAAACGTTCTGAATATTATTTGGTATTTTCTTCGGAAAAACTTTCTATTTTCCTTATCATTATTCAATTTCAGTGACTTCTCAGAATTAGGGTTCATCCTAAGTTCTCTTCAAACGATTTTTCTTAATTTTTTTAAGTGTTAAACCTGATTATTCCTTTACTGGTTGGGCCAATTTTCGTGTATATACTTAAACCCTAGGTACTTCTGTATATGGCACTGTTTCTTTAATTTTTCTTCCGTTACGTGTTTATTTCTACCAATTAATTATTTTGGCTAATTTTATTAGGGATTCGAATCATATTTTCCCGTTCAAATCAGTACTTCTTTGTGATTTTCCTGTTTGCCTTATTTGTGACTTTAATTAGTATAAGTTTCCTTAGTTAAACTATTATTCTGATTCAGAAGTTTTATATGGTATGATTGATTCTCTTACCTTATTTGAACCCTAATTTGTACCGTTGATTGGCTCTCCTTATTCTAAAGGGTCTTTCCCGGATTTTCTGTATGATTTGATTGGTTAAATCCCCAATTAACTGGTTGATTTTTTCGATTACCCTTGTTTTATGAACTGACATATCCTTACCCTATTTGTTTTTACCTCACTAAGTGCTATATATACTCCCATATCGATTCTTCTAAGGACACGAACAACAGTTCATAAGCACACTCACACACAAATTCTGCTCTCATCTCTCTGCTACTTGTGTTCATATGTTTGTTTAGTCGGCTGAAAGCCAGGACTAGACTGTTGAATCCTGCTACTTTACTTTCTGCTTCTGCTTCTCTAACTGGTATGCTTTACTATTATGCAAAACTCTGTATGAATTTAATTTATGTACTTCCTATCCCCAGCATATCTCTTTTATGTTACTAAACCAGCAGGATCCTTTAGATCAGCCCGTCTATCTTTAACTAAACCTATGTGTTTCATGCTTCTTGTTCTTGGTCAGCATATGTATTGCCATTCAGTTTTGTTGCATGCTTCCTACTATTCGACTTAACCTGTATGATTCATTATAATTAGCATGCCCTTTCTTCTGTCTTGATTGAACCTATATGTCTACTGCCATCACATGTTTGCTGCTATGTTGACTACGATAACCTGCGTGCCTCTGTCTGGTTGACTATATGTGTGCCCTGCTCTCAATCTGTTTGTTCCTGCTTTAGTTAGACTTCTGTGTATCCCTATGAACTAGACCCATGCTTATTTCTTATGACCAATATGACTCCTCAACCCCTGCTCCCCTCTCTGTGTGGTTGTTTGTTCTCAACATGCTATATGCCACCTAGTATTAACTAATGAATTAAGCTAAATCTGGGCAGTGGGAATCTTTGCTTTGAAACTTTGTGAACATGTTTTGTGCTTACTGTTTGATTGCTGAAACCTTTGCTTCAGAGTGCTGCAATGACCCTATTTACTTCTAAACTATTTTCTTAAAACTTCTTCTATTTTTAAACACTACTCCTATTCTTAGAACGCCTAGGGTCTTGCCCCTCTAGTGTAAGCATTGCTTAGGAGTCCCTAAGGCTCCTCTGAACTTTGATACACTGGAGTTGGCTTTCCAAGCTTGCTCACAAAGGGTTACTTTGAAGGTTTTTCCTGGTGTGAGCATTGCCTGGGGTCCCTGAGGCCCTTGGGAACTTTGACACACTAGGATCCTGTTGGGTGAACTATGAGATTATGGCATTTATTGACTGGTTGAAGGCCTGCTCTGCCAGGTGTATCTTTTGGGCCTATATTTAGGTTCCCTATTGTTTATCGTGAAAATGGTAACGACAATTAAATTTATGAAATGGGACTCTAAAAATATGTGATCTATTCCCAAGCTAGTTGTTAGAGCAGATGATGCTAGTATTATGAATTTTAATGGTGGGGCATGAGATAAACGAAGTAGCAACCGAACCAAAGGGCCCGCTACCCGGGCGTAAGCTTGGTCGATTGGGACTTCGAGGTCGGGTTATCGGGGACAACCGGGAGTAGTATAACAGCTAAAGATATAATCAAACGAAGCTATCTATAACCGAAATTGAGTTTGTACGATGAAGAACACATATAAAATGAAGAACACATATAGAGGCAAAGGATATCAAGATATCCTCAGTATCAGTGAGAGTCAATAGTTTAGTAAGAAGAGAGAGAGAAAGATATTATTGCACTTTGTAGAATTGTGGGAGCAACATCAGTCACTTACAAGGTAGGGCGAGTCCCCTTTATATAGGAGAGGAAACTTAGCTACGAATACATGTATATCTAATTTACGAAATATGGAGAAGTGATGGCTTGACTCGACGCCTCAGCGTAGGCTATAGATAGGCCGGCCCTGTCAGACTCAACCGCGTGTCTTGAGGGCTTCCCCCCTTTGTCTTTATCTCAGCCTCGAATCGGACCTTGACAAGCCCCGAAGGAGAGGGCCAAGTCGTGGCTTCGTGTCCTCGGGGTCTCGAGGTACCTCCCCGAGATGGCTTGATGGTAGGAAATCGGGCCCTATGATTTCACCGCGTACAGATAGTCTCCACGTTTCTTGGAGTGAAGGCGACGAGGAATGATAAGAAATGGTTCTGAACCCTTATTTCTTCTGATGTTCTTGGATAAAAGATATTAAGGCACGTTTCACGCATCGTTCCTGCAGATTTCTACATTGACTCCGGCGGTTGTCTCTCTTTAATATGCCCAGGATGCTTTTATAAATACTTACTCCTCCTCTTTTAGATTCCCTTTTGCGTTTAAAACCCTCAACGAGGCTTGCTTCCCCTTATTTTTCATTCCTTCTCAGGAATTCAAGCCTCGTCCTTTTTCTCCTCTGCTTAAATTTGTCTAAGGATGACGAATGCAACAATTTCTGCTTCTCAGGAGGCTGCTGGCTCATCCTCCTCATTTTTCTCTCGGGGTGAAGTAGCTAATCCACCCTGAGGAGTGCGTTCCGGGACCTTTTGTGATGACCTAGGGTCGAGAGGCCCTCCCCGAAGTCAGGGTACCGTGAGCCCGTGACTCGGTATGTTTGCACTGTAACAGACATCAAAAGAGTGAAAATGGACTACTGTTGGGGAGATTCCGTGCTCGTGGAGATCCCGCTCGGGATGAAGATATTACGGCTCACAAAGCCGGCTTTCTGAGTGTGTATACCTATCCATTTTCCTTGGGGCCGGTAAAACCGTCCTCGCCCCTGATTGACCCCGTGATTCTTGACTTCTGTCGGAGTTACCAGGTGACCCTAGGTCAAGTCCACCCTTCGTTGTGGCGCGTGGTTTATATGATCAGGCACTACATGAGCATGATAGATGGGATGCCCTTCACCCTAAACCATTTAATCCGGATGTATAGCCCTCGCCTGCTTCGCGGATGTTTAATCAAGCTTCGCTGTCGAGCTTCGAGGTCCCTTTTTGATCCTACTAAGGAATTGGATGATGCGTGGTTAAGCCGATTCATTCGAGTGAGGACATCCGATCTGATTCCAGCGGAAAAAATGTCGTTCCCTGAGGAATGGAATGCTGGGCGTAAGTAGTTGCGGTGCCCTTGCCCCGTTTTCCTTTTGTAACTTTTCTTCACGCATCTGACTCTGTCTTTCATGTTCTTTTAGCTGTGGCGATCTACCCCAGCGCGGTGCCGGACCTTTTGGGTTGGGTCTGTTGTCTGCACTCAATCTGCCCGTATACTGACCAAGTGTGGCGAGATTTATCCCAAGCCCGTCAAGAGGCTGGAGGCCCTGGTAAGTCTTGAGTTTTGACGCATTCGTGCAATTTGGAGTTTAGTGAGGCGTTAGTGGCTTTCTCTTTTCCAAGCTTTTGACATCTGTATTTATGCGAGTCTGGTGGGAACTCCACCGGTGAAATAGGCACCGTCTGTTGGAGGGGACGCTCAGATGCATGACGAGGAGGGGAAGAGGAAGGAGAACCTGCCAGTTGGGCTGCCGGAACCCAAGAGGAGCAGAGTGGAGGGTTCCGATGTCGACCCTTTGGCTCCAGTACCCGAGGCGATGGAAAATCCTCGTGTTGAAGGTGAGGGGAAAGTAGTTTTTCGGCACCCTTTGAAGGATGAATGAAGATGATTGATCGTCAGGCCGTGGGAGTAGATGCTTACGGACAAGTACCCGATGCTAAACGCAGCTCTTGTTCGTGGTGGCGAAGCAATGGATGGAGTATCGAGTACTGACCTTGATGTTACAGGAGGCCAAGGTTCTCCCCGGACTGGGCACGCTTGATAGTCTGTTCAAAGGGGCCTCGGTCTGGACCTCGGGACGAACCGAAGACGGGGGTTCAGGTTAACCCTGTTGGCCCGTTGGTCATCGCTGCTTCCCCAAAGGGGGATATTCTTCCATTTTTCCGTATGCAAGAGGGATCTCGCGAGGAGCTTTTTGTGGCGGGAGCGGTGACCAAAGGCGGAGGCGCAATCGGAAGGCCACCGATCGTTTTTTAGGGCAGTTCTGAGGCAGACGTCCTGTCTATCTTCGGCGAAATGGGCAGGCTGTGTGAGCGGTAACTTCACCTAGTACTGTTTGCTGCTTCGGGCTGCTTCGCCCCTTTCTCTTCTTAACTCTTTTGTGCGGTTTCAGGCCGAGGCGCTTTATAACTAGGTCCTCGCCCAGTGTAAGGAAGAGGTGAGTCGTCGTAAGCGTGAGAAAGCTTTTTTCGCTGAACGGCTTGTCTATCCCTTGCTCTTGCTATCCTTCGAGTTTTTGTAGAATCTCATCGCTCGTAACACTTTGGGCCCTGACCCGTGCAGTTTGAGAAGGAGAATGCCTTGCTGAGAGGGGAGCTTCGGGCCAGGGATGCTGAGATCTCCGAGCTTGGTCGGCGTGTAAGCGCGGTGTCTTCTGAGAGGGACAACCTTAGGGAGAGGGTTACCTTGATCGAGCGCTAGCTTCAGGACGCAGGGGAGGATAGCGGCAAGTATAAGGGCCTTCATTCCGAGTTGGTGGCTGCACTGCATCGGATCAAAGCTGAGGCCGAGGCGCTTGTATCTTCGCACGGGGGAGGGGCAGTCATCGCAGATTCTTGTGTTGAGAGGGCGTCAAAGGGGGCTGTCCCGACATTGCCTCAAACCGTGGTCATGCTTGTCCAGTTTTCCGAGGGTTGTCAGTTGAGGGTGCGTTGGAAGGCAGCTCGAGCGGGGTGAAAAATGGAGGAGGATCCTAGAGAGGGGGGACGCCGTCGAGAAGGGGCCCTCACGGGACCTATAATCACCTGGATGTAACCTTTTGAGGCCATTGGTTCGGGGATAAGTTAGGGCCTGCTATCTTTTTCCGTTGGTTTCCTTCTTTGTAGTACTTCTTTAATTCGACATGTGTATAAGGAGAATTTTGCAACTTCTTTTCCCTTTCTGTTTTGATTATATCAATGGTTTGGCGAACAAAAAACCTCGGGCCTATAATATAGCCTTCTGGCCATTTCGGGCTGGTTTGGAAAAAAGGGCTTTTAACCTTTGGTCATTTTGTTGTTCTGCTGCTTCGGGTCCAGTCTCAGAGTTACGTTGCGACTCGAGCTTTAATTGACCCTTGAGTTGTCAGTTTTGGCTGGCGGCAAGGGCTCTTATGCATTTTGGTCGTAGAGACCTTTTGATATGTGGCCCGTAGTCCTGTTTAGTTAACTATTTTGGATTCGGTCTCCGAATCGAGTTAAGATCCGAGCTCACTTTAATCCTCAAGTTGTCAATGTTTGCTGGCGACAATGGCTCTTACGCTTGTTTGCTCGTAGAGACCTTTTGATATGTGGCCCATAGGCTTGCTTAGTTAACTATTTTGGATCCGGTCTCCGAATCGAGTTAAGATCCGAGCTCACTTTAATCCTGAATTGTCAATGTTTGCTTGCGACAATGGCTCTTATGCTTGTTTGGTCGTAGAGACCTTTTGATATGTGGCCTGTAGGCTTGCTTAGCTGGCGACAATGGCTCTTACGCTATTTTTGCCCGTGGGCTTTTTGTAGGCTTTTTTTTTCGCTCGTTAAGGTCTTTTTGAAAGATTTTTGCCTGACCCGTCGTCGGTTCTAGAAGAACCTCGATATCAAGTCGTTATTGGCGATATTTCGAGCACCTCGGAAGGTTCATAGCTCGTTGTTTGCCTGTTTGAGGGAAGCCTATTTTAACCGGTTCTTTCTGAAGTATATTCGAAGTAGTGGCCTGCGATTGTATTTAGCGACGATAGGGCGTCCCTGAGTCGCGTTATTTTGGCCGTATCCGCCATTTTGACCGTAGTCATTTTTGACCCCGAGTGATAGTCTAGGCGTCCACATCGAGGGTATGCCCTTTCGGGATTCTTACAAATACGACGTATAGCCTAAACTTTGGGATTTTCATGCCTGTTGAGGTCTTACAGTTTGTCATGCCTGTTGAGGTCTTACAGTTCTTGGGTGATGTAGAATGGACCTGGTTATGCCGAGTCTGCCCGTTAAGGGTCTTACAGTTTCGGATTTTTCAGCGTATGGCGATTGACGACAGCCTCCGAGTCATCTAGTTGTTTAAGCGTGAAGACGCTTCTTATGAGCTCGGGGTTGCCTTGTAGGGGCTTTATGAGCCTGGAGTTTGCGATCCTGAGATCGCGCGAGTGCCTAGTTGTAGGCATCGAGTCTCCGAGTATTTCGAAATGCAGTCGGTGGAAGGGGCCCCTGTTGGGGATACACTTGAGATTTCTCTATCCAGAGAAGAAGGTGTTGAAAAGATATCTTTTGATTGCCTGATGTAAGTACAGTTTTGCAAGCTCAACCCAATACAGTGTGTCGATTGGGGGCCTTGTTCGTCTTAATCCAGGGGCAGAGCTGATCGTGAAAGAAGCGTTGCAGGTTCCTTGGATCCTTCTGGAGAAGTGCATGGGCATCGCCTAGTTAAAAACCTTGTTGGCAAAAACCAGTTTGGGGAAAAGATTTAGAAGGAAAAGAGTACGACGTCCGCTCGAGGATGTTTGTGGGGTTCCATATTCGGCCGTCCTAGCAGTAATACCGCTTAAGCATCGATACATTCCAGTTGCTCGGAAGCTGCTCGCCCTCTATGGTACCGAGCTTATAGGACCCTTTGCTAATTATTCCGAGGACACGGTAAGGTCCTTCCCTATTTTGGCCCAGCTTCCCTTCATTAGGGTTTCTGGTGTTGAGGGTGACCTTCCTTAGGACCAGGTCTCCGACTCCGAAGTATCGGAGATTCATTCTCCTATTGTAGTATCTTTTGATTTTCTGTTTCTAGGCAGCCATCCGAACCAGCGAGTCTTCCCATTTTTCGTCGAGCAGCTCGAGGGCCGTCGCCATGGCTTCGTTATTTGATCCTTCGCTAGTGTGTTGGAATATTTCGCTTGGTTCTCTGGCCTCCACCGGTATCAGTGCCTTGGCGCCGTATACTAGGGAGAAAGGTGTCTCGCCGGTGCTCGATTTTAGAGTTGTTCGATATGCCCATAGCACTTCGGGCAGCGTTTCCCTCCATTTCCCTTTGGCGCTTTCCAGCTTCTTTTTCAAGTTTTGAATGATGGTTTTATATGTAGATTCGACTTGGCCGTTTGCACACGGGTGATATGGTGTCGACAGGATCCTCTTGATTCTATTTTCCTCAAGGAACTGCGTTACCTTGCCCCCGATGAATTGCCTCCCGTTGTCGCACGTTATTTCGGACGGGATTCCGAATCGGCATATGATGTGTTCCCATATAAAATTGATGACTTCCTTCTCTCTTATTTTCTCGAAGGCCTGCGCTTCTACCCATTTTGAGAAATAGTCAGTCATAAATAAGATGAATCTGGCCTTACCTGGCGCCGTCGGCAAAGGGCCGGCAATGTCCATCCCCTATTTCATGAATGGCCATGGTGATAAAATGGAATGTAGTTGTTCTCCGGGCCTGTGGATCATAGGGGCGAACCTTTGACACTTGTCGCATTTTCGGACGAATTCCCTGGCGTCTTTCTCCATGCTATCCCAATAGTAGCCCGCCCGGATCACTTTTCAGACCAAAGAATCGGCCTCAGAATGATTTCCGCAGGTGCCCTCGTGGATCTCTCGAAGCACGTATTCCGTGTCGCCCGGTCCCAAGCATATCGCCAGGGGACCATCGAAAGTTCTCCTGTAAAGGGCCCTATTTTCGTTGAGTGAGAACCGGGCCGCTTTGGTTCACAGGGCCCTTGACTCTTTTGGATCTGTGGGCAGTTTTCCGTCATTCAGATAAGCGATGTATTTGTTTCTCCAATCCCATGTCAGGCTAGCAGAGTTAATATCCGCGTGGCCCTCCTCGACCACAGATTTGAACTATTGGATGACCGTTCCGAGGAGCAGGTCTTCTTCTTCGGCGGAGGATCCCAAGTTTGCAAGGGCATCGGCCTCGCAATTTTGCTCTCGGGGTATGTGTACTAAAGTCCATTCTTTGAAACGACGCAACGCGATTTGAATTTTGTCCAAATACCTTTGCATCCTGTACTCCCGGGCTTCGTAGCTTCCGTTTACTTGGCTTACCACGAGGAGCGAGTCGCATTTTGCCTCTACGATCTCGGCTCTCAAACCTTTGGCCAAATCTAGACCTGCAATCATAGCCTCATATTCGGCTTCGTTGTTAGTCAGTTTCGTGGTTTTTATGGATTGTCTGATTATGCCGCCGACGGGCGGCCTCAAGACTATACCGAGTCTGGATCCTCTTACGTTTGTGGCGCCATCCGTGAACAAGGTCCATACCCCGGAGGAAGTGCCTGATTTTAATAAAAGGTCTTTCTCTACCTCGGGTACGATGGCTGGCGAGAAGTCAGTCACAAAATCCGCCAGGATTTGGGATTTAATGGTTGTCCGAGGTTGATACTCGATGTCATACCCTCCGAGTTCGATGGCCCATTTGGCCAATCGACCTGATAGCTCAGGTTTATGCAGTATACTCCGGAGGGGATAAGTTGTCAGGACGCAGATACAGTGGCACTGAAAATAAGGCTTCAGTTTGCGCGAGATGCTTATTAGCGCGAGAGCCAGTTTTTCTAGATGGGGGTACCGGGTTTCGGCGTCCCCCATGGTGCGGCTTACGTAATAAATAGAAAATTGCATACCTTGCTCTTCTCGGACCAATACGCTGCTTACCGCTATTTCGGATACTGCTAGGTACAAATATAGTGTTTCACCCTCCTCGGGCATGCACAGCAAAGATGGGCTGGACAGGTATCGTTTTAGTTCCTCCAGGGCGTGTTGGCATTCTGAAGTCTACTCGAAGTTGTTCTTCCTTTTAAGCAGGGCGAAGAAATGGTGCTTTTGTCTGATGATCTCGATATGAATCTGCCTAGGGCCGCGATCCGCCCCGTTAATCACTGGATGGCTTTTACGTTGTTTACCGCTGTAATCTCTTCGATGGCCTTTATTTTATCGGGATTGATTTTGATCCCCTGTTTGAGATCATGAAGCCCAGGAATTTACCCGAGCCTACTCCAAATGCGCATTTCTCAGGATTGAGCTTCATGTTGTAGCTTCTGAGGATGTCAAAGGTTTCCTGCAAATGGGTCAACTGGTCCTCTGCGCGTAGGGATATTACTAGCATATCATCAATATATACCTCCATCGATTTTCCTACCTGGTGCTCGAACATTTTGTTAACTAGCCGTTGGTACGTTGCTCCCGCATTTTTTTGGCCTGAAGGGCATTACGATATAACAATATGTTCCGTATTTTGTGATATACGAGGTTTTTTCCCTATCTTCGGGGTTCATCTGGATCTGATTATACCTCGAGTAGGCATCGAGAAAAGTGAGGGTCTCATGGCCGGCCATAGCATCGATCAAGCGATCAATATTGGGCAGTAGGAAGGAACCTTTTGGGCACGCCTTGTTCAAGTCTTTATAGTCTACGCACATTCTTAGCTTATTCCCCTTTTTTGGTACCACAAATACGTTAGCCAGCCATTCAGGATACTTTACCTCCCTGATGGATCCAATTTTAAGAAGTTTCGCCACTTCCTCTTTGATGAAGGCATGTTTCATCTCGGACTGCGGTCTCCTTTTTTGCTTCACGGGTTTGAACTTGGGGTCAACGCTTAGTTTGTGGGACGTTATCTCCGGCGGGATACCTGTCATATCTAAATGGGACCAAGCGAAGTAGTCGATATTATTACTGAGGAATTGAATAAATTCTGCCCTGAGTTCGGGGGTCAGTCCCGTGCCCAAGTATACCTTGCGATCCGGGAGGTGTTTGATCAAAACGGTTTGCTCCAGCTCCTCGACTGTTGACTTGGTCTCGTCGGATTCTTTAGGAGAGACGAAAGTCCGGGGTGCGAAGAAGTCTTCCTCGTCGTCTTCAAGGGTCTGCGCGCTTCCCTCCCCGTCCAAGGCCGAGTATGCGGGAATTGTCGTCTCGTGGTGGACTGCGAACATTTCCCTTGTTGCTTGCTGTTCCCCATGTATGGTTGTGATACCGTCCCTGGTGGGAAACCTTATTACCTGGTGCAAGGTCGAGGGCACGACCCTTATGTTGTGTATCCAAGGTCTACCAAGTACGGCGTTGTGTTTCATGTCACCGTTGATAACCTGAAACTCGGTGTTCTGGGTCGTGCCGGACGTGTCGATTGGGATAATGATTTCTCCCTTTGTTTCCTCTCTGACCATGTTGAAACCGTGGAGGACCCGAGAGGTGGGGATGACTTGATTGAGCAATCCTAGCTGTCCTACTACTTCTGACCTGATTATGTTGACCGAGCTTCCTGGGTCCACGATCACACGCTTTATTCTGGTGTTGTTTGAGAGAAACGAGATGACTAGAGCGTCGTTGTGCGGTTCCATCATAGCTTCGAGGTCCTCCTCGCTGAATACGAGGATTTCTTCACGCGGGCGTTCCCGGCCCGACCCTTCTTCTGTAGCAGGTGTCCTTGCTCGTTTGGAGGCAGGCCCTCGGGGTACGTCGGCTCCCCCAATAATCATGTGGACGTCGGCTTCTTGGTTGGTGTGGGAAGTTTCGCCGACTAGCTGTGCATCTTGTGAGCCCGCGTCCGCTAGTACTGATCCGGGTGTGTTATCGGGATCCTGTAGTGGTGCTCCGACGGTCGGGATAGCTACACCATTTTCCCCGTGATCTTCGAGGCGGTCGTTCTCAGCTCTGTTCACCGAGCCAGACATTTTTACTTGAAATCAAAGGATCTTTGACAAGAAAAAGTGTGAAAGATGATATGCGTTCGTGTAATGAAACTAGCAAGAAAATAATCACTATTATTTTTAGCCCCACGGTGGGCGCCAAACTGTTTACCGTGAAAATGGTAATGGCAATTAAATTTATGAAATGAGACTCTAAAAATACGTGATCTATTCCCAAGCTAGTTGTTAGAGCAGATGATGCTAGTATTATGAATATTAACGATGGGGCATGAGATAAACGAGGTAGCGACCGAACCAAAGGGCCCGCTACCCGGGCGTAAGCTTGGTCGATTGGGACTTCGAGGTCGGGTTATCAGGGACAATCGGGAGTAGTATAACAGCTAAAGATATAATCAAACGAAGATATCTATAACCAAAATTGAGTTTGTACGATGAAGAACACATTTAAAATGAAGAACACATATAGAGGCAAAGGATATCGAGATATCCTCAGTATCAGTGAGAGTCAGTAGTTTAGTAAGAAGAGAGAGAGAAAGATATTATTGCACTTTGTAGAATTGTGGGAGCAACATCAGTCACTTACAAGGTAGGGCGAGTCCCCTTTATATAGGAGAGGAAACTTAGCTACGAATACATGTATATCTAATTTACGAAATATGGAGATGTGATGGCTTGACTCGACGCCTCAGTGTAGGCTATGGATAGGCCGGCCCTGTCAGACTCAACCGCGTGTCTTGAGGGCTTCCCCCTTTGTCTTTATCTCAGCTTCGAATCGGACCTTGACAAGCCCTGAAGGAGAGGGCCAAGTCGTGGCTTCATGTCCTCGGGGTCTCGAGGTACCTCCCCGAGATGGCTCGATGGCGGGAAATCGGGCCCTCTGATTTCACCGCGTACACCTATAGTTGCAGTAATTCCAGTTCTGTAATTCATTATTAGTGTTGGTTTGTAATAATAATTTCTTGTAAACAGATATTGGGGAAATTAGTAAAAAGGAGGGACTTTTATATATCTTTTGTGGGAATCGGGTAGAAACCATGCTCATAGGACCGTTATGATTGTCAATATGCATTAGAAACCATGCTCATAGGACTGTTATGATTATTTGTATGAGTTAGAAGCCATGCCTACCGGATTGTTGTGTGCATTAGAAAACAAGTCTATAGGATCACTACACTATTCGTTCTAAACTTCCATTCTGCATTCTCTTACTTGCATTAAAAAATCTGGTTCGTAGGTCATTTATCAATTATGTCTTGATAATCACTTTCAACAACTGCTCAATGTGCAATAGAGACCATGTTACTAGGATTTTTACTGCATTCGCTTAAAACCATGCCTATAGTTTGAACACGTAAAAAATCAATCGTCACCTAGCCTATAAGGAAAATACAATACTTAGACATCATACTCTTAGAGATGAAAGTGTGAAACCAATTCTGTAATGCCTGTGATCATTCTTCAGCACCTAAACAAACATATAGGTCCAAATAAACAAAATCTGTCTATCGATTACTGATTCAGAGTTATGGTCTTTCATTAATGTCTAGATGAAATATTACTGCTAATACACGCCTAGGCAAGCCTATAGGTAATCAAGGTTTAATAAACTGTGAAACTGCTTTTCTTATTGGGACTGCCCAGATTTAACAGGTCCTAAAATTCAGTAGGCAAACTGAATAGGTCTTCAACAATTTTGCCTTTAACTCAACATTGCATATTCTCTGTGTAACGACCCGGTCGGTCATTTTGAGCTCTAGCGCGTCGTTCAGCAGTTGGAAGTCATGAACAGCTTCATTTCAGGTATATTGACTTGTGCGTATGGTCAGAGTTGAATTTCGGGAAATTCGGAGTCAAATTGGAAAGAAAATTTTCATTTCGGCAGCCTTAAGTTGAAGAAAATGGCTATGATTGGAAATTTGAGTAAACGACCTCGGAATCGGGATCTGAAAGTTCCAGCAGGTTCGTATGATGATTTCGGACTTGGGCGTATGTCCGATTTGGTTATGATAACCCGTGAGCATTTCGGCGTATATTGTTGAAGTTAGTATTTTAGAAGAATTTCATAAATTTGGGTTGGAAGGCATTTCAGTGTTATAGATGTTCGTTTGGGATTCCGAGTCTGGGTATAGCTCTGTATGGTAATTCTGGAGTTGGGAGCACGATCGGAAGTGAATTCGGATGTCCGGAGGTCATTTTGAAGTCATTTGGCTAAATATAGAAATTTGAAGGTTTTTTTTAAGAAAATTAGACCGGAAGTGGAAATTTTGATATCGGGGTCGGAATGCGATTCCGAAAGTTGGGGCAAGTCCGTAATGTCGAATGTGACTTGTGTGCAAAATTTGAAGTCATTCCGGAATGATTTTGGTAAGGTTTAAGACACTTAGTCTCTTTTAAGGAAGCTTAAGTTGGAAAAGTCAACCAGATATTGACTTATGTGTTAGAGGGCTCGAAATGTGAATTTTTATGGTTCGGATAGCTTCGTTAGGTGATTTGGGACTTAGGAGTGTGTCCGGAATATTTTTGTAATGACCGGTGTAGAATTAAGCTTGAATTGGCAAAGTTAGTATTTTGACGAATTCCGGTTGATAGGTGAGATTTTGATCCGAGGGTCGGAATGAAATTCCGAGAGTTGTTGTAGCTTCGTTATGTCATTTTGGACTTGTCTGCAAAATTTGAGGTCATTCGGACGTGGTTTGGTTGGGTTTTTGATCAAAAATAGAATTTGGAAGTTCTTGAGATTCATAGGCTTGAATTCGATGATGATTTGATGTTTTGATGTCATTTTGGGTGTTCCGAAGGTTGGGACAAGTTTGAATGATATTGTGGGACATGTTGATATAATTGGTTAAGGTCCCGAGGGCCTCGGGTGGATTTCGGAAGGTTAACGGAATGGAATTCGGACACAAAAGAAAAGAAAAAGCTGCTGCAATTTCTGCTGCTAAGCTGTCTTTGGACAGCAAATGTGCAGTCGTGGAGCGTACTTCGGAGGCCTATATCTTTTGATCTACAAGGAATTTTGAGATGATTTAAAAATAAAAGTTGTAGAACTTCGTGTGTAGTTTCCAGAAAGCTAAAGAAATTATAATTTGGACATCTGTAGAGGAAGTTATGATCGATTGAAGATGACTAGTGGACCAGTTTCTCCAGAATTTTCTGATTTCATGGAGCCGACTTTAGAAGCTCATATCTCGGGATATATAAAGAGTTATATGGTGTACAACCTATCAAATTAAAGATATTCGAGTCTAGTTTCTAAATTTTTAAACCGTTTGTCATTTGGATATTTATACAAGACGTTATGGGTGTTTAAACAGAAGGTGTCCGACAAGGAAAAATTTTAATAGGATGTACAACTTAGCACAAGTGCAAGGTACAACTTGACGAAGCACGGGCAGATTCTTTAAACACGGATTTGGCTTATTTCTTTCATTTCTTTCATTTGGCTTGGATGATTTTGGAGAGAATTTCAAGGGGGATTTCATCAAGCATCAAAGGTGAGTTGTTTCTACTTATTTCCAAGATAAATACATGATTATTATGTGAAATTAACCTAGAAATTCATGGAATTAAGCCTAAAATTGATGAACTAGGGCTTGGGATTTTGAGATTTAAATATGGAATTTAGAGGGTCAAAGGGACTCCGATTTTGGTAAATTTGATATGTACGGACTCGTGGCGAGACGAGGAATCCGGTAATGTGAATTTTGTAATTTTTCGAGAAGTGGGCCCGGGGTTTGGGTTTTACTAGTTTCGAGATTTCTGCTATTTCTCGATTGTTTTCGATTGGGTATTGTTCCCTTAGCATATTGTGATGTATTCGCTCTGATTTTGGTTAGATTCGACGCGCGTGGAGGCCGGTTTGAGGGGCAAAGGCGTCGCGAGCTAGGGATTTCGCCGGTTCGAGGTGAGTAATACTTGTAAATGATATCCTGAGGGTTTGAAACCCCGGGTTTGCACATCATAGTGCTCTATTGAGGTGACTTACATGCCGGATAGCGAGCGTGGGTAGAGCACCGTTGGGGATTGTGACTAGGTCCGTCCTGATTGATGAAATTACTACGTATTTGACTGAAACCACTTGTTATCATCATGATTTGGGCTGATTGCCATGTTTTGGGCTTCGTGCCGATTATTTGAATCCTTCAGGGATTGATATCATTGATTTTGCATTACTTTGCATGTTATTTGACCTCGGTCCAGGGTTTTAATACTGTTTTGTAAATTCAGCAATTTGTCATGATTTGAAAACTTAAATGATATTTTACTGACGTTTTGAGCTGAGAACTGCTATTTTATTATTGCCCAAGGGGCTTATGTGCATTTCTGGACTGAGCATGGATCGGGCTGCGCGCCGCAGCAGTTTTATAGTGATTTCTGGATATATGGATGGCTCGGGCTGCACGCCGCAGCGGTGTTATATTGATATTGCGCTTGGGCTGTAGGAGCCCCTCCGGAGTTTGAACCCCCACAGTGAGCGCGGGTACCCAAATGGATCGGGCTGCAAGCCGCAGCGGTCATATGCATTGCATTGCATTCATGCATTAGTTCCTGTTTGTAATACGTGTCATGACATTCAGCACTCTCATTTCATTGGCATTCATGCTACTTCTTGCACTGTTTACCAGACGCCCTGGTGTTAATTGTTAGTGGAGTGCTGTGCCCGAGGGGCTGACTTATGTGCTGACTTGCACTATCTGATTACGCATTCATTTGCTTAACTGTTGGAAAGGATATTTTCAAAGGAAGTTTTAACTGAGTCCAGATATTTTTTAAAGGATTTTCACGGTTTTACTGTTTTCTCAAAGATTTGCACTGTCTTATATAGCATGATGGAGTGCTTTTACGTGATTTCTTACCGCTCAGTTATTATTTACTTTTATTGCTCACTGAGTTGGAGTACTCACTTTACTCCCTGCACCTCGCGTGCAGTTGCAGGTATTGTTCACCCGGTAGCGGGTTATTAGGTGATTGAAGGTATTACTATTGTAGCTGAGTAAGGTGACCGTCAGCTTCCGCGGCACCGGACGTTGTCTTTAGCATTCCAGAATTTATTTTTGTATAATATTGGCCCTGTAGTTGTGTTCAGGTTCCTTTAGATGCTCGTGACTTGTGACACCCCGGTCGGGTTGTGTTGGGTTGTAAATACTGGTTATTATTGTCGTTAAGCTGTATTTATCTATTAATTTATGTTTAAAAATTGTTAAAGAGATGATTTGGGTTAGTTGGTTGGCCTTGTCTTCACGAGAGGCGCCATCACGATCGGGTTTGGAAATTGGGTCGTGACACTCTGTTTGTCATGCTCACCTAGATATCCTGTTCTAGGGCTTTTATTGGGGAAATTAGTAAAAGGGAGGGACTTTTATATATCTTTTGTGGGAATCGGGTAGAAACCATGCCAATAGGACCGATATGATTATCAATATGCATTAGAAACCATGCTCATAGGACTGTTATGATTATTTGTATGAGTTAGAAGCCATGCCTACCGGATTGTTGTGTGCATTAGAAAACAAGTCTTTAGGATGACTACACTATTCGTTCTAAACTTCCATTCTGCATTCTCTTACTTGCATTAAAAAATCTGGTTCGTAGGTCATTTATCAATTATGTCTTGATAATCACGTTCGACAACTACTCAATGTGCAATAGAGACCATGTTACTAGGATTTTTACTGCATTCGCTTAAAACCATGCCTATAGTTTGAACGCGTAAAAAATCAATTGTCACCTAGCCTATAAGGAATACGCGTAAATACAATACTTAGACATCATACTCTTAGAGATGAAAGTGTGAAACCAATTCTATAATGCCTGTGATCATTCTTCAGCACCTAAACAAGCATATAGGTCCAAATAAACAAAATCTGTCTATCGATTACTGATTCAGAGTTATGGTCTTTCATTAATGTCTAGATGACATGTTACTGCTAATACACGCCTAGGCAAGCCTATAGGTAATCTAGGTTTAATAAACTGTGAAACTGCTTTGCTTATTGGGACTGCCCGGATTTAACAGGTCCTAAAATTCAGTAGGCAAACTGAATAGGTCTTCAACAATTTTGCCTTTAACTCAACATTGCATATTCTCTGTTTGTCATGCTCACCTAGATATCCTGTTTTAGGGCTTTTTCTCAAATATCCGAAATCTGTTGTTTGAGATGTGCACTTACTTGCTCTATCTGTGGAGGTAAAATGAGAGCCTTTTAATTGTTCTATCTTTGGGTCCAGTCTTATATGTTTTGTATGTCGCCTAGAGTTTCTCCTTTTAATTACCGTAGGAGAGTCTAGATCCACCTCAACTAGAAGTCCCAAATACCTCCGGATAATATAATTAAAGGGACGGGTAGTGCACGCATAGGATACATCTTAAGATTGCTAGAACGCTTTAGGTTATGACCAAGGGAAGGGTAATTAGTTAGTAGTGGATATGATGACATGTGCGCTAATGCCACGTGTAACCCCTCTATTTGAGGAAGGCTTACCGGGTACTGTATAGATGTGATCCCATAGGCCAACAAACCTAGGACTTCCCTCACCTTATTTACATATGTGTGCTTAGACTGCCTATCCGTTAGACTTTCTTTATTTGCAAATGTGTGCTTAGACTGCCTATCTGTTAAATGACTAATTCACATAATTGAGTTCGGCCGGGACCCACCGTTGTGGACAAGAGGGGTGCCTAACACCTTCCCCTCAAGATTATTTTGAGCCCTTACCCTAATCTCTGGTAATGCAAACTGGTTATATGAGTTAATTGCTCTAGGTGCCCTAACACACCTTAATCCGTTAGGTGGCGACTCTTAAAATACCCAATTCCCAAAAGGAAATGAGTTGTTCCCAATGAATATCGAAACCCGGATTCCGCGAGGAAAAAGGGGGGCGCGACATATGTCAGTGACAATTTTCTGTGTCAGAAGGATGTCCTCAAAGATGCTCCTCTCCTTCACAAATCCAGATTGATTAGGAGAGATAAGAGAAGGCAGAAACTTTTCCAACCTATCATGAAGCACCCTAGATAGCACTTTGTTGATAAAGTTACTCAAACTTATAGGTCTTAGGTCTGAGAATATTTGAACCCTTGTCTTCTTTGGCATCAGTACCAAGTTTGTATGAGTAATGGACTTTGGCAATGCCGCACCTCCATAAAAGTGAAGTACCATCTTGTGTATGTCATATAAGATTACCTCCCAGCATTCTTGATAAAACAAGCCAGTGAATTCATCAGGGCCACTGGCACTATCACCACTTAACTCAAAGACTGCAGCCTTGACTTCTTCTAATGTTGGATATCTACATAGCTCCAAGTTCTGCTCCATAGTAACCATGGAAGGCACATTCTCTAGCATAGAGAAATCTGTAGGATCCCCTTCTTTTGTGAACTATCTTTGGTAGAAATCAAGTGCAACAGTGGCCATTTGTTCTTGTTCTTCTAGCCAGTTTCCATCTCCATTCTGAATCCTTTTCAATTGTAGCTTCTTCCTCCTACCATCTACATGATTGTGAAAGAAACTAGTGTTCCTATCACCCTCAGCAAACCATTTCATCCCAACTTTTTGCTTCCAGTGCTGCTCCTCTATACTCAAGTATTTCTTCAATTCTGCATGAGCTTTTTGAAATACAATCCTATTCTCAATTGTAGGCTCTTCCTCAAACAACATCTCTTTCACTTTTACAATATCTTCCAAAATTGCCAATTGTTTGAAAATGTCAACAAAAGTATCTTTACTCCATTTAGACAGTGCTGCCTTCACCGTCTTCAATTTATGCTTGAACATTAAAAAAGGATCTCCAATGAAATCAGCATCCCAATTCTGTCGCACCACATCCTTGAATGTAGCATGTTTTGTCCAGAAGTTTAAAAACCTAAATGGCTTGACAAAATTTGTAGTCTTCTCTCCACAAGTCATGAGCAATGGTGCATGATCTGGTCCAGTTCTAATCAGGTGCTCCACTTCTATTGTAGGAAGCAAATTTTGATATGGTAGATTCACAAATATCCCGTCCAATCTTTTGAATATACACTCAGCATTAGGTCTCCCATTCCTCCAAGTAAGTAGACTCCCTTTATATCCTTGATCAAACAGCCCACAAGGGTTTACACAAAATGCAAAATCCTCATATTCAGCAGGATGTACTAGCAAGCCCCCAATCTTCTCATCTTCATGTAATACCACAATGAAATCTCCCCTTACTAACCAAGGCAGCTCCATGTCACTTTCCAGATAGTACAAATTATCCTACAACTCCAACCTCTCTAATGATGAACATTTTGCATACACAAAAGTCATAATAGTATACTGTCCAGTGTCATGGTGAAACAATTTAACAGTCACCTGATGCTCAGTCTCCATAATCAATTCCCATTCTATTGCAACATCAAAGACCAACCATATCTTCCCATTGTTATTACAAAATGCAGTTTCCATATTTAACCTTCTTCTATACCTTTGTATATGCCTTGCATTCTAAAATGGCTCCATTAGTGCAATGACAAAGAAACTATGCTCCCTTTGCATGTTGATCACCCTAGGAAAGACCTGCTGTGTATTCACAGACCTAATATTCCAAATCACTGTCATGATCACCATTTAGTCTGTGAAGCTGCGCTCCGGGCAAAATTCTTGTAGGCTGAGGTGATTCTTTATTTTGTGTCTGCTTCTTGGCTTTCTTATCACCATTTGCACTAGTTCTAGGTGATAAGTCAGCCTCCCTTGTCACTTGTTTGGAATTCCCAGCAGTAGACTCATCATCTCCTTATTCTTCAAGTTGTTGTTTTTCCATGAAAGCTATCTCCACTGGAGAGACATTGTGTGTCACTAGGTTATGTAATGTCCGAATAGATGTCTTCAATGGAACATTGAGCTGCAGTTGCTTAACCTGGTTAGTGCCTGATGCATAAGCCATTGGCATTGATTCATAACTCCAGCTGTCTTTGGGACAATAGCCTGCTCATCCTGCCCTTTTCTCATCATGTTAGCATCCTCTATAACCTTAGCATTCTGCTCCAAAGCACCTACAGCCTCACGTATCATCCTAAATTGAAGTTCATAAACATTATCCAAGTTAGGGTTCACTGTAGCAGCCTACCCAGAAGTTACTGTTCCATTAAGATCAAGGGTATTAAGCAGTTGTTTGTTGTTTTGCCCTTACTGTATCCTTTAAGACCTCCATAGTAACATTCCCAACCTGGTCATTACCCAATTCTCCACCATATCACTACTAGTTTTGTCAAAAACCTGAACAGTTCCTCTAGGGTTTACTTTCCATTGAGGTTCTTCTTCCCAGATGACTCAACAGCTAATCCACCAGTGATTCTAGGTTGTACTAGTGCTCCTCTAGGTCCTCCATTCGGTTGCATAGATTGCTGATCGTTAGTCTTCCCCATATCTTTAACCCTAGTTTTTTGCAGACTAGGGTTTACTGTTGCAGTGTTATCAAAGGTACCTGTTTGAGTTTCTTGAGTATTGCACGTTTGATCTCTAAGTGTGGAGCTTATATTTGTATCAATGTTAGCCTCAAACTCATGCACCTCATCACTCTATAGTTCATTACCTATCCTAGTTGCTCCAGTTGATGTAATTGCCCTAGGTGACGAAGGAACCTCCTGACATGAGGGATTGAGAGTAATATTAAGAACCTTCTTTGGCGTACCAAACCTTCTTTGTACCCAATCGACTGTTCATTCCTTTACAACTGCACCATCAATCCCAGTTGCACTAGGAGTATCATTCTTTTCCACTGGGAGCTTCTAAACTTCAGTGGCCTAACTCACCTCAATCTTAATCCCTGTTTGTGCAGGATTAGGATTATCTTCCTTAGCCATTTCAACACTCCTTTCCTTCACTGTATTAGCACTGATATTATTACCATTCTCCAGTTGCCTCTTCTCCTGACCTTTCTTGGTGACATTCTCCAGTTGTTCTTTCTCTTTTCTAAAGCTTTTCCATCTCCTTTGCCATCAGTGATCATTAAAGTTGGGTTCTCAATTTCTTCTACCCCCCAAAGCATCAAATTTGTTCCTTGTAACTCATTCAACTTGTCCACTGCTTGGCTCTTTGTAGATTCAATAATATGGCCTCTCTTATCCCTTTGGTATTTGTTTTGATTCGTTGCATCTATTCTTGTTTGGTAGTATTGGTAATAGGCTTTCCAAGTACCTTACCACTTGTAAGTACTTTGGTAGAGTTAGCTGCAATACCTACTAACTCCTTTCCATTACTTTGATCCTCCACCACTTCTGCAAATTTCTTGTGTAGTTCACGATGTATCACCCAACAGTCTACTTCATTATGACCTTGCTTCACACATATTTTATAATATTTAGGCATGTAATCATACTTAATTTTTATCCACTTCAATTCTTCATGCCCAGAATCATCCTCTTCCTCCACAATCTTTATTCTTTGAGGGAATTTAGCTAACAAATTCACCTCTACTTTTACCTTTGCGCTACTAGGTCTAATGCTATTTGGGTAGCTAAATCAACATGTAAGGGCTTTTCTACTGCACTAGCCAAGGAAAAAACAAATTCCTTACCAAAAATGTTTGGAGGCAATTCTGGAAAACTAATCCACGCAATAGCAATTGGAGTTTCTTCATCAAGCTTCCACCAAGGATTCCACATCGTAAATCGCATCTGCCACATCTCACCTTGAGCTTTCAAATAAAAAGATGGCTTTGAAAGCAAGTGAACATAGTCCTCTATTAATGAGAGTCTAATCAAGACATTTTATCCTCAATAAGACCTATTGAGCAAGCACCTTTAAGTTCACATTGAATAGGGATGGCTTTACGTAATTCAGTGATCATAGGCTTTCCATAAGAAAACTTTCCCAACACTGCCAGTTGCAAGCCTTGTAGAACGATGGAATGCTTCACCTCCATCTTCTTCCACTTGATTATAGGATCGCCATGTAAGTACTCAACAGTTTTGATAGGTATTTGAGCTAGGGTTTGCATTAACGCATTTAATATTTTTAGTTGTAGGAGTCTCACATAATTTTGTAATGGATTAGGTGTTGTAAGGATTGAGGGGGCTGTGGGGAGGTGTTTGAAGACTGACCAACCTCATGAGGAGGCCGACCAGTGGCCGGAGAAGCCATTAAAGGCTCGTGGCAGCTTCGAGCTCTAGTCATCGCAATTGTCTGATCGCCAGAGTTTCTCTCTCCTCATGCGTTGGGTTCTAATGAATCTTCAATCTAGTTCTAAAGGTTTTTTGTGCATGTTCGATCATTTGGTGTAAAAAACTATTGACTTGATTAATTTAGATTGCGTTGTATAAGATTTATTTAAGGGGAAATACTATTTGTTTACCCATAAAATGGTACAGTTGAATTTATTACATGGTTTATAGATAAGAGAACTGATTTGATCCAAAAATGATAAATAAAATAGAAAAAAGTAAGACTTAGCAATTAAAATCGAAGGAAATGCCTGGTTCCAGGAGCAATGCCCCCGAAAGAAGGATAAGAACAATATGAAACAACAAGTAAAGTTATGTTATTTAACTTGAGAATAAAATGTAGAATAAGTTTTGCCAAGAATTTCGTGTCCCTATAATGGATGTTGAAATTACTATTTATAGTTATACCTAAAAACAAGATCCTAGGATCAATCCCCTCTTAAATGACAATAAAGGGGCCATTGATGAATATATAACGACAGGCCATGAATGCAAATATTCTCTGCAACGTGCTTTCCCTTTAATGTTAGGAAATATTTTTCATTGAATAACATCCGGTGGTAAGCATTGGACCCGTTCATGTTGATTATGTTCCATTCGGGGTCTAATGTGACGACCCAAAGGGTCATCACCGAATTTCTTCCTATTTCCGTGCTTCCGAGGCCTTGAAAACCTCGCTTTTACTTGCCTCGATTTGCGTGCACAGTCCGGGCGCGTAGCCGGAAAGCTTTTAAGTTGAAATATGTGAATTCCGTGAAAAATTTGAAGAATTTTGATATTAATATGATTATAGTTGACTTTGGTTAACATTTTTGGTAAAAGGACCCGGACCCGTGATTTGGCGGTCCCGGAGGGTCCGTAGAAAAATATGAGACCCGGGCATATGCCCGGAATCGAATTCCGAGGTCTAGAGCCCGAGATACGAATTTTTTCGTGAAATTGTTTTTCTGAAATTATTATGAAAATGGAAATGAAAATTGATTAAAAGACTATGGTATCGGGCTCGTATTTTGGTTCCGACGCCCGGTACAAGTCTTAAATATGTGTTACGCGCTTTCTATAAAGTTTGGTCGAAATCGGACGTCGTTTGATGTGTTTCGGACTATGAGTTCAAAGCTTGAAAGGTTATGAAGTTTAGAAGAAGAATCATGTGTTTTGAGGCTTGATTCAATGATTTTGATGTTATTTTGGCGATTTGATCGCACGAGCAAGTCCATAGGATGTTTTTGAAGTTGGATGCATGTTTGGTTTGGAGCCTCGAGGGCTCGGGTGAGTTTTGGATAGGCATCGGATTGCATTTCTCATGTTTTAAAAATCTAGTATGCTGGCTTCTGCAATTTTCGCAAATGCGAAGGGAAGACTCGCAATTGCAAGCTCGCAAATGCGAGCACTGCTTCGCAATTGCGAAGTTTGGGAAAATGGGGCACTGTCGCAAATGCGATCAATCTTTCGCAAATGCGAAGGGCGGGAAAATGGGCTGTAGTCGCAAATGCGACGCCCTTGCTCGCAAATGCGAGAGGGCCCAGATCGCAAATGCGATCATTACTTCGCAAATGCGAAGTCTGCATTGAGGCCCAGTGTTCGCAAATGCGAACTAAAATCTCGCAATTCCCAGACCTGCTGGGTTCGCAATTGCGAACCCAGCTTCGCATTTCCGATATCCGCGGCCCAGCAAATTTTATACTTAGTCGAATTTTCATCACTTTTCACCATTCTTTCAAACCCAAAACACCATAGGCGAATTTTCAAGAGCAAACTTCATCCCAACTCACTTGTAAGTTGATTTTTACTCAATTCTTTCAATCTTTAACGTCATTAAACATGTTTTCCACTTGAAATCAAAGATTCTCATGGGTGAAATTGAGATTTTTGGGTAGAACCTACGTTTTCTATAAATTGGGGAGTTGGACCTCGATTTGAGGTCCGATTTCAAAACAAATTATATATTTGAACTTGTGGGGGAATGGGTAACCAGATTTTGGTTCGAACCTCGAGTTTTGACCACGTGGGCCCGGGGGGCGATTTTGGAATTTTTGGGAAAAACTTGGGAAACTCATTTTATGCATTCAAATTGATTCATATAGTGTTTATTAAAGTAATTGAGCAATTTGTGATTAGATTCGGGCGAATTGGAGGTGGAACCGCGAGGTAAAGCGAATAGTTGAGGATTAAGCGGATTTCAAGGCTTTGAGGTAAGTGTTTGGTCTAACCCTAGCTTGAGGGAATAGGAGTAGAGTCTTATTTGTTAATTGCTACTTGTCGAGTATGGTGTATAGGCATGGTGACGAGTATCTATACACTGGTGTCGAGCATGACCGTGAGTCCTAATTTGCTAGATTGTCGAATTGGTAATTGTTATTTATGAGGAATTGGTTGGAAATCTTTAACATTGAGCCAGTAATTGTTGAGACTAAGTGTGGATTTAATTGTGTTAAGTAGAGATTGAATGAGTTTGGTTATAGCTGAATTCCCCTTGCCGGGATAGTTTATTATATTATCTTGTTCCCTTGCCGGGATAGCTTATTATAACATCTTTCTCCCTTGCCGGGATTATATTGTGTATTGTGCTGAATGAAATGGGATCGTGTGGCACGCCGACCACGAGTTATTATGAAATGGGATCGAGTGGTACGCCTACCACGTGATATTATGAAATGGGATTGAGTGGTACGCCTACCACGTGATATTATGAAATGGGATCGAGTGGTACGCCTACCACGTGATATTATGAAATGGGATCGAGTGGTACGCCTACCACGTGATATTATGAAATGGGATCGGGTTGCACGCCTGCAACGAGAGGAAATTGAAACAAGTGAAAGTGGTTTGTTTTCCCTTATTCTGTGCTAGACGTAATCATATGTAGTTTCTTTGTTATTCCTGATATTCTGTTTTATCTGCTACCCCGTAAGCATGTTCCCCTCCCAGTTTTAATTGTTATTTTCCGCTATTATTTTTTTGTACTTGTATATATATCTGCACAGGTTTATTTTGTAGTCTGGTCTAGCCTCGTCACTACTTCGCCGGGGTTAGGCTAGGCACTTACCAGCACGTGGGGTCGTTTGTGCTGATGCTACACTCTGTGCATCTTTTTGCACAGATCCAGGTGTTGGAGCAGCATTTGAGTAGCAGTAGCATTCTGGGAGCGAGCTTTCAGCCCAGGGACATTCGAGGTAGCCTTGCTGACGTCCGCAGGCCCGGGGTCCCTTCTGTTTTATTCATTTTGTTATCACTTGTACCGAAGCAAACAGTATTGTACTTTGTTCAGACTTTGTATTTAGTATTCTGTAGTCGTTCGTGAGTTTGTGACACCAGTCTTGGGTAGAGGGTTTTGTTAAACTTCCGCATTTCTTTCAGTTAATCATTTTGAGACTTTCGCTTATTTATTAAATGCTTTATTGTCCCTAATATTGTCAGAGTTCGTTAAAAGAGGTGGTTGTTAATTGGCTTGCCTAGCTCTCATTAGTAGGCGCCTTCACGGCCCCCGAGGGTAGGAAATCCGGGTCGTGACAAGTTGGTATCAGAGCACGAGGTTACATAGGTCTCACAACTCACGGACAAACTCGGTAGAGTCTGAGGGATCGGTACGGAGACGTCTGTATTTATCCCCCAGAGGCTACAGAGTTAGGAAAGTTTCACATTTGTTCCTTCTTGTCGTGCGGTTCTATTTCTCAAGTACCGATTGAATTTCTACTCTGTTCTTCCGCAGATGGCGAGATCACGCGCTTCTTCATCTACCGCTCAGCAGTCCGAGCCCCCAGCAGCAGCTCCGGTGGCGGAGCCTCAGGTTGATTTGGAGGAGGAGGTTCCCGCCCCGGCAGTCCCGGTGGGCCCAGCTCAGGTTCCAGAGGGGTTCATTGCCATCCCANCACTACTTCGCCGGGGTTAGGCTAGACACTTACCAACACATGGGGTCAGTTGTGCTGATGCTACACTCTGTGCATCTTTTTGCACAGATCCAGGTGTTGGAGCAGCATTTGAGTAGCAGTAGCATTCTGGGAGCGAGCTTTCAGCCCAGGGACATTCGAGGTAGCCTCACTGACGTCCGCAGGGCCGGGGTCCCTTCTGTTTTATTCAGTTTGTTATCACTTGTACCGAAGCAAACAGTATTGTACTTTGTTCAGACCTTGTATGTAGTATTCTGTAGACGTTCGTGAGTTAGTGACACCAGTCTTGGGTAGAGGATTTTGTTAGACTTCCGCATTTCTTTCAGTTAATCATATTGAGACTTCCGCTTATTTATTAAATGCTTTATTGTTCCTAATATTGTCAAAGTTCGTCAAAAGAGGTAGTTGTTAATTGGCTTGCCTAGCTCTCATTAGTAGGTGCCATCACGGCCCCCGAGGGTGGGAAATCCGGGTCGTGACAATACGATGGCAACTACAACTGTTGTTCCCAGTCTTGGTTCTTACTCGATTTGTCCTCTGACTTCCTTCGGTTTCACGTGTCACGCCACCATTCAAGCATTTAATTTAAACCAATTTTACCCTATACAGATAGTCCCCTACTTTCCGGTGGAAATTAGTGAAGATTCCTTCCTTGGTGTAAAATCTTCTAAAAACCTTTTGAGTGAAGTGTATTTATTAGTTTGAGCGAGAGGCAAATTCACGATTTAAATTTTTTTGAGTTATTATAATGACCTCAAATTAATATTATAATAATAATTGAATTTATAATTATATATAGAGAGAGTCTGAACAAAAGTTATTAAATTCATTTGAATTACTAACCAACCTTCTAGATCAGCTCCTAGTTTAAGCTCAGCAGATCTTTAATTTAGTTCTAAAATGAAGGTTATTTTTCCTGTTTGATCATTTGGTAAAGAAAAACTATTGACACAATTAATCCAGATTGCGTTGTATATGATTTACTTAATGGTAAATACTTTTTATCTAAAAAAATTCATTTTAAAGCTCGAACACGAAATTTCTGATTAAAGATAAAGGGATTTCATCCATGTGACCACATTTAGTGATTGTTAAAAAAGGATTTTTTTTTCAGCGTAAAATGAAGTTACAAGATGAGTGATCATGAAAATCTTCTCATCTAAACATAACAATTGTTATCGGAAAAAGACAAACCCAAAAAATTAAAAAAAGAAGCACACCAGAGTGCTTGTTAGACCGACTATGTTGTAACGGGCAAAGTATTGGCCAGTAGGAACTCTGATGCCCAGAAAATAAAAGTAGCAGAAATAAGGATGCTGAGATTGATGTGTGGGCATACTAGGAGAGTTATGGTTAGAAATGGAGATATTCAGGATAAAGCTGGAGTGACCTCTATGGTGGACAAGATGTGAAAAATGAGGCTGAGATAGTTTGGATATATGAAGAGGAGATGCACAAATGCCCTAGTGAAAAGGTGTGAGAGGTTGGCAATGGTGAGTATAAGGAGAGGTAGAGGTAGACTGAAGAAGTATTGGTGAGAGGTGATAAGACATGACATGATACATCTTCAACTTACCGATGACATGACCCTTGGTAGGAGGGTGTAGAGGTCGACGATTAGGATAAAAGGTTAGTAGATAGTCATGCAATCTGGATGATGACATCTCAGGGAAAGACCATATACCTTCCCCAGGAACCAGAAGTACCATCCAATCGAATCCTCCCACTCGAGAGGGAGTTTAATCAAAAGGTACTACAGAGGTAGTAGTGAAAGTTCCAAAGGGTTCTATTGGTCCTTTTGCCGGCACCAGTGAACAACGATTTATCTCTCTCTCATTACTAGCTAAGTTGATCTCTTCAAAGATCTTCGATATACTACTTCCTATCTCCACAATTTGGTGGGACCTAAGAAGAAGGAAAAGATAGCAGAAATTAATTCAAATGGGATGGTCACCCAAATGGCTTATGCTTTTATTAGGGTAAAGACTTTTTCACTTTTGTTTTTCAATTGCTTTAGGGTTATGTATATCTCCTTTATTTGTATAGTTTAACCTTCTCTCCTCGGAAGCTTTGAAGAAAATTCGAGAGAAAATTGTTAGTGAAGATCAAACGGGTACTGAAGGCCGAGAATGAGAGATTTAAGACGGATTGAGAACCGCAAGGCCAAGAAAAAGCTCGTTTGACGAGAACTGAAGCTGCCGAGAGGAGTTTTGAACGGGGACTGAAGGAGATTCTTGACAAGGAATCCTCTTTCCTCACTAAGCGAGCTAAAACCAATGATAGAATCGAATTTGTCGAAGCCGGTTTATTTAAGAAGGGTGGAGTGGAGGCTCAATTTAGAGAAGAATATTCCCGGTTAAAAGTCAGGGAGCAGGAGTTGATATCCAATCTTGAAGCAATTGATGAATTGGACGGGCTAACTATGCCGACAAGGCTACTTTCTAGGAAGCTTATGATACTCTAGCTTAGAGACTCAGCAATGGCGAAACGAAGCGGGAGTTGGACTAGATCGAACTGGTTCATTTTAGAGACTCGTCTAAATATCCTTCGGGAAGTCTATGCTGGTAAGCCGGATATAGAAAATGAGATCATCGTATTTGAGATATTGAAGGAATGCTTGGACTCCCATCTCCTTACAGAAGGGAATTCAACCTTGGGTTGGATGAAGATGACCCGGAGGGAACGAGGGAAACTAGCAAAGAAGAAGGTATTTCCCTATGTATATCCCAAGTCTTTACCCGCTCCAGCTGATGTTGTTCTGATGTTCCTTCATCTTCTAGTCTCCAAGTCCAACAACGGATCCTAGCTCTAGGCACGTTGATCCTTCAGTTGGACATTCGACCTTTTGCAACTTGATCTTCCCCCAGTCCCCTGTTCATGAAAATAAAGTAAAGGGATGGGAACTGTTATTTTTAGATGAAGACGGTGTTAAATCCTTTTTAGATAGATATTTTGACCTTCGCCAAGAACTACTGTGGTTCTTAAATATTGCCAAAGGTCGATATAATCGTCATTCAGATCAGGCTTGCTTATTGCCTATCATACAAAAATGTAAGTAAAACTTAAAGAAATAAATTATAATGCATGCATAAGGACAAAGACACATTGTGGTTCTCAAAAGTAGAACCTTTTGAGGTGAGCTATGTTCGAGCTTGCTTTTACGGACTTGCCATCCATCTCCTAGAGCTTGTACCATCCTTTGCAAGTTATCTCAACTGTTTGGTATGGTTCTTCCCAGTTAGGTCCTAGTTTTCCTACATTCGATTCATCAGTCGAAGAGACCACATTCCGAAGTACACAGTTTCCCACTTTGAAGTGTCAAAGGTTGGCCTTCTTGTTACAATAATTCTCGATCATTTGCTTCTGAGCCGCCATCCAAACTAAAGCTATTTTATCTCCCTTCTAGTATATCTAACATGGTTTCTAAGGCTTAATTGTGTTGTTCTTCAATGGCATAAGCAAATCTCAAGTTTGGTTCTCCTATCTCAATCGAAATAAGTGTTTCGGACACACGAGGGAAAAAGGGGTTTCCTCTGCTCGATTTTATCATCGTGCAATTTGTCCATAATACTCTGGGCAACTCTTTTGGCCATATTCATTTGGCTTCTTCTTACCTCTTCTTTAAGCTGTTCAGAAATACTTTGTTGGAAGACTCGGCTTATCCGCTTTCTTCCGGATGATATGGAAAGGAAGTGATCCTTTTGATATGCCATTCTTCAAGGAGCTTTGTTATCTTGGCTCCAGCAAGCTACAACCTATTATCGCATGCAACTTTCTTTGGAACTTTGAATCTACATACGGTGTTTCTTTAAATGACATCTATAAGTTATTTTTCCTCGACCTACACAAATGCATCTGTTGTCACTTATTTGGAAAAGTGGTCAGTCAAAACTAACAAAAACTTTACCGGTCCTATAGCTTGCGATAATAGTCCTACTATATCCATTCCTCACTTTATGGAAGTACACAAAGTATGTACATAATGAAGTGGTTCGGCCGATTGGTGTCGTCGATGAGCAAATCATTAGCGCTTGTCCTATTTTTATATGAAATTGTGTCTTGCTCCATTAGAGGCCAATAGTATATGGCCCTAATCAGCTTCCGAACTTATGGCCTACCGCTGGAATGATTGCCACCATGTTCTTTATGGACCTCCCCTATTACGTAGTGTGTGTCCTTGGGTCGTAGGCATTTAGCTGGCGGACCGTTAAAGGTTCTTCGATTTAAGCCCCTTCGATGAGATAATAACATGTTGCCCAAATTTGAGTTGTCGAGTTACCTTTTTGTCTTCGGGTGATGCCCATTCTGCAAATGGTTAACAAACTCATTGTGCTAGTCCCATGTTAGACTAGTTGTATTTACCTCGTTCTTTTGTTGGAATTTGGACTTACGTTAATTGGTTATAGCCTGAAAGGATAGTGACGTGACCCAAGTGATGGATAAATAAAAGGCCTAATATTAAATATTATGTGTGTAGATAAGTGAGGCCCAATAACTATTGGCCTGTGATGGGTAGGCACTCTTTATAAATAGAGGCCAACCCCTCTTCCCTAGCTATTAGAAAACCCTAGCGTATTCTGCCTCTTGAATACGTGGTAAAGGTAGACATCCCATCAGTAAAGTTCTCCGAGCTGTGAGAGCGAGTAGCTAGTGGATTGTGGAAGTTGGTCTCAGGCTTAGTCACCGTTTGCTGTTCCTGCTGAATCCATGGAGTTTAATGGTACGCTTCTTTAGACTCTGACTCTAGATTGATTGTGTAACTGTGTCTTAATCTCTGCTATGGCTACGAATTAATTATCTTACAGTTGGTATCAGAGCTACCATAGTTAGAGATTAAGATCAAGATTTAATCTTGAGTTAACAAAAGTATATATCTTGGGTAACAATTCTGTGTGTTCCGTTCTCTATTTGGTAAATTGATTCGACACCGAGGCTTGTTATAAGCATTCTTGTCTATATAGCAATCTGCTATTCCTAGCGGACATATTTTTTTTTATTGTGTAATTTTTAGACGACAATAGTTTGTCACTGTTTGTCGCCAAAACAATTTCATCAATGTTTAGCGGCTGTTTTGTGTTAACGTACTAGGGGATGTAATATTTTGTAGTTGGTATTTGTAAATAAAAGAACATATCAAAACCTTGATACTTTCTGACGGCGGGGGCATCAGAAAAAGATTTTTAATTAAGGGCTAAGTTCTGTTAAGTTCTGTTGAGACGAACTTGATTGGTCCTTTTAGTTATGAAATTAACTCCATACAATTATTTTCCAACATACAATGTTAACCTAGTAAGCAGAATTGACTAAAAGGTGTATTGTTCTTCTATGGATTTGTGCCCTTTAATATATTTCTCAATTTCTATTCAGTAGTTGATCAAATACTTGGCTGTTACCGTATTATACGAAATACTCGTTCTAATAATAAATTGAAATGTTGATCTTGTTTTGGTCATAACGCTCTTACTGGTTATTTGGACTTTTAGTTAGAGAATGGAATTAGTAGCAATTAGATGAGTTTACATATATGGTCTTTATTTTCCTCACATGATATTGTTTAAATAAGAATTATGATTAATAGATAGCTTCCACCAATGCGGTTTATTTATTTGGAGTCATTGAAAATTCTTAAAACTTTATACACGTGAAATAGTATTATATATGGATTAAAAATTATGATTAATAAATAATTTTCACCAAAGTGGTCTTTTTATTTGAGTCATTGAAATATTCTCAATGCACGTGTATAAATTGTCCTTAATAGAGTGTACGCTAGTGTTGGAGGTTTACTTTTTTTGATACTAGTGACACTAAATTAATTTATGAGATAAGATATTATATTTCAAGCCAAAGGATGAAGCTTAATATCTTGGATTCTCATGTATATATATAAATTAAATGAATAAGGATAATTTATGTAAGAGGAGGTTTTGTGTCTCTTACCTAAAGGAAGGACACAATGTATGCCTTGTATTCTTGGATAATAGGGGGAGGCTTTATATCTCTTGCCTAAAGGTGAGGATGCAATGAATGCCTTGGATTCCTTGATTTTTTAAAAGGGGAGACAGTTGCATCTTCTACCCAAAGGAGGGGTGTAATGGATGTCTTTGACTCTTTCGATTTAATATATTCCTGCCCATAATTCTATCTAATTTTTGTGTTGTTTGCTTATACAGCTGTTAGCAACATGACTACTCAGTTGAATTCCATTGAAACTTTGACTAGTAGCAACTACAAGAAATGGAAACGGGATGTTGAAATAGTGTTAGGTCTGATGGACCTGGACTTTGCATTGACTGAACAGAAACCTGCTGAACCTACAACTACTAGCACTGCTGATGAAAAGGCTAAGTATGAAAAATGGATGAAGGCTAACAAATTGAGTCTTATGATCATGAAGAAATTCATTTCTGATCACATAAAAGGTGCAATTAAGGATAATGGAAATGCAAAAGATTTCTTGTGTGCCATTGGACAGAAATTCCTAGAATTTGATAAAGCTGAGATAGGTAGCCTAATTGATTCCTTGTCTACCATAAAGTATGACCTTGTAGGTAGTGTCCGTGACATTATGAAATTGGTTAACATTGCTACCAAACTGAACAATTTAGGTGTAACCATTACCGATGATTTTCTTGTTCACCAATCTCTAAGGTCCCTTCCTGAGCAGTTTAACCAACTTAAGACAACCTATAATGCACAAAAGGATAAGTGGAGTGTCGATGAGCTTATTACTGTTTGTGTGGTAGAGGAAGGGAGGATCCAAAAGGAGAAGGTTGAGGGTGTAGTGAACTTTGTTAGTTTGTCTAGATCAGCTGATTATCCCTCTTATAAAAGAAAAGGTGGACCCAAATTTCGCAAAAGGAAACATGGTCATTCTCATCATCCAGGTGGTAATAGTGGTCATACTAATAAGCCTGGTGTTAATCAAGGTCAGTCTCATAATTCTCTTGGTCCTAAAGCTGTAATTAAGAAAGAAATCAAGTGTTGCGATTGTAAACAAGTAGGTCATAAGAAAGCTGGTTGTCCTCTGAAAAAGAAATCAGGTAATCTTTTGGCTTTTGTCTGCTTTGAAACTAGTCTTGTTCATGTTCCTTTAAATTCCTGGTGGTTGGATAGTGGTGCAACTGTTCATGTAACCAATGACTTGCAGGATCTAGTAAGCATACGGAAGCCAAAAGAGGATGAAGCCAGTGTTGTTGTGGGCAATGGACTCAAAGCAAAAGTAGAGTTTATAGGGATATCTATTTTACCTTTTAAGAATAATTCTAGTATTCGTTTAGAAAATACTGTTTTTGTACCGTCTATGAGACGGAAATTAGTTTCGGTTTCCCTTTTGGACAAAGTTGGTTATTCATTTCAACAAAATAATGGTATTATTAAAATTTCCTATGATTCACATGTTGTTGCTGATGCTTTTTTAAGTGATGGTCTATATCGCTTGAATATATTGAATGAAACTTTTTCTGTAATGCATGTTAAAAATATTGCCCACAAAAGGTCTGCTATGAGTAAATCATCTTACCAATTATGGCATAGGCGTCTTGGTCATATTTCTAAAGAAAGAATTGAACGATTGGTAAAGGAAAATATTTTACCTGTTCTTGATCCAAAAGATTTTGAAACTTGTGTGGATTATGTTAAGGGTAAAATGACCAAGGTTAAGAGAAAGGGTTCCACTAGGAGCTCCGAACTCTTAGAAATAATTCATACTGATAGTAGTGGACCTTATGTACCTACTTTGACCAATCATAAGTATTTTATTACCTTTATTGATGATTTTTCAAGGTACTGTTATATATATCTTTTAAAAGAAAAATCGGAAGCACTTGAAAAGTTTAAAATTTACAAGACTGAGGTTGAAAAACAGCTTGGGAAGTCCATTAAGATAGTGAGTTCTGACCGTGGTGGTGAGTACTATGGAAAATATGATGAGTCTGGTCAACGTATGGGGCCTTTTGCTTTATTTTTGCAAGAATGTGGGATAGTAACACAATATACCATGCCAGGTACTCCTGAGCAGAATGGTGTGGTCGAAAGACGAAATCGTACTCTCATGGAAATGGTGAGAAATATGATGTCAAGAACTAGCCTACCTGAGTCTCTCTGGGGTGAAGCCTCAAAAACAGCTAGCTATATCCTGAATAGAGTTCCTACAAAATTTGTCTCGAAAACTCCCTTTGAACTATGGACAACCCGAAAATCTAGCTTGAACCATTTTCACATTTGGGGATGTCCAGCTGAAGTTCGTATTTATTCACCCACAGAAAAGAAAACTGATCCTAAAACTACCACTTGTTTCTTTATAGGCTATCCTGATCACTCTAAAGGTTTTAGGTTTTTCTGTCCTGGGCGTGGCACTAGAATCGTTGAGTCTATTAATGCGAAATTTCTTGAGCATGATGTTTATGATTGTGATTGTTCATGTGGTAAGGAAATTGTATTGAAAGAGGAGGAAGTCATTGTCCCTGTACCTGTTATACATGAAAAGGTGGTAAACCAACCTATTCATGAGGGGGAGAATCAAGGGAACAACGACGCAGATCCCATAGTTCCTGAGCAAAATGTTCAAAATGAACCACTCTGTAGGTCACAAAGAGAAAGAAGGTCTGCCATCTCTGATGATTTTATCGTGTATGTGACTGAAAATCTCAGTGATACTGGAGAGCTGACTGATCCTTTATAATATGCTCAAGCTATTTCCTCTCCATTTGTTGATAAATGGCGTGAAGCAATGAAAGATGAAATGCACTCTATGGAGCACAATGGAGTGTGTGAGTTAGTTGAATTGCTTGTAGGTTTTAGACCAATTGGTTGCAAATGGGTGTTTAAAACTAAAAGAGACTCTAAGGGAAACATAGACCGTCATAAACCAGGTAGTTGCTAAGGTATAATCCAAAAAGAAGGATTTAGATTATTAAACGAAACATTTACCTCCCATTTAATCCAAAGATGCATTTAGAATGTGATGGCTCTTATGGCTCATTTTGATTTAGAATTGACACCAGATGGATGTTAAAACTGCTTTCCTGAATGGGAGTTCACTTTGAAGAGTTTACATGGTTCGAACTAAACGGGTTTAAGAAGCTGGTAAAGACATCTAGTGTGCAAGCTTAACAAATCCATATATGGGCTTAAACAAGCCTCCAGGTAGTGGTATTACAAAATTTGGATTTGTGGAAAATAAGCTTGATGAATGTGTTTATCTCAAAATAGCTAATGGCAATTTTATTATTATGGTTCTCTATGTTGATGATATTTTGCTTGCCACAAAAGATTTGCGTTTGATGAATGAGACCAAACAATTTTTGTCTAGGTCTTTTGATATGAAAGATCTTGGTGAAGCTTCTTTTGTTCTTGGGATAGAAATTAAAAGAGATAGGTCGCGTGGTTTATTGGGTTTATCACAGCGTTCCTACATTGAGAGTGTTCTTAAAACTTTCAATATGCAAGACTGTAGACCCGGTATTGCACCTGTTGTAATAGGAGACAAACTTAGCAAGGATCAATGTCCGAAAAATGAAGTTGAAATGAGAACTATGAAAGATGTGCCATATGCAAGTGTTGTTGGTTGTTTGATGTACATACAGGTTTGTACAAGGCCTGATATGCATTTGCTGTTAACATGTTGGGAAGATTTTTTTCTAATCCTGGGTGGGCACATTGGGTGGCTGCAAAGAAAGTGATGAGATATCTACAACGCACCAAAGAGTTCATGCTTGTATACAAAAAGGTTGATGATCTGGATCTTCTAGTATATTCAGATTCTAATTTTGCAGGTTGTCAAGACACTATGAAATCAACTTCTGGGTATATTTTTATGTTGGGTAGAGGTGCTATTTCTTGGAAAAGTGAGAAGCAAAGTATCACTGCTACATCTACAATGGAAGCTGAGTTTATTGCTTGTTTTGAGATTGCTTCACATGCTGTCTGGATGAAGAATTTTCTTACTAAATTGCAAATTGTGGATTTTATATCTAAGCCGGTGACTATTTTCTGTGACAATAGTGCAGTTGTGTTCTTCTCCAAGAATAACAAGAGAACAAGAGGATCTAAGCATGTTAGCCTTAAGTTTCTTAAGGTTAGAGACATGGTAAAAGAAGGTGATATATGTATTGAGCATATTAGCACAGAATCTATGTTGACTGATCCTTTGACTAAAGGTCTTAGGCCTGTAGTGTTTAATGAACACGCTAAAAATATGGGTATTTTAGAGTCTTTTGATGTGCTTTAGTCAGTGGGAGTTACTTTGTAATTGCTGACTGAGATATTGCTTTTGATAAATTTTATCTTTATGCAAGCTTGTGTTATTTGATATATGTTATGCTTATGACTAACATGATAATTTATTTATTTTTATTTCCAATTGGACATTGCATAAACTCATGATATCTGTCACGACCCAATTTCCAACCCGGTCGTGATGGCGCATCTCGTGAAGACAAGGCCAACCAACTAACCCAAATCGTCTCTTTAACAATTATTAAACATAAATGAATAGATAAATACAGCTTAACGACAATACTAACCAGTATTTACAACCCAACACAACCCGACCGAGGTGTCACAAGTCACGAGCATCTAGAGAAGTCTAAAAAACAACTACAGGGCCAACAATATACGGAATAAAATTTAGAACCAAAGGAAGTAATCCGGTGCCGCGAACGCTGGCGGTCACTCTGCTCAGCTACGATAGCAATACCTTCAACCAGCTCAAAACCCACTACCGGGTGAACAATACCTGCATCTGCACGCGAGGTGCAGGGAGTAAAGTGAGTACTCCAACCCAGTGAGCAATAAAAATGAATAACGGCTGAGAATATAAAATCCCACACAGGCACAGATAATGCTATCTCAAACGGTAAAATCAAGTAAACAGTAGGGACCAGTGAAACATAGCAAGAAATTCTCTTTGAAAACAATTAATAAAACAAGTATGCTCAAGTATGGTCAGTCATTGTTACCTCACCGGTCAGCCATTGTTACCTGACCCAACGCGTGTTTCAGTGCCATTGTTACCACTGGTCAGCCATTGTTACCTGACTGGTCAGTCATTGTTACCTGACCAAAACACGTGTGACAGTGTCATTGTTACCACTGTCCAATTCTAAATGGGTACCCGCGCTCACGTGGGTGTGCAGACTCCGGAGGGGCTCCTACAGTCCAAGCGCTATCCGGAGGGGCTCCTACAGCCCAAGCGCTATCAACAAGGCCTGAAAGCCTCCTCACCTCACTCATCATGCCCTCACATAAGGCCCTCGGCCTCAATCAGTCCAGAAATAGTCAACAGCCCCTCGGGCAACAGTAAAACAATAATACTCAGCTCAAACAATAGTTCAAATATCAGTTTAAAACTCCAAGTTTGAGTAAATATGACTGAGTTCAATGAAACAGTGTAATTCAAATGGACTGAGTTCAAATAATATTTCAAACAGTGAGGAAAACAATGATGATAGTTCATAAAGAGTTCAAACAGTCGGCAATAAGCCCTAAATATGGCAATAAGCCCAAATCATAGTGAAAACAACAAGTCATTGCTAATACGCGGTAAAATATCATCCGGACTGGACCAAGTCACAGTCCCCAATAGTAAATGACCCCGCGCTCGTCATGGAACGCGTGTCTCATCTCAACATAGCACCAAGTTGTGCAAATCCGGGGTTTCAAACCCTCAGGACGTCATTCAAAATCATTACTCACCTCGAACAGGTGAAATCTCTAGCTCGCGACGCCTTTGCCCCCCAAACCGACCTCCACGCGCGTCGAATCTAACCAAAACCACAAGGAATACGTCACAATAGGCTAATGAATCATAACCCAATCGAAAAGACTCGAAAAATATCAAAAATCACGAAGTTGGCTAAACCCGAGCCCCGGGCCTACTTCTCGAAAAATTACGAAATTCACATCACCGGATTCCTCGTCTCGCCATGAGTCCGTACATATCAAATTTACCAAAATCGGAGTCCAATTGACCCCTCAAATACCTATTTTAAACTCTCTTAAGTTCAAGCCCTAAACCACCATTTTTGACCTTTGATTGATTATTCAGTCTAAATCCATGTTTTTACACCATAAAATCGTATTCTAAGTCCAAGAATCCATACCTGATTAAAGCCCTCGAAACCCTCTTCAAAATCGCCTCAAAGCTCTCAAGGTTCGGAGTCCAAAATGTTGTTCTTTCAAAAAAAAAAATTCGCGAAGAAGATAAATCTACACTTAACTGCCAGCCATTCCGCTTCNGGGTCCTCCATACTCTGTCTATCCATAGTTCATTGAATCCAAGTTGTCTCAGTACTTGGCATAGATAGTCCCATTCAACTCTGTCTTAAGCCTTTGTCATGTCAAGCTTCAGTACTACATTTCCATGCTGCTTAGGTTTTCTGATGCTATGTACCATCTCCTGAGTCAACATAATATTTTCCGTGATTGATCTCCCTTTGATAAAGCCTGTTTGGTTAGGAGAGATCAGCTTCTGCATCAATGGGGCCAGTCTCTGATTCAACAGCTTTGAGATGATCTTGCATGTGAAGTTACTCAGACTTATTGGTATGAGTTCACTAAACTGTTGTGGGCACCCCACCTTAGGTATGAGTACAAGGCATGTATGTGTGAATGCCTTTGGTAATTCAGTACCTGCAAAAAAATCAAGAATCATTAGAAAAAGATCATTCTTGATGATCTCCCAACAAGAATGATAGAACTTTCCGGACATTCCATCAGGCCCAGGTGCACTATGGCTGCTCATCGACATCACGACCTCCCTTATTTCCTCTATCGTAGGGATAGCATTCAGTGCCAAATTCTCTTCACTCCCTATAATCTTTGGTAGAAGGTTCACTGGTGATAGGTCTCTATTCTGTATTTCTTGAGAAAATTGTTTTTGAAAAAATTCCACAGCTTCATTGGCTATGTCTTCCTCTCCTTCAATCCAGATGCCATCCCCCTTCCTTATTTTCTTAAGAGAAAGTCTCTTCTTCCTTCCCTTAACAACTGAATGAAAAAAATTGGAATTGACTTCACCTTTTACAAACCATTTGATATCAGCTTTCTGTTTCCAGTAGTTCTCCTCTTTTTTAACTGCTCTAATCAGTTCGCCATTAACTTGGTTGAGAGCAGTTCTATTGTATTCAGAGTTATCAGCAATGGATATAGCCTCCAGGTCTGCAACCCTATCTTCCAGCTCCTTTACTTTATCAAAAATGTTACCAATAGAGTTTCTAGACCACTCAGATAACTTCTTTGCAGTGTTCTTTAGTTTCAAATGAAATCTCCACATTGGAGAGCCATTAATCTCCTCATTCCATGCTTGTTCCACCACCTCCAAGAAGTCAGGTTCATCAACCCAAAAGTCCAAGAATTTAAAGTATTTAATAGGTTCCTTACTCTTGGAAATCACTTCGATGAATAGAGGGGAATGATCAGAACCAGTTCTAACTAAGTGTGAGACATTTGTAGAAGCAAATTGATTCATCCATTTTGGACTTTACGGACCAAAACTCAATTTTGGACTTTACGGACCAAGCTAGGAGTTGTGCAGCTACCCAACTCTAGCTTGCGGGGATGTTAGACAACCGTATAATTTGGTATTGGGTGTAACCTAGGACTCCTTTAAACTCTATTCCTAGCCGTCATATATTATGTAGTGTTTGTATATAACTATCCTACTAGCCTTATATTGTGGAAGGATAACTTCTATGAGATATAAGACAGAATATACATGTAGTTGTGATTAACATAATCACTGGTAGATAGAGATACAATAGCTAAATATTAGCTAAAAGGAACTCTTGTCAAGATGTATATATACATCATGTAACTCTACGTGTGAAGGCAAGCAGAAGCATTCTGAAGTTCTAAATCATCCTTATTCTAAATTTCTTCACAACTCGCCTAGTGATGTTCAGTATTCATTAAAAACCTCAACTTCCAACTTGCAAGAGCTAGAAATAGAAACTTGAAACTCACCATATTCATTCAAGCAAATGAACCTTTAATTTAATTTCGAGTGCTTGGAAACTTATAAGCGCGAAAACTGTGAGTTGATAGGGAAATAAGAAACAGGAATTGGAGCACCCCTACTGCTTGACTTCTTTTTACTCTCTGTACCCCTTCCATTTTGACTTTTCTCCTCAATTTTCTACTCCTATGTTGTGGATATAAATAATTAACTTGAGACTCCTTAATTTGGAGTACTCATTAATTAACTGTCTATATTTTTTAAGTTTTACCTTATTTGAAATTGATTCACTTTATTATAAATCAT
>NC_031998.1:2433247-2518774 GCF_001879085.1 Nicotiana attenuata
GGGGGGGGGGGGAAATTGCACTTGTTAATAAAGAAATTCATGTTAAAATTATTCGTTTTATGTGACGACACGCTATTCTTTTTAATCTATCCTAATAATAATGATATAACACTTTGTCGTGATACATAACTTGTTAGAATTGGAGTCCATTTTATATGTACAGGTTTGATAGGTACGTCGAGGCCCAGTCCTAACCATGATACAATTCAGTTATTTCTAGAGGCTTGTAGACGAGTCCTGTATATTTTGAATATCATTATCGTGTCCTTGCCAGCCCTGTGTACATGTTCAGTTTGGTATTGCTGGTTGTAGACGTTTATGGTGGCCTCGTCAGCGTACACAATTATTTATATGAGCTTTTGGGTATGTTTACCCCTCAAATGAGATAGACGTTATTTTCAGATGATTCAGAATATGGCCCCGTCGGCCTTGATTGGTATTGTCAGCTTGCAAGTAGGCCTCGCCGGCCTAAGTTGAGGACTACCCTTCCAAAGTTTACATTTATAGAGTGGTACGCTCAGACCGAATATGGCATTGGGTGGTGGCCACTCCTCTACATGTTATGGGCGTGACACGAAAAATAAGTATAATACAAATTTTATAAAATAATCGGGGCGAACCGAACCATTGACACTCCTACTTTTTAGTACTACTTGTCAACTATGTTAAGCCAGAATATTTAAAGGAGAATATGCAGCAGAGAAAATAAAAAGGAGCAAGCCAGATAATATCGACTTTAGAGAGCACGACATTGAAAGGGTCAAAAGTGGGGCTTTGCGGTGTTGAACATTCAACAAAAACAAAAACAAAGGTAGTGATTCTCCTTGCCAAGCAAGAAAATAGACCTGCGCAACTTGCTTATACTTCCTTAAATATCATATATACCTTTCTTTGCTTATTTTCACTTTATACTCAAGAATAAACTTTTATATCAAGTGAGTTACACAGTCATTTAGTCTTTCCTGGGTCTGAACTCATACCACCACATGAAATGCACTACACTCCCCAACTAGGAGACACGATAATATTCTTCACACGCCCATACTCGGGCCACACATCAAATCACAATAGGAAACGAACGCTTAACAGCTCATCTATTAACCATCAGACTTCTTCTTCACTACCAAGTCATATAGACACGTCTCGTAGTACTAACATACTCATCACATGGATATCCAACCGCCATTCCGGCTAATAGGGACAATAACGAACATAAAAGTTCAAAACACTTGCTCGCACAATCAGCACCTCGGTGCTCAAGCAATAGGCAAAGATCCGGCCTCAAGTCCTCCAGACTGGCCCAACATACTCACGAAGATCACATCTCGCCCCTTGGTCGGGGAATCACAAACCATCGAGGCACATATAATACTGAGCGCTCGTATGCGCATACAGACGTGTGGAAGGAATTTTCAAGAGTTTCTTTTCAAGCAGAATCAAGGACGCACGATAAGAATTCAAGAATGTGAAGCTTTCCTAAAGGTTCTGCAGCCTCTCGAGGATAAATACAGACGTCTCTGTACCGATCCGCGAGACTCTACTAAACCTGCTCATGACTCGTGAGACCTAGTAACCTAGGCTCTGATACCAACTTGTCATGACCCAATTTCCAACCCAGTCGTGATGGTGCCTCTCGTGAAGACAAGGCCAGCCAACTAACCCAAATCGTCTCTTTAACAATTATTAAACATAAATGAATAGATAAATACAGCTTAACGACAATACTAACCAGTATTTACAACCCAACACAACCCGACCGGGGTGTCACAAGTCACGAGCATCTACAGAAGTCTAAATACAACTACGGGGCCAAAAATATACGGAATAAAATTTAGAACCAAAGGAAGTAATCCGGTGCCGCGAACGCTGGCGGTCACTCTGCTCAGCTACGATAGCAATACCTTCAACCAGCTCAAAACCCACTACCGGGTGAACAATACCTGCATCTGCACGCGAGGTGCAGGGAGTAAAGTGAGTACTCTAACCCAGTGAGCAATAAAAATGAATAACGGCTGAGAATATAAAATCCCACACAGGCACAGATAATGCTATCTCAAACAGTAAAATCAAGTAAACAGTAGGGACCAGTGAAACATAGCAAGAAATTCTCTTTGAAAACAATTAATAAAACAAGTATGCTCAAGTATGGTCAGTCATTGTTACCTGACCGGTCAGCCATTGTTACCTGACCCAACGCGTGTTTCAGTGCCATTGTTACCACTGGTCAGCCATTGTTACCTGACTGGTCAGTCATTGTTTCCTGACCAAAACACGTGTGACAGTGTCATTGTTACCACTGTCCAATTCTAAATGGGTACCCGCGCTCACTGTGGGTGTGCAGACTCCGGAGGGGCTCCTACAGCCCAAGCGCTATATCATCATAAGGCCTGAAAGCCTGTACATATCAACATGAGGCCTGAAAGCCTACTCACAATACACTCGAGGCCTGAAAGCCTCCTCACATATCACTCGAGGCCTGAAAGCCTCCTCACATCACTCGACATATCCTCACATATGGCCCTCGGCCTCAATCAGTCCAAAAATAATCATAAGCCCCTCAGGCATCATAAAGACAATAATGCTCAGCTCAAACAATAGTTCAAACATCAGTTGAAACTCAAGGTTGAGTAAAAATATAGCTGAGTTCATGAAACAGTGTAATTCAAATGGACTGAGTTCAAATAATATTTCAAACAGTGAGGAAAACAGTGATGATAGTTCATAAAGAGTTCAAACAACCGGCAATAAGCCCCAAATATGGCAATAAGCCCAAATCATAGTGAAAACAACAAGTCATTGCTAATACGCGGTAAAATATCATCCGGACTGGACCAAGTCACAGTCCCCAATAGTAAATGACCCCGCGCTCGTCATGGAACGCGTGTCTCATCTCAACATAGCACCAAGTTGTGCAAATCCAGGGTTTCAAACTCTCAGGACGTCATTCAAAATCATTACTCACTTCGAACCGGTGAAATCTCTAGCTCGCGACGCCTTTGCCCCTCAAACCGACCTCCACGTGCATCGAATCTAAACAAAACCACAAGGAATACATCACAATAGGCTAATGAATCATAACCCAATCGAAAAGACTCGAAAAATATCAAAAATCACGAAGTTGGCAAAACCCGAGCCCCGGGCCCACTTCTTGAAAAATTACGAAATTCACATCACCGGATTCCTCGTCTCGCCACGAGTCCGTACATATCAAATTTACCAAAATCGGAGTCCAATTCACCCCTCAAATCTCTATTTTAAACTCTCATAAGTTCAAGCCCTAAACCACCATTTTTGACCTTTGTTTCCTTGATTATTCAGTCTAAATCCATGTTTTTACACCATAAAATCGTATTCTAAGTCCAAGAATCCATACCTGATTAAAGCCCTCGAAACCCTCTTCAAAATCGCCTCAAAGCTCTCAAGGTTCGGAGTCCAAAATGTTGTTCTTTCAAAAAAATTCGCGAAGAAGATAAATCTCACTTAACTGCCAGCCATTCCGCTTCTGCAGATATATTACCGCTTCTGCGACTTTCGCATATGCGGTCCACGTCCGCTTCTGCGGACTTTTCACTTAAGGCACCCACCGCTTCTGCGGTCCCTAATTCGCTTCAGCGGGACCGCCTATGCGGTCAAATCTTCCGCTCCTGCGGACTCAGACAAGGTCCCATAATTCCACTTCTGTGAGGCCCAGCTCGCTTCTGCGAGACCGCACCTGCAGTCCAATAGCCGCAGGTGCGAAAACACCAGATACCAGCAATATGAAACATGCAACAACTCCAAAAACTCTCCGTTTAACCTTCCGAACTCACCCCAAGGCCCCCGGGACCTCAACCAAAAGCACCAATACATCCTATAACCTCATTCAAACTTGTTCCAATCATCAAAGCACACCAAACAACGCCAAAACCACTAAATCACATCGGATTCAAGCCTAAGTTCTTCAAAAACTTCCGAAACACGCATTTGATCAAAAACCTGACCGAAACACCTCCGAATGACCTGAAATTTTGCACACACATCACAAATCACATATCGAAGCTACAGCAACTCTCGGAATTCCATTCTGACCCTCGGATCAAAATCTCACCTATCAACCGGAATTCGCCAAAATACTAACTTCGCCAATTCAAGCCTAATTCTACACCGGACCTCCAAAATCAAATCCGATCACACTCCTAAATCACAAATCATCCCCCGAAGCTAACCGAATCACCGGAAATCACATCCGAGCCCTCTAACTCAATAGTCAACATTAGGTTGACTTTTCCAACTTAAGCTTTCCTTAAAGAGACTAAGTGTCTCATTTCTTATCAAAACCAATCCAAATCAACTCTAACACGCCACATACTGATAACGAAACATGAAGAAGCATGAAATGGGGGAAACGGAGCAATAACACATGAGACGACGCGTCGGGTTGTCACATCCTCCCCAACTTAAACAAACGCTCGTCCTCGAGCGTACCCAGAGTTGTCCTAGAAGCCAACCAATAGCTGAATGACCTTACCAAGCATATACCCGAGGTGATCCCTCGTCACCCTATCTCACATAGGTCCGATAACACAATATAGCTGAAATTTCACAGTCCATCTAAACCATAAACCGTAGAACCACATTGCACTTCCCAAAATCATACACAAGGTCAGGACCTCACATTTATACTCAGAATAAACCTGAACCAGCTGTAACAACTCATACCTGCAACCTCAGGTGAGATCATATGATATACCACATAATCCAAACACTCGAAACGGTAACTTCTATTCACAGTAGTTACCCACAGCAATCAAATACAGATAGAAAACCTCTTATCGACTAAGGTCTTGTTCCAACACTTTCATATACTGCCAATGATAAATGAAACACGCAATAAATCGTAATCCATTTCTCAGATCAACCATTCATGAAGCCACTTCCCTTTTGACTAATACCACAGCAGATTTCGAGCCGAACCTCGATTTTTGTCTGCCCAACAAGCTGAAATCAAATCCATTCGTGTTCATTAATGACCCCAACTATCACCTCGAACCCAACACACCACTCTGGTGGTATGACACCTTAATGCAGGCCTAAGCCACAACTTGCATAATACGCGCATCAATAAGAAACGGTCTGAACATACTCAAATCACGAAAAATGACTCAAACGAAAGAGTTGTACCTCAAGCTCATTAGTACCATCACCACACAAGGCTGAGACCCCGTCTCACATCATAGAAATAAAACACCTGAATCTACCCCGAAAGGTCATATCTCCACATGGCCTCGCCACAATGCACGATCCTATCCAAACACTGTTACCCATGAAACACCTCAGGTCACTATGCTCAAAATCGACAGCCACACACAATTTGATGTCTGAAACCCAAGCAATTCATTACACCTACGGTGAAACAAATAACATACGACACGCAACCCGATAGGTCATAACCAACACTCCATTTACCGAGTAACATCCAATGACTCTTCCCGCTCGACTTTCACTATGAATCCCCAATAGAACCGCACCACAGGTGCCCATAATCGACAAATCTTAACGTCTCACAACATAAAATAGCAACTCAAGCTGATTACGTAGCCACATCGGCCTGCCAACGAACTCATTACCAAGGAAGCCTGAAGCTGCTCCTTCCACTACAATAACTCCTGCCGGAGCCGTACGATACGGTGGCCGGCACCAAATCAATATTGAAATCCACAACCTCGCCCGGCGACATGCCCGGCCACAAGAAACGTATCCGAAAAGTCCCTCAATACCGGAACTGAATCAATGGTAGAAACCTCTGCACTGACATCCACCACGAAGGCCCAATTAAGAAAAGCAATCCTTCCCAACCGTCCGCTGGTCTTCGGAATACAAACCACTCTGCTAGAACATAACCCGATGCACCTCGCCATGGAACCCGTGGCATTTTCCGACATAACCCATAGCACAATAGTCTAGAATAACCCAACACTGAGACAACCAGTCTATACCCCAATATCATATCCAGAATCTAATATACCAAGCAAAGAAAAATCCACTCGGGCCTCCAAATCCCGATAGCCGCTAACGGTACCAATACACACGGTCCACAACCACTACATAGCCTGAACATGAGAACTCCCAGTCTCCAACTCCATATAGCTCGAGAATCGCTGTAACTGATTCCCAAATTACGCAGTATGAATACATATTACACCTCGAGTACCTAATCATTCCACGAAGATATTCTAAGATTCCCCTGTGCCATCACACAACTCAGATATCAACAGCCGATCTAACAAGAAAGCACCGCATTACTACCGTAGTATCATCAGTCTAATGACATTGCCCTTTTTTCGAGACATATACTCTCGTCAAATCACTTCCATTTAGCAGCACCATTTCCTTGATTACCTGAGGCTAACCGTTGCCTAAGAATTTTATGAACTCCTTTTTAGAACTGAACTGTAACTCATCTAATCAAGAACTTCCATTGATCCCATTAGGAAGAAGAATCATTACACATTCCATGCTTCGCATACCCATAGAAAATACATTCATCTCCAAACCACGGTGAAACCCGACAAGAACATCTCTGCCAATTCCATTCGCACAAGCTAAACTGCCAGGACTGAATCCTTCTATCCAAACCAAGCTAAGCAAGCTGTCAGAACTCAAGAACTTTGCTGCACAATGCTTGTAAAGGCTCATTACCTTGAACACATACGAGGAATTAATCATATCCTTTCCATACCGATTCGGTCTACTATCAAGCTACTCCATCTATCTAATTTCCCTTCTGATTCATCATCAACTTGATATTTCTCCCTTGCTGTAGCATCACAATGCCTCAATCCAGCCTTACCACACGAGACTCGAACATAAGACCACACTGTCTAAGACCCATAGGCCACCGAATACTCTCTCTGTTGTCCCCAGAAATACCACACTCCAGAATATTTTACTTGAAAAAATCCCTGCGAATATGAATTCATTACCATTACCTTCCAGATACCGATACATAGAACCCCATAATCATCATAAAAATACCACCAGTCTCGACATTTTCCGATGAAAACACGGTCTCTGACCACATACACAACCTTGAGACACCTGATTGTTACATGTAGAATCTTGAACACGATAAAACCATTCTCGAGAGTCATTCACTCTTATTCAAACTGCAAATTACCCGACTTAACGAACAGAACCACTCGTACCTTATTGGCACTCCGATACCGCAAAAATGAGATCTTCATCCCAATACAACCAAGCAACTTCCTGCTCTATGCACCGAGCATTCTTTACCAACAACAACTCTAGACATTCCGTGATTCTCATATCCTATGGAACATAATACAACCTTTGTCAATTTTTTTTTCTTTTACTCTAGCCATAGCTGGCTCGCCCGCATGCTCCAACTGCAGCCAACATAGCACATGCCCGTGCAATCAGCTAATCAATAGCAACCTCCCCAACTTGGCTCGAAGCCATATATCAGGACACACTCAACAACTCATAACACTTTTACTCTAATGATGCCGCAATATCATAGTGAGATTAAACTCAAATCATCTACTAGTTGTGAAAACACAGATCGTCTAGTACTGTAATCCTTTGCAACCTCGTATTCATCCCCACATCAGTTGAGTCCACTCTCTTAAGCGACCCAAATTTTTTTTTTTTGAATTTCAACACGCACCCTTCAAGTACACATGAGATCTTCTAACATACACATAAGGATCATACCACTTAAGAACACTCCGCATGAGATAACCCACCTGCTTCGCCTCAATTTAGTATTTCAGCATACCTTCCACCGTCATATCCATTACACAGTCATTTTGTCTTTCCTGGGTCTGAACTCATACCACCACATGAAATGTATTACACTCCCCAACTAGAGACACGATAATATTCTTCACACGCCCATACTCGGGCCACACATCAAATCACAATAGGAAACGAACGCTTAACAGCTCATCTATTAACCAACAGACTTCTTCGTCACTACCAAGTCAAATAGACACATCTCGCAGTACTAACATACTCATCACATGGATATCCAACCGCCATTCTGGCTAATAGGGACAATACCGAACATAAAAGTTCAAAGCACTTGCTCGCAAATCAGCACCTCGGTGCTCAAGCAATAGGCAAAGATCCGGCCTCAAGTCCTCCACACTGGCCCAACATACTCACGAAGATCACATCTCTCCCCTTAGTCGGGGAATCACAAACCATCGAGGCACATATAATACTGAGCGCTCGTATGCGCATACAGACGTGTGGAAGGAATTTTCAAGAGTTTCTTTTCAAGCTGAATCAAGGACGCACGATAAGAATTCAAGAATGTGATATTTTCCTAAAGGTTCTGCAGCCTCTCGAGGATAAATACAGACGTCTCTGTACCGATCCGCGAGACTCTACTAAACCTGCTCATGACTCGTGAGACCTAGTAACCTAGGCTCTGATACCAACTTGTCACGACCTAATTTCCAACCCGGTCGTGATGGTGCCTCTCGTGAAGACAAGGCCAGCCAACTAACCCAAATCGTCTCTTTAACAATTATTAAACATAAATGAATAGATAAATACAGCTTAACGACAATACTAACCAGTATTTACAATCCAACACAACCCGACCGGGGTGTCACAAGTCACGAGCATCTAGAGAAGTCTAAATACAACTACAGGGCCAACAATATATGGAATAAAATTTAAAACCAAAGGAAGTAATCCGGTGCCGCGAACGCTGGCGGTCACTCTGCTCAGCTACGATAGCAATACCTTCAACCAGCTCAAAACCCACTACCGGGTGAACAATACCTGCATCTGCACGCGAGGTGCAGGGAGTAAAGTGAGTACTCCAACCCAGTGAGCAATAAAAATAAATAACGGCTGAGAATATAAAATCCCACACAGGCATAGATAATGCTATCTCAAACAGTAAAATCAAGTAAACAGTAGGGACCAGTGAAACATAGCAAGAAATTCTCTTTGAAAACAATTAATAAAACAAGTATGCTCAAGTATGGTCAGTCATTGTTACCTGACCGGTCAGTCATTGTTACCTGACCCAACGCGTGTTTCAGTGCCATTATTACCGCTGGTCAGCCATTGTTACCTGACTGATCAGTCATTGTTACCTGACCAAAACACGTGTGACAGTGTCATTGTTACCACTGTCCAATTCTAAATGGGTACCCGCGCTCACGTGGGTGTGCAGACTCCGGAGGGGCTCCTACAGCCAAAGCGCTATATCATCATAAGGCCTGAAAGCCTGTACATATCAACATGAGGCCTGAAAGCCTTCTCACAATACACTCGAGGCCTGAAAGCCTCCTCACATATCACTCGAGGCCTGAAAGCCTCCTCACATCACTCGACATATCCTCACATATGGCCCTCGGCCTCAATCAGTCCAAGAATAATCATAAGCCCCTCAGGCATCAGTAAAGACAATAACGGATCGAGAGGTATTACAACCGAAGGGCCAACCTTCGATATTTTAATATTGGGGACTTAGTACTGAGGAAGGTCACACTAAACACCTGAAACCCAAACAAAGGAAAATTGGGTTAGAACTGAGAGGGGCCGTACTAGATTCTCGAGGTCACATGGAAAGGGTCCTATAAGCTCGGAACGATGGACGGAGAACAACTACCGAACAATTGGAACATAACTCATCTCTAACGATATTAATCCTGAGGTACGAACCCATTTCAATTTTTCTATTTTTTGACTAACACTTGTAGGTTATCGACAAAGAGCCGCACGAAGCCTTCAGGTCTGAAAGCACACGTTGCGCTCTTTTTCCCTTCAATCATTTTTGTCCCAATTGGGTTTTTCGACAAGGTTTTTAAAGAGGCAATAGTGGATCGTGCTAACTTAGAATCGAAGACCGATCATGAATCGGTGTCAAAGACAACACTAACAATATCTGAGGTTCCTCTACAATCAACCTTGATAAGTTATGCGTCTTTTATTTTTATAATTTGACAAACATCATGAGAGAACAAGATAAGGAATCTGATACAATTAGTTCCCTTGCATTCAGAGTAACTAGTCAGATGTCTCGTTCAATTCTCAATGAAATCAGATAAGGAAACAACAGAGGGAACATATGATGGAACAGATAGGGATCAATTCCCCTGGTCATTGTACAGTCAACTCTACAGCTATAAAAGCTGTTGCACTGTATCGTCTGGCAGCAGCACAGCTGTAGCTTACTAAGGCCAAACTAAAGGGCACTTTATTACATCACCCTTGATGACATCCCACACATATATTATTAACATGAGGCAAGGGATTTCATCTCCCCAGCACTTGCAAATCAAAAGAAAACATTCTCTCAAGTGCTAGCCACCACATCTCTCAAGAACAAAGCTACTGCAACCTCAAGGACCAGATCCAAAGATTGAAGATATCTTAAGCCCTTAGGTTTGTTGAGTCTTTGTTATTTTGTTCTTCACTTGTAATTTCTACTTAGCTTAGTTAGAAGCATTGTGTAGGAAACCTTTGTCAATCATAAACCATTGTGTTTGTGTCTTGGCTAGAGTTAGCCGAGTTGGAAGTCTTTGTAATAGAGGTATTACAAAGTGCCTTGTAATAGGTGTGTTACAACTTAGTGAGCGATACCAAAGTCTTTGTAATAGAGTTATTACAAAGTGTCTTGTAATAAAGTATTACAAGCTTGTGAGGGATTAAGAGGTTAATTCCTAGGTTGCATAGGTTGTAATCTGAAGTTTGCTCGGTTAGTGGAGTTGAAATCCTACTAGGGTAGGTCGTGGTTTTTAATCCATTGAGCAAGGAGTTTTCCACGTAAATATCGCGTGTTATTTATTTACTGCTGATTTACTGTGGGAACTGATAGAGAACCCCGTTCCCTATACTGTTTGGTTTTGTAGTCTGTTGCTTACTGTGGGAACTGATAGAGAACCTGGTTCTCTATATAGTTTGGTGGACCCTTAAATTCTATCAATTGGTATCAGAGCGGGTTCTTTCTAAAAGGTTAACACCTAAAAAGGATTTTCATGGATGCTCCACCAAACTTCAAGGAAGGAAAATCAACATACAGATCACCAAGATTCAACGGCCAATAATATGGTTGATATAAAACAAGAATGCATGACTTCCTAATGGCTGAGGACTCCGAGCTTTGGGATGTGATTTGTGATGGTCCCTTTGTCCCTATGAAGGCTGTTGGAGAGGGAACAATGACATTTCCAAACACAAGAAAAGAATACAATGGTGCTGACCGAAAAGTTATTGAGAATAACTTCAAGGCGAAGAATATTCGTGTGTGTGGTATTGGACCAGACGAGTATAATCGTATCTCGGCATGTGAATCTGCCATGGAAATCTGGGAAGCTCTTCAAACGGCTGACGAGGGAACTACTTAGGTAAAGCAGTCCAAAATAGATATGCTTACAACTGAGTATGAACTCTTTAAAATTGAAGAGCATGAGTCCATTCAAGAGATGCATACCCGTTTCACCTCCATAATTAATGAGCTTCATTCACTTGGTGAAATCATTCCAACCAACAAGCTGGTCCGGAAGATACTCAGTGTTCTACCAGGTTCCTGAGAGAGCAAGGTTATTGATGTCACTGAAGCCAGAGACCTGCAGAAGCTGACTATTGACGAGCGTATTGTAAATCTCAAAACATATGAGATGAAGAGAAAGAAGGATCTTGAAAGAAGAGAGCCCAATGAGGAGAGGAACCTGGTTCTCAAAGCTGCCCACACTGACTCAAGTAGTGATGAATCTGAAATGACGTATCTAACTCGAAGATTTCAAAAGATGGTTCATATAAATGGTGGGATCCGAAAGAAAGGCAGTTCCAGCAGGAAATGATTGTTGTCATAAGTGTGGAAAGCTTGGACACTTCATTAAAGACTGCCCTCTTCATAAGTAGGATCATTACAAAACCACAGTGATAAGGTGGCTAAGAGGAACTAGGTCCCTGACAGGAAATTCAAAAGAAAAGATGCTGCTGACAACATGGTGAAGCAAGCTTTGGCTGACTGGGGAAATTCCTCCAGCGAATCTGAAGGTGAGGATGACCAAGGAGATGCATCTATGATGGTTTTTGACAATGAATCTTCAGAATATGAGTCAATCTTTGCCCTCATGGCTAAATCTGATGATGACGAGGACAAGGAGGAAGATGACGCAAGTTTTCTTGATGTTCAAAGAAATTTAAAAACATACTCTAACAAAAAATTGATGTCCTTAGCAAATGTGTTGATTGATGCCTATCATAGCCTCATTAATGAGAAAAATGCTTTAATAGAAGAAATTGGTGACATAGAACAAGAGAGGGATGATATGGTAATTTCTATTGTAGACTTAAAGGAACAAGTGAAAGAAGTAACTAGAGATAATAACTTGTTGAAAAACCAAACAAAAAATTGGATGGACAACGCTAAGGGTAAAGAAATGGCTAGTAAGGCTCAACTTGAGCTAGAGAGTGAGCTTAAGAAAGTTAAAACGAGTCTTGTTGCCAAGCTTGAAAAGAAAAGATAACTTTAGGAGGATTTGAAAAAGGGTTAAAAATGATCTTGATAAGTCACTAAAATGTACCTGGTCCTCTGATGTATTAACGTCATGTGCAAGAGTAATGGTGGAAACAAGCAAGGAGTCAGGTTCCAAAAGGCTAAAACCTCCTATATTCCCCATAGCAAGTATGTAACTGTTGCTGATAATTGGTTGTGTACTCACTATGGTCAAATGGTCATTACAAGGACTCTTGTCAAACTAAGATTCAGTCTTTGCAGAAAAACAAAGTTTTTGTTGAAAAGAGGCCAACTGATGAGGAACCTGGTTCCCTGAAAAGAAAATATGTGTTGCCTGCATGAGCAAAAAGAAGTTTGATCCGCCCGTTCTATCATTATAAATGACCCAAGCTGGCTTGGGTTCCTAAGTTTAATCATTGATTTAGTGTGCAGGCTGGAATGAGAGGTAGCAGTAAAAAATGGTACATGGATAGTGGCTGCTCTAAGCATAAAATTAGAATGAATGATTTCCTCACTCTAGGCCTTCCAAGGTGGCATGTGTGTCCTTTGGAAACGACAAGAAGGCTATATTCTTGGTGTTGGCAAAATTGACAAAACACTCTCCCATGCAATTGAAAATGTGAACTATGTGAATGTATTGAAATATAGCTTGTTGAGTGTGTCTCAAATCTGTGATAAGGAAAAATAAAGTGAAGTTCTTGTCAAAATCTTGCACTTTCACCAATCTTAAAACTGGTGAAATGGTATAAATAGCCAAGAGATTCAAGAATATCTATGTTGCTGACCTTGATTCACTGAATGGTGGTGATATAACATGCTTAAGTGTCATTGATGATGATATAGAGTTATGGCATAGACGACTGGGGCATGCGAGTCGGTTATGGAGGACCTGGTTTGTGGGCGAAGCGTTCAAACTGCTTGTTTCTTAATTAACAAATGCATGATCAGGTCCCTTCTCGAGAAGTCTCTATGAACTGCTCAATGGGAGAAATCCAAGCTGACTTACCCGGGAGCCTTTGGATGCAAAATGTTTTATTCTCAACAATGGTGGAAAATGGTCATATAACAAAGAAGATGAAGATGGAGAATTTACAAATGCTCCTGGTGAAGCTATAGATATTGCAAATGGAAAGACTGATTTGATGAGTTGAGTAAAGCAAAGCGATTAAGGAGATGCATTAGAATCTCTAAAAGGCACAAAGGAACCTGGTCCCTCTATCACCTCGACTGAAGCTGAACATAGGGTTGTTGATGCTGCATTAGGTACTCCTGATGCATAACAAAAGAGTGGAAGTCATAATTCTGTTGATGTCAATGATGACTCACATATGGAGGAACCTGGTCCTTCAAATTCTGAAGTTCAAGTATCCAACTAGAAGCAAAAGAGTTCCCATCCCTTCAAAATGTAATCACACCCTTAGACTCTGGTATTCAACCTAGTTCTAAGGCAAGGAACATATTTTCCCTCTCAACGTACTTGTCTCAAATCGAGCCTAAGAACATCAAAGAAGCATTGAAAAATGCTAATTGGCTTCTGTGCAAGAAGAACTCCATCAGTTGAGAGGAACCAAGTGTGGCACCTGGTCCCTAGGCCTTCAGATAGAACAATGATTGGAACCTGGCCTAAAAGACTCTCACTTGAAGGCTGCCAAGGGAATTTTGAGGTATCCTAAGGGAACGCAGGACCTGGTCCTCATCTATTTTTTAGGAGATACTTTTGAATTAGTTATATATGTTGATGCTGATTATGTTGAATATCTGGTGGATAGAAAGAGCACATCTAGAACGACACATTTTCTAGGCTCATGCTTGATCTCATGGGGTACAAAGAAATAAATTGTGTGGCTCTTTCTACTGATGAAGCTGAATACGTGGTTGCTGCTTCTTGTTGTGCTCAACTACTACAGATCAAGCAACATCCTGAAGACTTTGGTGTATTTACAGCTTGAACCCGGTACAACATAAGCGAACCCAACTCTATCACCTTCCAAAATCCTAACTCCATCTGAATCAAAACCCAAGAAGTCTTTGGTAGACTTTGATGGGACTTCAATTGAAAAAGAACGGGGTAGATCTAATATTCTAGAATGTGAGGCTGAAATTGTTGTTGGGTTTGTAGAAGCCTTGAAGGATGGAGGAATCAGTGAATGTGCTGGAACAAGGGGAATTAAATGAAGGACATGGTCCCTCAAATCCTTCTTAGGATGTTAATTCTGATGATGATCTTTTTATCTTGTGTTCTGTGCTTAAATAAACCTCCAATTCAGTAAAAAGGATTGATGAAAAGTAGGCTAATTGATGATGAACTGGTATAACATGCTGATGTGGTTATTGTGGAAGAGAGTATGAAGTGGAAAAATCTTCACTTGTGAGAAAGAATTCAAAAAAAATGAACAAAAGAAAGTTGGCTGAGAAAGATGCAGCAGATGATAAGGGTGGACAGATTGAGGAGAAGAAGAGGGAGCAAGGCCGCTCAGGGAAAGAAAGGGTAGTGTGAGTAAGGAACCTGGTTCCTTACAGAAGCAAAAGGTTAAGTTATCGGGTTTGGAGAGATAGAAGACTCTGAAGTCTCAGGAGTGTTGACTCTGATATTGCTGAAAAATGGAAGAACTTCTTGACATTGTTGAGTTCCAAAAAAATAGAATCACCTCTTTGTTCCTCCAAGTCCCAACGTTTATTAAGAAGAAGTAAAAACTTCTATGTTGTATGTGATACTCTGATGCTATATGTGCATGGAACTGAGTTTGTTCTTGATGAGGAGAAGCTTGGGGAGATTCTTGGTGATCTGGTTGATGGTTCAGCCTACTCAGATAGGTAGAGAAGCTCAGATTGTGAATGAATGAATGGACAAGCTCATCAAGGCCTTAGCCCCTTACTTTTCCTCCTGCCTAGTGATCCATGTCTTTCACTCCTTCCAAATTCCCTTGAATTCCTATCTTCTTTTGATACCTATGTTTGATGACATTGGTACTTTAGTCATTTAAATTGTCATATTATGCATTGTTGAAACTACTGTGTTTTTATTATAATTACTCTACTATGGGGAATCACTCTATTTTCTGAAATGACATTCACTTGTTATCTGTGTTGCCCAAGTGGCATGAGTTAATGTTACTGAACTTCTTTCTGGCTCTGCTTCTTCTGTTATTATTTTCAATATGATGCCAAAAAGGGGAAGTTATATAGGTGTCAACATGGGGGAGGAACAGAATTGAATTGATATGTTGTGTTGTGCATGAAAGATAGCTCTACTTCGCAGGGGGAACATTGTTGATAACATGTTGATTATAGGTCTGATCCGCAGGGAAACATGTGAGGAATCTGGTTCTCAAGGGGAACATTAATTTTGGGTTTGTCATCATCAAAAAGGGGGAAGTTGATAAGTTATGTTATTTTGTGTTTTGATGATTTGCCAAACAATCTTGAAGAACCAGTTGTGATCAGTTAATTTGGTCTAGTTCTCATGGAGAATATGCCTGATTCGTAGGGAGATCAATGTGGAGATCTGGTTCTCAGGGGGGATATCAATTCTAAGTTTTACATCATCAAAAAGGGGGAAACTGATAAGTTATGCGTCTTTTATTTTGATGATTTGACAAACTTCATGAGAGAACAAGATAAGGAATCTGATACAATTAGTTCCCTTGCATTCAGAGTATCTAATCAGATGTCTGGTTCAATTCTCAATGAAATATGATAAGGAAACAGTAGAGGGAACAGATGATGGAACAGATAGGGATCAGTTCCTCTAGTCGTTGTACAGTCAACTCTACAGCTGTAAAAGTTGCTGCACTGTACCGTCTGGCAGCAGTACAGCATCATAGTTGTAGCTTGCTAAGGCCAAACTAAAGGGCACTTTATTACATCACCTTTGATGACATCACACACACATATTATTAACATGAGGCAAGGGATTTCATCTCCAGAAACACTTGGAAATCAAAAGAAAATATTCTCTCAAGTGCTAGCCACCACATCTCTCAAGAACAAAGCTACTGCAACCTCAAGGACCAGATCCAAAGATTAAAGATATCTTAAGTCCTTAGGTTTGTTGAGTTTTTGTTATTTTGTTCTTCACTTGTAATTTCTACTTAGCTTAGTTAGAAGTGTTGCGTATGAAACCTTTGTAAACCATAAACCATTGTGTTTGTGTCTTGGCTAGAGTTAGTCGAGTTGAAAGTCTTTGTAACAGAGGTATTACAAAGTGTCTTGTAATAGGTGTGTTACAAGTCAGTGAGGAATACCAAAGTCTTTGTAATAGAGTTATTACAAAGTGGCTTGTAATAGAGTATTACGAGTTAGTGAGGGATTAAGAGGTTAATTCCTAGGTTGCATAGGTTGTAATCTGAAGTTTGCTCCATTAGTGGAGTTGAAATCCTACTAGGGTAGGTCGTGGTTTTTAATCCCTTGACCAAGGAGTTTTCCACGTAAATATAGCGTGTTCTTTATTTACTGCTGATTTATTGTGGGAACAGATAGAGAGCCCAGTTCTCTATACTATTTGGTTTTATAGTATGTGCTTACTGTGGGAACTAATAGAGTACCTGGTTCTCTATATAGTTACGAGGAAATTACTTCATAATAACAAGGTTTTGATATGTGAGATTTGTAAGGGCCAAACGGTCGAACGAACCATGCCCACATAGGTTATTCGAGCCTTGGCACAAAATATGTACGCATGTGTAATCATTTTTCACAAGAATAAAGAGAAGTATTTATCCTTGCAATTATCTCATGTCTTAGAAAAATGTTTTTCTACTTTATAATTCTGTACTTTCGATCCATTATGGAAACGAGCACAAGGGCCAATTGCAACCAGAGTTCGGATAATCACTCCCACACTCGGGGACTGCCGTCCATAAAATAAACTCGAACAGATCGAAATATTGAACGTTGAGGGCATAAGACCTCTTAGGCAACCCTCGAATTCTTAAAGGCCACGGCCATACCCACTCGGGGACTGTTATCTTAGGCAAGCCTAGATAACTCGGGAAAGCGAGCTCACTGGCCTACACCGGAACTAAAAGGCTACAACTAATTTAACACGGCTCAGAGACGTCCAAAATCCATAACAAAAAATAGGCCTTCAAAAAAGAAAAAATTCTTTCACAACCGATTCTGAAGGCTACCCTCGACAGAATCTTAAACTTAAGATATTTTCGGGAACAAACTTCGGTAACACGAAACCCCGATAACGCCTTAAGCCAGAACGACAATAAAGGCAAGGGTTGTTCGAACCCTCGAACATGGCCTTATTATTTCATGCTAAGGCATTCCAACCTTTATGAATACAAGCAATAAAATAAAGGAAAAATTTTAGAGCCGAAAAGGGTAGAAAGTCTTATATATATAAACAATCTTTTTACAAGGGCCAGATCGGCCAAATACAAAAATTCCGATGGCCAAAATGGCCTCGAGAAAGACACAAAAGAAAGAAAAAATACAAAGGCCTAAGGGCTACTTTTACTTTGAGTTCGAGAGATCATTCTCACTCGACTAGAAAGCCTAAGGGCTACCTTATTTCGAGTTCGAGTAGGTCCTCACTCGATCAAGGGCTACCTCAGCTCAAGTTCGAATGATCATTCGGGGTCCATCGATCAAAAATGGTCGAGGGCAGTACTTATTATCGGTCCTTACCATCTCAAACCTTGGACCTTCGAAACAACTTCATAATTTTATGCTAAGGCCTTTTGACTCTTACGTAAATTAACAAAAGGACAACAGATTCAGAAGTCATGGAAGGAAAAAAGTTTTATATATTCATCAAAACCTATTTACAAGGGCAAGATGGCCCAATGGAAGTTCTTCACAAAAGGCCAAAGCGGCCTCGACAGAAATACAAAAACTATTTAAAAGCCTACGTGGCCTGGTCATCTCGGGGAGTGGCATCTCCGCCCTCGAGGTCCTCTGCACTTTCGGATTTGCTCGAGCTTTCGGATTCTTCATCATCATTGGGATAGGCTAATTTCCCAGATTCAGCTTCAAGCTTCTTCGCGTTCTCAATCTCGGTTGAAAGATATAAGCCTCAAGCATGGATTACCTCAAGGGTCTCCCTTCGAGATTGGCATTTGGCGTGCTCGGAGATCCTCTCTACTCGAATCTGATCGGCCTCGGCAACCTCCTTTGCTCGGACCTGGGCAGCTTCTGCATCAGCCCGGTAGATAGCCACCACTGCATCAGCATTGGCTTAGGTCGCTCAAGCCTCCGATTTGGCCGCTTTGAGCTCTGTGACCAGCTTCTCCCAATAGAAAATTGCAGAACCCAACTGAGACTGGTACTCTTCGATTTTCTTGGCTTGCACCAAGGTTTTTTCATTTATATTTTGGAGTTGAACTTCAGTCGAGGACAGCTGGGCTCGGGTAGTCTCCTTTTCTGAGGCCAAGCAATCCACGTTCTTTTTCCATTCTTCGGCCTCGGTCTTTACAATTTCTACCTCTTCACTGAGCTGCCCGATTATGTCAATCTTTTGTTGGACCTACGGGCTCAGATCGCTAGTCACTGTGCCCGATTCGTCTTCAGTAGCTTCAAAGATTCTATTTATCTGCTCGACCAGATCGGCATGCTCTTTTTGGGCCACCTCTAAATTAGCTCGAAGGTTCTTAAACTCAACTTCTCTTTGCTCACTAAGGAGTTTGAAGGCATCCTTCTTCTTGGTGAGCCCCCGGATCTCGGCCTCATACCGACTCAACTCTTATCGGGATCGGAGGAAGGCCTCATCATGAAGCATCGAAGCCTACAAAACACGGAAAAGGAAATTACATAAAAAAGCACATGCGCAGAACTTGAAATTGTCAAAGATATCTAAGGGTACCCGATTCAACGCCTGTTGAGCTCATTGAACAGGCATGGCATCTCAACTTCGTCCATCTTAGCCTAGTCCTCTTCGGTTATCAAACACCGAAGGTAGCTAGCCACTCCTACGGGGGCAGAAAGAACTCGAGCATCTTCCGAGATCGAGATAATAATTGATCTCTTATGCCCGGGATCAACACTTGGAACCAGAAATTGACTGGTCAGTTTAAGGCTCGAGGAAGCCTCGCTCGAGCTCTTCCTCGGTACTTCCAAATCACCCAGGCCGGTGACATCCTCCACTCCGACGGAGTAACACGGAAAGGGTCCTTTGCTTCATGGACCCCTTCACCATGGCTAGTCTCCACTGCCTGAGCTTCCTTAATCATTGACTCAGTAAACAAAGGAAACGAAGGGGAATCCTCGATATTTATCACCCCAAGTGAATCTTTTGAGGCGCCTTCATCTCGGGAAGCCTCGGGCCTGGTTTCTACACCAGCCTCAATCGCCTCCTCGATAGCCTTCTTACCTCGAGGTGAAGCGTCTTCAGCTCTTTCTGGCTCGGGGACTTCGGCCAAGGCTTCCCCCTCAATCTCATCAATTCGAGGCAGAGCAGTTTCAACTCCTACCGGCTTAGTAGTTCCTCAAATCTCGGTGCCAGCTCGCACACGGGCCACCAACCCGGAGTCTTCTTCTTCTTCTTCCTCGGCCTCATCCCTTAGCCGTTGGACTAACTCCATAGATAAAGGGATGATTTTCCCCTTGGGGTTACAGGCTGCTTTCTTTTTGGGTTTCTGCCCCTCAGAGTCCGTGGAATTCAAAGCCCTTTTCCTCTTTTTCTCCGGCTTCGGAATAGATGGTTGAACTTCTTCATCACCAAAAGGGGGCCTCATCATCATATCCTTCCCGAGACCTACAAAAGAAGAGAAATGAGTAAGCTTGAGAAAATATTGAAACAGTGGTGAAATCATTAAGTCAGGAAGAAAAATTTACCATGACTACTAGCCTCCCATCGACCCTTCGCCAAATCACGCCATGCGCGCTCAGCATGTGTCGACTGCGATATTAGGCTCTTGACCCAGTCCTCGAGTTTGGGAATCGCACCCAGAATCCAAGCAACGGCTACATCAAGTAAAACACTGATAAGAAAGGGTGAAAAAACGAAGACAATAAAAAGAAATTAAGGATAGAATTATACTTAAGTTTCATATTCCATTTCATAAGAAATCACATACTCTCGGCGGGGATCAAGCTGAGGTCTTTACTCGAACAAATTGGCCCATCCAGCCCCGATCTTTATCTTCATCTATGCTCGAGAAAGGTGCCCTGGTGGCTTGACGTTGAAGCTTTATTAGTCCTCCTCGATAGAGCCGGGGGCTATATAGGCATATGAGGTGGTCGAGGGTGAAGCGAAGCCCATCGACTTTGCTTGCGAAGAAACGAAGTAGTATCACTATCCTCCAGAAAGAGGGATGAATTTGATCGAGGGTCACCTCGTATTTCTTGCAGAAATCTATGATGATCGGATCCAAGGGACCCAATGTGAAGGGGTAAGTGTAAACACTTAAGAACCCTTCCACGTGGGTGGTGATTGATTCTTCTAGACCAAGAACCACCACATGTTTTTTTGCCCCAGTTGCAATCTTTTTTAACCTGGGAGAGGAGTTTTTCGGTTATCAAGCATATATACCTTGATATTGGCTCGGATTGGCCCAGCATCGAGGAAGTCTTCTCAACCTTGAAATCAGAATCGAGGACACACCCTCCGGGAAAATACTCTTCAAGGCGTTGCTCCGCCACCGGTTCCTCACCGACCGACCGTGATGATGAAGCAGTCTCCTTTTGTGGAATGGTTTTTGAAGTCTTAGCCATTTTTTACTTTTATGAGTGAAGAAGAATGGAACTGAGGAGGAGCGCTTGGTATTTTGTGATGAAATAAGTGAAGAAACTTAGAGATATGAAAATATAAAGCTTTGAGGAAAGCAAAGGATTTTGAAGATTAAAGTGAAGAAGATTTGAAAGTAAAGCTTGGGCAAAAGAAGAAAGATACATTTATAGGTTTAAGATGATGGTTCAAATCCGGTAGTGGCCGACCATCGACTGGCACACATTAAATGCCTGGGAAATTGTACCGACAAGATGTTTCGGTTACTTTTGTTGCTTATGTCATGGTGAAGATCGAGGGCTCAAATCGTTTCTTGTCATTACTCTCCAAAAAATAAGGGGACTATCTGTATATAGTCAAAATCGGGCTTGCCCTTTTTGTATGATTAATTGACACCGGGGCATGGTGGGTTAGGGTTCGACCCCATGACAGACCGGACTGTGACACGAAGTTAGGTTGTCGAGCTCGAGACCCAAAGATCGATTAAAATCGAGACCGACCAAAACTAAGACAGACCAAGATTGAGATCGGCCAAGATCGAGACCGAATAAGATGGAGATCGAGGGAAGCTTACCGGGTCGAATAACGGAAAGACGAAATATCTGCAATCAAGCGAGGATCACGGTGCAAATCCCGGCACGTATCAAGAAGAGACCAATTAATTAGTCAATTATGGGATTTCTTACTGTATTTAGAATTGTACCAAGAGTAGGACTCCCCTACTATATAAAGGAGGTCTGATCATTTGTAAAAGACATCATATTCACATTACATAAAGCAATATACCATCTTCTTCTTAAGCTCTCAATACTCTGTTATTCTGTTCATACTTTCCAGTAAAATACTTGTTTGATTCGAAGGCAACCTAGCTCGAGGATCAGCTGTACATCTCTTTTGGTTTGCTTTATTTCTACTTACAGTTAATTTCAATAACAATATTGTATTTTTCTCGTTTGTGCCAAGTAAAATCACGTGTCCTTAAAACCACAATATAAATTCAATTGTTATCCGTTTTTAGGTAAACAAGCCTCTAGCTAGACCGTTTCATTTTTCTCGTGTCACAATAACCGTGTCTGCATCTCAAGATAGTATAATAGTTTCGTATATTAATTAGAGCAACGGAAAGCACATGGAAGAATCTTCAATTAGTAACCTAATTAAATGAAAAACATGAATGAGAAGTCTTCAAAATTTCTTATATACAACATATAGTTTATTTATTTATAGATAGCAATATAAAGTAATAATCCCAAATAAGCTTGATGAAGAACATAAAAGAAGAAACACACCTAGACTATAGATTCAAGAATGACAAATTTACATGTAAAACAAAAATTAAGTACTTCATTTTTCTAACACTTATTTTCTTTCTTTTTTTTTCTTTTTTCTCTTTTGTTTTTTGTAGTAACCCCACATGGTGGCTCAATTGATTCTCCACCATGAAAAAAAAAATCATATAACCCCAGTAGTCATGCATGCATGCATCCAAGAAAATCATCAAAAACCCCTATACACTTGAAAATTATTGAATTATTCATCTTGAATTATGCATGTCAGTTTCATCACTTACAGCAACAGAAGAGAAGAAATCACCATCTCCTGCAGCACCTTTTTCTTTTACTTCCTCAATTTTCTCCACAGCCTCTTTTATATCCCATCTTTTCTCCACATCAGCCTCACAACAACTTAAACCAACCTTCAATAGTTTCATCATTTCACCCTCACAATCTTGTGTTCCTTTCATTTCCTTATCAAACACCTCTTCTTTTGATGAATCCTCTCCAAGTACAGAGTTCACCCAAGTCGCCAAATCATCGGTATCATGACTCCCTTTGCCTAAAAGATTTGAAGGAAATTTTCCAGTCAAGATTTCTAGGATCAACATACCAAGTGTCCAAACATCAGTTTTCCTGTTGATTTTGCCAGATAGCTTGTACTCTGGTGCTTTGTATGAGATCATGTGTTCTTGAGCATGTTCGATATTTACGACTGGTAGTAAGGCGTAATCTGTGAGAACTGGCTCAAAGGTTTCAGTTAGAAGGACATTTGAGGACTTGAGATGACCATGAGGTGCAGTTATGCTTGGTAGCTCATTGTAGAGGTATAAAATTCCTTTGGCTACTCCTTTTACAATTTTCAAGCGAGTTGGCCAATCCAAGCTTTGGTTCCCACGTGATTTACTATTGCCTGAACAATCACAATCAATGCACAACTAGGCATTAATTATCATATAAAGAATCATACACACAACATGAATATACACTGATAGTATAAAAAGTATTTTACTACGTTAAAGAATAAATCGCAAAAAATAGGAGTGTTTACTAACCTAAAAACAAGACATGTTACTTGCTAAAACAAGTAAAAATATACTTTTAGCATAATATTTCCTCTATTCCACTTTATATGACTTAGTTTAGAGTACAAAGATCAAGCTGACTAATTTTTGGTCTGAATACGGACATAGGATTTTCAAATTTTTGAAATAAAATTAACAGATTTAGAAACTATATAAGAAATATTGTAACGTCACAATAGTTAACAATTCAAAATGTTTAAAAAATATTTGCGAAAAAATATGATCAAAGAAAACCTTGTTTGACTCTCCAAGTTGTAATTAATAAGTTCAAATAAACTGAAACGGAAAGAGTAATATAGATTAGAAGAGAGTATAGAGTAAGATACCATGAAGATAAACGGCAAGGCTGACATTGTTGACGTATTCAAAGACCAAAAGCTTCTCCTCCTTCCTATAATAGAAAGCTAGAACAGGAAGCAAGTTCTTATGGCTCAATCTACCAAGTCTTCTCATATGCTCATGGAAATCTTCCTTGCCAACTTTGTTCATATGTCTAAACCTCTTAACAACCATAACAGGACCAGTGCTAAGTGCAGCTTTATAAGTTGAACCAAACACACCACTGCCCAATACTTCAGCTGAGGCCTTTAATAAATCTGGCAAGTCAAATTTCTCAATGTCATCTTTCAAGAACAAAAGCTTTTGTCCTTGTTCAGCTCTTTTTCCATCATTAGAACGATCAGGAGATGCAGCAACTTGGCCTTGTTCCAATTTGTTTAGGTCAGCTGATGTGAGTTTTGGCTCATGAGTTGTTGGTGATATATTTGATGATCCTAGAGTAACTTCCTGTTGGGAATTATTTTTCTTGCGACGAGTTATGAGTACAACGGCAATTAGACCTATAACAGCAACAACCACCACGACGATAAGGGCAATCTTCCAACCAGAAGATGATGATGATGATTCTTGCTTTTTTGGTGCCTCTTCATTGCATGATTTTGTTAAAGGTGGACCGCAAAGACCATCATTTCCTGTTTAAAAGGAAGCAAGAAAATTTAGTGAAAAAGAAAAGGAAAGAAATTTATGCGTTATTTATCTATTTCTAGTTTTTTATGTTAATGTCGTTGACGATAGATAACTCTCCTCAATTATTCCTGCTATAGGACGTTCTCATATTATATCTTATTTATTTGATCTTCTTGTAAATTTTCAAGAATGATTTTTTGGTGAAGAAAGTCAAAGGGTATGATGATCTTGGATCGTAAGACAACATAGATTCGCATGTTACATCTTTAGTTAACACATCATAATCATAAACAATACTATGATTTATTTTATTAGCTCGTATTTAAAAAAAAAATCTGTAATGTTAATAGGAAATGAAGCGACTAAATCTAGCAAAACGAATTTCTAAAGAAAATGTATTGATTTCTAATCTTTCATGCGTTGCATGCATGTTTGCACAACAACAACTAAAAAAAAAAAAATATATGCATCACAAGATGAAGGCTACAAATAATTTAATTCATAACTTATTATGATCATTTTTCAAATACTACAACAACCCATTGAATTAAAAAAAATACCTTAATAAAGAAATATGCACACAATTACAAATGTAAGATTAAGAACTTAAAATAATAAAGAGATCCCTTACCTTGAAAAGCAGAAAAATATAGACGAGAAAGGGAAGAAGGAATTGGACCCTCAAACTTATTATTTTGTACATTTAACTCCACGAGCTTTGGCAATTCACCGAATATGGGAGGGAGTTGTCCTGTAAATTGATTATTTGCTAGGTGTAGCTTCTTTAACGAATTCATCCCTTCAAAAGTCTTGCCATCAATTGGCCCAGAAAATTTATTGTTTGAAAAATAAGCACTTTTTAATGCAGGTAGCTTATTCAAAGGTGGCAAAGACCCTTCAAAATTATTACTCAATACACTTATGGTTCTCAAATTAGGCAACTCTTTTAACGTGTCAACATCAAGGGTACCACTTAAACCAAGATTTTCAAGATTCAAACCATAAACCATACCACCTTCACAAAAAAGACTATTCCAATTTGGCTTATTGTTCCCTTTGACACAAGGTGGTACATTGGCATTCCATGTTGAAAAGGGATTGCCATCATATTTTAAAGATTGACTAAACTTGAGCAGAATCTCAGCTTCTGATAATTTCCCGTCTGATGGGGTGGTTACAAATGCTAGTAAAAACGCGATAACGAAGAGGAAGGGGAGATGTTTATAGTTTTGGTTGTTTTTGTTTTTGATTTTGTAGTTTTTTTGTGTAGTTTGTGCCATTTTTGCATAGAGAATTTATAGTTGGCTTAATTAATTTTGTTACTGGTGCGCGCACTTGCAGGTGCGCGCCCTCTCAAAGGGCTCCTACAAATGAAAGAATGCTACCTTTATGGAGTTTTGAGGCCAAAAGAAAAGGTGGAAGGAGAATGGAATAGAATGTTTTGTGTACATGCAGGGGAAAACACAAGAGAAAGAAGTTTGAGAGGTAGTTGGAAAAATGGACAAATGTGAAGTGGAGAATGTTAAGTTGATAGAGTCCTCTATTTCTTGCTAATTCCCTCAGAAAACTACGCTTTACCCTTTGAATTTTCTTTGAATTTCGACCATCTTTAACAGCAGTCAATCATCCCCCGAGGTTGTAGTTGGTTTCAGAACTTCCACATATTTTATTTTCAGCATTTAAATGTTTATAGCTTCATAGGAAGAAAAAAATTATACGTCTTACAACAGAAAAAGAAACTACAAGTATATGTAATACTAGAATTGGTTGTGTGACCTATCTACGCGAATCTGACTAGGCTTACTCCACGTAAGTTAATTACTAAGTTGGATTGGCAGTGTTGGGAAGGAAGTAATAATTATTATTATTTTTTTTTAAAAAGGTAAAGTATTCTGTCACGACCCGAATCCCCACCATCGGGACCGTCATGGCGCTTAACATCACACTTGCTAGGCAAGCCAACGTTAGAGATTTATTAGCCAGTTCCTTTACGTTTCAGTGATTTACAACAAGCAAGCTAAAACAAGTCGAAATGAACGCGGAAGTACATAAATAGCAACTTTAATTATATACTATTACTACGCATAATCCGGAGTCACAATTCACGAACATTCTAAGATTTTACTACAAGTATTTATCCGAAAGAAAATACAATTGTCTGCGAAATAAGGAAAACATTAAAGTATGACATATAGAAGGGGACGCCAGGGCTTGCGGACGCCGACAGGTCTACCTTGGGTCTCCTAGCTGATGAATCCTATAGCCAACCTCTCGATCAGCTCGAACCAACTCCAAAATCTGCACAGGAAGTGCAGAGTGCAGTATCAGTACAACCGACCCCATGTACTGGTAAGTGCTGAGCATAACCTCGACGAAGGAGTGACGAGGCTACGGTGGGGCAATCACAATATAACCTGCATACAGTGTATAATAAAAACAGAAAGAAAGACATGATAAAATAGAGTAGTAACTTGCAAGAAGTGAATACAATCCTCGAAGCATATCATTAGTGTTCAGCTATTACAAATCCTCAAGTGCAATTTAAGGCTACCGTTCAGCTAACACAGTCAAGGAGAATATAAATATATAGGTTGTAGCGTCATGCAACCCGATCCCACCGTACATCTCATATTCCTTCCTTATTTCCTCTTATTAACATAAATAACAGAATATAGATAAGAGTGTTGCGGCGTGCAATCCGATCCCACCATATCACAATAATCACAATCACAGTTCACCCTTATTTCACCACACTTCACCCTTATTAGATCTGTTGCGGCGTACAACCCGATCCCACCGTACATATCATTTCACCCTTATTCCTACTCAATATATCACCCTTATTCCACCTGTTGCAGCGTGCAACCCGATCCCACCATATCAGTATCAGTTATTCAGCAAGTACATAAACTTCACAATTCAAATTACATAACCCTTCACAAGGCTTAACTTCAAACTAAAACAAATAGGAAGCTTATACACTATGAGACTTTACGCAAGTAATACTACTCAGCGAGACCAATCCAGAATATATCATGAAAGCACCGATAACCAGCCTAAGCAAATAATAGGAGGCAACGAAACTACGAAATAACTAATACCTTCAACAAAGAGAAACAATATCTATCAGGTAAATTAAGCATAGAAATACAAGTAGATCATGTAGCAGTTATGACAGAGAAAAAGACAATATGAGGGGAACGGGAAATAAACAGGCAAAAACAAATAAATTGGCGGTGCATACGTACTCGTCACTTCACCTATGCGACACTCACATAGATTTCATATAGCAAATAAGTCAAGGGATCCTAATCCCTCAAGTCAAAGTTAGACACGATACTTACCTCGCTCTACGGCCCACTCAATGCTCAATTACCGGTTTTCCTCTAGTATCCACCTCCAAGCCACTCGTATAGAGTCAAAATTAACTCAATGACATCAATTATTGCTAAAGGAATCAACTACAATGCATAAATTTAGATTTCCCAAACTACCCCCCCTCCCCTCCGCTTGGTCAAAACTCGAGGTTCGGACCAAAATCCATTTACCCATCACCACCGAGCCCGTATATATAATTGGTTTTGGAATTCGACCTCAGTTCGAGGTCTAAATCCCCAATTTTCCAAATCCCTAGTTTCTACCCAAAAGTCCCCCAATTCTACCATGAACACTCTAGATTTTAGGTTGAAAATTCATGAAATACAATGGGTAATTGAAAGAAAGTGGTTTAGAATCACTTACCAATACTTTGGGGAAGAAATTAGTTTGGGAGAATCGCCTCTAGGCCGTCTAGCTTTTGAAAATTTGAAAGAATGTTTTAAGTCCCGTTTTGGGACTTTTTTAAGAACTTGGCGACAGTGTTCATCGCGTTCGCGAGGACATTGTCGCGTTCGTGAAGAGCTACGCCTGCTAGGCTTTCGCAATAGCGAAACCCTCATCGCGTTCGCGAAGGCTATGCCCTCTGGCCTTCGCGTTCGTGAGCCCGTGCTCGAATTCGCGTAGAAGGAACGACTGATCCCTCCCCCAGGTCCCAAATGCTTCGCATTTACGCTAAGCCGGTCATGTTCGCGACCAAGCCTTCACGTTCGCGAAGAGGAAAAACTCACACTGACCAGCTTACCATCGCGTTCGTGAGAGTGCCTTCGCGAACGCAAAGGACACACCAGAACAACTGCTCCAGCAAAAATACCAGATTTTCTAAGTTCAAAGCATCTCGTAGCCTATCCAAAACTCAGCCGAGCCCTCGGGGCTCCAAACCGAATATGCACACAAGTCCTAAAACATCATACGAACTTGCTAGCGCGATCAAGTTGCCTAAATAACACCTAGAACTACGAATTGAATACCAAATCGAATGAAATTTTCAAGAAAGCTTTATAACTTCTAACTTCACAACCGAACGTCCGAATCACGTCAACCAATTCTGTTTCTCACCAAATTTCACAGATAAGTTATAAATATTATATTGGGCCTATACCGGGCTCCGTAACCAAAATACGAACCCGGTATCAACAAGGCCAAACATCAATCAATTCTTTAAAGCCATTAGATTTTCATACTTTCAATTTTTAATAATAATTCATATCTCGAGCTTGGGACCTCGGAATTCAATTCCGGGCATATGCCCAAGTCCCACATTTTATTACAGATCCACCGGACAGTCAAAATACGGGTCCGGGTTGGTTTACTCAAAACGTTGACCGAAGTCAACTAAAATTAACTTTTAAGGCAAAAATTCTTATTTTCATCAACTTTCAACATAAAAGCTTTCTGGAAACATGCCTGGACTGCGCACGTAAATCGAGGAGGGTAAAAATAAGATTTTTAAGGCTCAAGAGCGCAGAATCGAGTTCTAAAACATAAGATGACCTTTTGGGTCATCGCATTCTCCACCTCTAAAACAGCCGTTCGTCCTCTAACAGACATAGAAAAGTACCTGAGCTGGTGAAAAGGTGGGGATATCTACTCCGCATGTCCGACTCGGACTCACAAGTACCTACCTCGACGGGCTGACCTCTCCACTGCACTCGAATTGAAGGATAACTCTTCGACCTCAACTGACGAACCTGCCGGTTTAAAATAGCTACCGACTCCTCCTCGTAGGTCAAATCCTTGTCCAACCAGACAGTGTTGAAATTTAATACGTGGAATGGATCACCGTGACACTTCCAGAGCATGGACACATGGAACACCGGATGGACTGCTGATAAACCAGGTGGCAACGCAAGTCTGTAGGACACCTCTCCCACTCGCTCAAGGATCTCAAAAGGCCCGATATACCTAGGGCTCAACTTTCCCTTCTTTCCAAACCTCATTAAACCCTTCATGGGTTACACACGGAGCAACACTCTTTCCCAGACCATGAATGCAACATCACGGACCTTACGGTCGACATAACTCTTCTGCTTGGACTGAGCTGTATATCCTGAATGATATTAACCTTATCCAAGGCATCCTGTACCAAATCTGTACCCAGCAACCGAGCCTTCCCCGGCTCAAACCATCCAACCGATGATCGACACCGTCTACCATATAATGCCTGATAAGGAACCATCTAGATGCTCGACTTGTAGCTGTTGTTGTAGGCGAACTCTGCAAGGGGCAAGAACTGATCCCACAATCCCCCAAAGTCTATAACACATGCTCGGAGCATATCCTCCAAGATCTGAATAGTACGCTCAGACTGTCTGTCCGTCTGAGGATGAAATGCTATGCTCAACTCAACCCGTGTACCCAACTCACGATGTACCGCCCTCTAGCAATGCAAAGTAAACTACGTACCTCGATCAGAAATGATAGACACAGGCACACCGTAAAGACGAGCGATCTTGCGGATATAAATCTCTACCAACCGCTCTGAAGAATAGGTAACTGCCACAGGAATGAAATGCACTGACTTGGTCAGTCTATCCACATTAACCCAAACGGCATCGGACTTCCTCTGAGTCTGTGGGAGTCCAACAACGAAATCCATGGTGATACGCTCCCACTTCCACTCAGGAATCTCTATCTTCTGAAGAAAACCATCAGGCCTCTGATGCTCGTACTTTACTTGATAACAATTTAGACACCGAGCTACATATGCAACTATATCCTTCATCATCCTCCTCCACCAATAATGCTTCCGCAAGTCCTGATACATCTTGGCGGCGCCCGGATGAATAGAATATGGGAACTGTGGGCCTCCTCTAGAATCAAGTCACGAAGTCCATCTACATTAGGCACATAAACATGACCCTGCATCCTCAAAACTCCATCATCTCCAACCGTAACCTACTTGGCATCATCGTGCCGCACTGTGTTCATAAGGACAATCAAATGAGGGCCATCATGCCGCCGCTCCCTGATGTGCTCAAACAAAGAAGACCGAGACTGTACAAGCTAAGACACGACTGGGCTCAGAAACATCCAACCTCACGAACTGATTGGCTAAGGCATGAACATCTAATAAAAGCGATCTCTCACCGACTGGAATGTACGCAAGGCTGTCCATACTAGCTGACTTCCTACTCAAAGCATCAGCTACCACATTGGCCTTCCCGGGATGATACAAGATGGTGATATCATAGTCTTTCAATAACTCTAACCACCACCTCTGCCTCAAATTGAGCTCCTTTTGCTTGAACAAATACTGCAAACTCCGATGATCTGTGAACACCTCACACGACACACCGTAAAGATAGTGCCTCCAAATATTCAGCGCGTGAACAATGGCTGCCAGTTCCAAGTCATGAATAGGATAATTCTTCTCGTAAACCGTCAACTGCCGTGAAGCATATGCAATAACCTTGCCAACCTACATCAATAACGCACTATCACGACCCCAGTTCGCCCTCCATGAACTATCATGACGGCACCTAGTCTCTACGACTAGGTAAGCCTAACAAATACGGAAAAAGAAACAATTTCGGAAAGAAAGTAATTTAAAAACCGAGATGACAAAGTTAAACAGTGTTTAAGATGTCGTCTGGCATATAACAGTACAGAAATCTCAATCTAACACTCCCAAAATCCTGAACCCCATGAATCACAAGCTAAAAGATTACATAACAAGCTCTAACTCCAGAAATGTCTACCAACAAGGGAAATACTGAAAAGGCTATACTAGTACTGAGAATAGAAAGGGACTCTTTGATCTGCGGACACGGCAGATATACCTCGGAGTCTCTGCAAAGCGCCTCGCCTCAAGCGTGATAAGACTGAGTGGAATTACCTGGATCTGAACATGGAAAACATGCGCATGAAGGGCATGAGTACACCACAACGGTACTCAGTAAGTGCCAAACCTAACCTCGGTCGGGCAGTGACGAGGAAAGTCAGGGCCCTACTGAGGTTAAATGAAATACAAGGTATAACAATATAGAATAAGACAGTATAGTTAAGTGCAACAGTAAGAAATAACACAGGATAGAAAGAACAACAACAACTATAACAGAGACAAAATAATCATGGAAAGGAATACAGCTCACACAGAGATAACAACCGGGGATCTCCCAGGATACCGTCCTATAGTCCCAAATATAAATATCCAGTGGATCTCCCGGGATACCGTCCCGTAGTCCAACTCATAGTGCGTGGGGATCTACCGAAATCCCGATCCGTAGTCCCAAATGTAAATACTCAGTACTAAGGGAATCTACCGGGTGCAGTCCCGTAGTTCCAATGTAAAAGTGCAGGGGGATCTCCCGGAATACAAATCCGTAGTCCCAAAGTAAACATATAGGGGGGATTTTTCGGGATACCGTCCCGTAGTCCTAAAGTAAGCACACAACTACAACACAAAAGAATACTCAATTTAATTCAAATTTCCATACCAAATAAAATAGGTATTTCTAGCCTAGCATGCTGCATATAATCCAAATAAGGCAATTTGAGCAAGTAAGGCGATTAAGTCAACTAAACATGCATCCCTAAGCTAATAGCAGGCTTAAATTACACACTGTATGAACAGGAAAAAGGAAATCACATTTATAGTTACTTGAAGAAAATGAATTTTCAACAATTAGCACAAGTACGCACCCGTCACCTCACGTACAAGGCATTTCAATCATCAACAAACCAAATCCTAAGGGGAGTTTCCCCCACACAAGGTTAGACAAGCCACTTACCTCGAACCAGCTCAAAATCAACCTGAAACCACGTTCTTGCCACGAGTATTCGACTCCAAATGGCCCAAATCTATTCAATTAAAAATTGCATAATGTAAATAACACTTCAAGTAACTGATTCTACAAATAAATTCTAAGTTAATACGCGAAATTAGGTAAAATGACCAAAATGCCCTCCAGGCCCACGTCTCGGAATCGGGTAAAATTTATATTTTCCAAATCCTCGTACTCTCACGAGTCTAACCATATCAAAACTATCCAAATCCAATGTCAAATTCCCAATCAAAACTCAGAGTTTAGGTCTAGGAACTTTCTCCAAATTTTCCCCCAATTTTCATCTCAAATCCAAAATTAAGTGATAAAACTAACAATAGATTAATGGAATACAACTAGAAAGGGATAAGGAATTGTAACCCACAGATTTCCTCTTCAAAAATCTCCTAAAATCGCCCTCTCCCGAGCTCCAAATCAATTTTTCTAACTTTTGAACTAAACCCTCGTTCTGCCCCCTTTTCTGACCAGGGATTTCGCACCTGCGGTCAAATTTTTGCATCTGCGAGATCGCTTTTGCGATCAAAGGACCGCTTCTGCGATTTCTACTTAAATTCTCTTCGCCGCACCTGCGACCCAGAATCCGCATCTGCGGTTCCGCAGGTGGGGTACACCTTCCGCTTTTGCGATTTCAGTTCTCCTTCCCCCTTGGCCGCTTCTGCGGCTTGTTTTTGCATCTATGAGAGTCACACTTGCGGCCTCTCAACCGCAGATGCGGTTATGACAGCAGTCCTAAACTTCAGTTGCAACTCCAATTTCCCAATCTTTCCGTCAACCATCCGAAATCACCCCGAGGCCCCCGGGACCTCAACCAAAAGCACAAACAAGTCTAATACAACTGAACAAACTTGAACGAATCTTCAAAACACCTCAAACAACATCAAATCAACCAATTAGCATTGAATTCAAGCCTAATAACTTCAAAACTCTCAAAATACGCATTCGATCAAAAAGTCTATCAAACCTCGTCCGAATAACCTGAAATTTTGCACACACGTCACATTCAACACTACGGAGCTACTCCAACTTTCGGAATTCCATTCCGGCCCTTAGATCAAAATCTCACTATCGAACCGAAAACTTCAAAAATTCAACTTTTGGCATTTCAAGCCTAAATAAGCTACGGGCCTCCAAAACACAATCCAAACACGCTCCTAAACCTGAGATCACCCAACGGAGCTAACGGAACCTTCGGAATTCTGTTCCGAGGCTGTCTTCATGCTATTCCGACTACGGTCCAAATTCTAAAACTTAAACTCTCATTTAGGGACTAAGTGTCCCAAAACTCTCCGAAACTCCAAATAAATCCTCCTGGCAACTCACAACAGTAGAAACAAATACGGGGAATGCAGTTAATAAGGTATCGGGGCATTAATTCTTAAAACGACCGGCCGGGTCGTTACATCCTCCCACACTTAAGCATTCATTCATCCTCGAACGAGCATAGAGACATACCTGAAGTAGTGAGAAGATAAGGGTAACGGCTGTGCATATCCTGCTCGGTCTCCCATGTCGCCTCCTCGACCGGCTGACCCCGCCACTAAACCTTCACTGATGCAGTGTTCATTGATCTCAGCTTTCGAATCTACCTGTCCAATATTGCCACTGGCTCCTCATCATAAGATAAATCCTTGTCCAACTGGACTGAACTGAAATCCAACACGTGCGACGGATCACCATGATACCTCCGGAGCATCGAAACATGAAATACCGGATGGACTCCTGCCAAGCTGGGAGGTAAGGCAAGCTCATAAGCAACCTCCCCAACACGCCTCAATATATCAAAAGGGCCAATAAACCTCGGACTCAACTTTCCTTTCTTCCCAAATCTAATAACGCACTTCATAGGGGAAACCCGAAGCTGAACCTGCTCTCCAACCATGTGAGAAACATCACGAACCTTCCGGTCCGCGTAACTCTTCTGTCTGGACTGGGCAGTACGGAGTCTATCCTGAATCAACTTAACCTTCTCCAAAGCATTCTGAACCAGGTCTGTGCCCAATAATCTAGCCTCACCCGGCTCAAACCAACCCACCGAAGATCTGCACCGCCTACCATATAAAGCCTCATACGTCGCCATCTGAATGCTGGACTGATAACTGTTGTTGTAGGCAAACTCCACCAATGGAAAGAACTGATCCCAAGACCCTCCGAACTCAATCACACATGCACGGAGCATATCCTCAAGAATCTGAATAGTGCGCTCGGACTGTCCGTCCGTCTGAGGTGAAATTCTGTATTCAACTCCACCCGAGTACCCAACTCATGTTGAACTGCCCTCCAGAACCGTGATGTGAACTGAGTATCTCTATCTGAAATAATGGAATTTGGAATACCATGCAGACGGACAATCTCCCGGATATAAATCTCCGCCAACCGCTCCGAAGAATAAGTAGTACTCATAAGAATGAAATGCGCGGACTTGGTCAGCGGATCCACAATCACCCAAATGGCATTGAACTTCCTCGAAGTCCGTGGGAGCCCAACTACGAAGTCCATGGTGATCCGCTCCCACTTCCACTCCGCAATCTCTATCTACTAAAGCAATCCACCCGGTCTCTGGTGCTCATACTTCACCTCCTGAAAATTGAGGCACCGAGCTACAAACCCAACTATATCTTTCTTCATCCACCTCCACCAATAGTGTTGTCTCAAATCCTGGTACATCTTTGCGGTACCTGGATGGATGGAGTATCGCGAACTGTGGGCTTCCTCTAGAATCAACTCTGGAAGCCCATCAACATTGGGTACACAAACTCGACCCTGCATCCTCAATACCCCGTCATCACCAATGGTCACATCTCTGGCATCGCCATGCAAAACTTTGTCCTTGAGGACAAGCAAATGAGGGTCATCAAACTAACGCTCCCAAATACGATCAAACAAGGAAGACCGAGAGACCACGCAAGCTAGAACCCGACTGGGCTCCGAAAGATCCAACCTCACAAATTGGCTGGCTAAGGCCTGAACATCCATTGACATGGGCCTCTCTGCTGTTGGTAAATAAGCTAAACTCCCCAAACTCTCTGCCCGGCGGCTCAAAGCATCGGCCACCACATTGGCCTTGCCCGGGTGATACAAAATAGTGATATCATAATCCTTCAGCAGCTCTAGCCATCTCCTCTGACGCAAATTAAGGTCCTTTTGCTTGAACAGATGTTGCAAACTCCGGTGATCAGTATAAATCTCATAAGGCACACCGTACCAATAATGACGCCAGATCTTCAAGGCATGAACAGTAGCAGCTAACTCGAGATCATGGATAGGATAATTCTTCTCATGGACCTTCAACTGTCTGGACGCGTAGGCATTCACCCGTACCGTCTTGCATCAACTACCGCTCCCAAGGCCAACCCTCGAGGCATCACAATAGACAGTATAAGACCCCGAACCGGTAGGCAATATCAAAACTGGGGCTGTAGTCAAAGCTGTCTTGAGCTTCTGAAAGCTCTCCTCACACTCTTCCGTCCACTGGAACGGAGCACCCTTCTGGGTCAGCCTACTCATAGGTGCCGCAATAGATGAAAACCCCTGAACAAATCGACGGTAATAACCCGCCAAGCCAAGAAAACTGCGGATCTCTGTAGCTAAGGATGGTCTGGGCCAACTCTGCACTGCCTCCACCTTCTTCAGATCCACCCTTATCCCTTCACTAGATACCACATGACCCAAGAATGCCACAGAATCTAGCCAGATCTCACATTTCGGGAACTTAGCATATAATTTCTTCTCCCTCAAAGTCTGGAGCACTGTCCTCAGGTGCTGCTCATGATCTTCCCGACTCCGGGAATATACCAGAATGTCATCAATAAAGACAATAACGAATGAGTCAATATATGGTCGGAATACACTGTGCATCAAATGCATGAAGGTTGCTGGGGCATTAGTCAGCCCAAATGACATAACAAGGAACTCGTAATGACCATACCGAGTCCTGAAGGCAGTCTTCGGGATATCTGGCTCCCGAATCTTCAACTGATGATAGCCTGAACGCAAGTCAATCTTAGAAAACACACAAGCACCCTGTAACTGATCAAACAGGTCATCAATACGAGGCAAAGGATAACGGTTCTTCACTGTAACCTTGTTCAACTGGCGATAATCAATACACATACGCATAGAACCATCATTCTTCTTCACAAATAAGACAGGAGCACCCCAAGGTGATACACTGGGCCGAATGAAACCCTTATCAAGCAATTCCTGTAACTGCTCCTTCAACTCCTTCAACTCAGGAGGAGCCATATGGTACGGAGGAATAGAAATGGGCTGAGTGCCCGGCAACAGATCAATGCCAAAATCAATATCTCTATCGGGCGGCATGCTCGGAAGGTCAGCTGGAAACACATCAGAGAAATCCCGTACTACTGGGACAGAATCAACTGTAGGGGTATCAATACTGACATCTCTCACATAAGCTAGATACGCGTCACACCCCTTCTCAACCATACGCTGAACCTTAAGGAATGAAATAACTCTACTGAAAGTATGATCTAAGGTACCCCTCCACTCTACTCGCGGTACACCTAGCATAGCCAGCGTCACGATTTTCGCATGACAATCAAGAATAGCAGAATGGGCGACAACCAGTCCATGCCCAGAATAACATCAAAGTCTACCATGCGAAGCAATAACAAATCCGCTCTGGTCTCAAAACCACTAAGAGCAATCAAACACGACCAATAAACGCGGTCCACAACAAGAGATTCTCCAACAAGAGCAGAAACATAAACAGGAGAACTCAAAGAATCCCGAGATACGCCCAAATACGGGGCAAAATAAGAGGACACATAAGAATAAGTGGAGCCTGGATCGAATAGAACCGATGCATCTCTATGACAGACCAGGATAGTACTTGTGATGACAGAATCGGAGGCGACACCCTTAGTACGAGCGGCAAGGGCATAGTATCTGGCCTGGCCCCCCCTCGAGGGTGACCTCTACCTCCCCGACCTCCACCTCTAGCTGGCTNTTTTTCTTAAAATTCCATAAGGTTTATTTAAAATAAACTTTTACCCTAAATAAATTATTATCTCAACCAAATAGAAAAAGTGTTTATAGGTGATGTTATATAAAGGGTGATGGAAAAAATTTGCTGCCTTAAGTCTTCTGAAGAAAACCCACTTTGTGAAAGTGAGATGCAATACAAAGCCAAGAGAAAAAATACAATTACAAGAAAAATGTTTCTTGTTCTTCTATCTTTGAGTTGAGATTTTTGAGAAAAATTTCAACACAATATTTCGTTCAATTTGTTCACCGGTTTCATTGATCAATGAGTTGATAGCAATGATCGGCTCGGTGTGGATACTCATAGAGTCTTCACATTATCGAAGAAATTTTGAAACGAGACTCTCTTCACCAGGTACGTCTTAAATTCAATCTTTGACATGTAAATAAATTTTAAATACGAAAAGATCGGCTTAGGATTGTTATTGTCTTCCGCTGCATGTTACGAACATCTATATACAATCTTACACATATATGCAGTGAAATTATACACTATGATACTGTTCACTAAACCAATAACTAAATTAAGGGATCAACTTGGGTTCTTTCCAATAACAAACTGTTGAATGGTTCACATTACACATACAGGTGGAACAAGTTTAAAACATTTGAATTGAACTTGTAACCATTTTATTGTAGAGCACCGACAGAGAAACATGCAAATTAAATAACTCGTTTCTTTAATGGCATGTAACTATTTTTTTTATAGTTAAACAAGATATCCTAAAATAATGAAATAATAGTTTTATTGTAATACATGACAACTCTCGCAAATCTATCTGTATTATTATAAAAGCATGAATACAATGTATCACGATCCAAAATCCATTATAGGTTGTGATAACGCTGCCGTCAAGCCAGCCAACGGTGATTGATCAACTTAATTACTCATTTTATTACTTTTGAACCTAATTTTTATTATGGAAGGAAAGTTACGCTTTTAAATCCACGAGAACGTACATAATTAGTAGTTTATAAAAGAAATGAAAGGCGATAATAATATATAACTCCGCAAACATCAACTAGCATATCCCAAAATCCAATGTCACAAGTGCATGAGCATTTACTAGGGAGTACAATAATAATACAACATCTGTCTGGAATGTAAATAAGACAGAATAAAGTAAAGAGTACGATGAAGACTCTATGGGTTGCGATGCGTAGCCTGGAATGCAGCTCACCGTAAAGTCTCCTCAGCAGTTGCGCCTACGCGCCCAGATGGCCACTAAATGAACCTGTCAGATCCTGCACGTTTAGTGCAGAAGTGCAGCATGAGTACGTAAATCAACGCGTATCCAGTAAGTATCTAGCCTAATCCCGGAGAAGTAGTGACGAGGGGTCGATATCGACACTTACTAGTAGTCTAATAAATCAAATACAGTAGGAAGTAAACAAATATACGGCAGGGTAATAAATAGTATAAAAAAATTTAGGTACGTGGTACAATCCTCCTCTGAACAGTAAACTAAAGCTCTCAATGCCAGTTACCTCCTCAACCGGAGTATATTTGAAATGGACCTCACCAGATAGGTCGTCACAACTCAAATCAAGAAAAACACACGGATATGCTGGTTTTCTATCAAATATTACGCATGAAGCTGCCGAGGCGAATGGCCCAATCTCATAAGAATATGATACTGCCCGAATACGCAGGGAAAAACATCCTGCACCGCATCTGCAGTACCACCACAACACCTCGATGCCCAATTGATAACAAGCGATCCACGTCGCATAAGATTGAGTAAGAAGGAAATAAAGGCATAAGCCTCAAAGGAATCAAATCGCACGACGAGGAATCAAGAAGGGAAGTACTCCTAACAATCCTGTAGCCTCTCGAAGATAAGTACAGACGTCCCCATACCGATCCGCAAGACTCTACTAGACTTGCACATGACTCGTGAGACCCAAGTGAACCTAGAGCTCTAATACTAAGCTGTCACGACCCAAAATCCACTATAGGTCGTGATGGCGCCTAACGCCGCCGTCAGGCCAGGCAACGGTGATTGATCAACTTAATTACTCATTTTATTACTTTTGAAATCATAATTTTTATTAAGGAAGGAAATTTACGCCTTTAAATCCACGGGAATGTACATAAGTAGTAGTTTATACAAGAAATTTAAGGCGATAATAATATATAAATCGGTAAGCATCAACTAGCATATACCATAACCCGGTGTCATAAGTGCATGAGCATTTACTTGGGAGTACAATAATAATACAATATCTGTCGGGAATGTAAATAAAACAGAATAAAGTAAATAGTACGATGAAGACTATGTGGGTTGCGGCGTAGCCTGGAATGCAGCTCACAATAAGGTCTCCTCAGCAGTTGCGCCTGCGCGCCAAGATGACCACCAAATGAACCTGTCGAATCCTGCACATTTAGTGCAAAAGTGCAGCATGAGTACGTAAATCAATGCGTACCCAGTAAGTATCTAGCCTAACTCCGGAGAAGTAGTGACGAGGGGTCGACATCGACACTTACCAGTGGTCTAATAAATCAAATACAGTAGGAAGTAAACAAATATACGGCAGGGTAATAAACATTATAAACAAATTTAGGTACGTGGTGTTGATACCCAATTTTTCCCTATATATTTTAAATATGCAAAATACCTTCAAAATAGCATATATATGCATATATAAGCATGCCCAAGGTTTTTATTATTTTTTCCATAATTTTAAGGGTTTAGATTGATTTATTTTCTCCCTTTTTATCCATAAAATCCCCAATAATTATTTCCAAAATTATTATTTTGATAATTCATCTATTGGATTTCTATATTTATGCTAAAATATGGGTAAGGTAAATTTTATATATTTTTTGCAATTTCATTTAGTATTTGTAAAGCTAAATTGCATATAATTGTAATGTTAGCCCATTTTAAGATATAATTATATTTTATATGCATAAAATTGGATCCTATATTTTTAAATTGCTAATTATGTATTCTAAATCATTTTAGAATTTTAAATTAATTTTTTTCAAAAATTATATACTATTTTTTATAAATTAAATAGGGAAAAACTGGCTATTTAAATTATAGCCAAATTGGCTTTCAATTATAGCCAAATTGGACCCCAATTTTACAATTAAAAACCCGACCCACACCTATTAACCCATACCCAAACCAGGAACCCACCTACCCTTTTTGAATCTCGACCGTTGATCTCCCAGATCAACGGTCCACGTTATTACTTTCCTTTTTTAATCCAACGACCCCCCAAACCCTACCCCATTCTCTTATTTGCACCGCCTCTGAATCCTCTCCTCCTATCTTCTCTCTCAGACACCCTCAAACCCTAATCACCGTCACCGGCAAGAACCTCCTTCCTATGGTGTTTTCATGCCTTCTCCGACCACCTCTGGTCTCCTATACTCCATGGTCCCCTGTGTCTATGTGTTTGGATTGATTTTGTTGAGTTCTTCCTTAACCCTAACTAGCCTATGCTAAAACCCCCAATTTTTGACACTTTGTTTGGATTCTGCATTTGTCAGTGTTATTTGATATATGCCAATGTTCTATGCTTTGATTTACATGATTAATTCTTCATTTAATTAGAATATCTTGTGATTTTACCCTAGTATGCCTCTATTAGGGTTTCAGATTCGATTCTTTCCGTTTATACTTGGCTTATTTTCTTATTCATGGAAAACCTATATCATTTTCCCTAAATTAGTATTATTTTTAATCCTTATTCACTGATTTGCTATGGTATTACCTATATACTGATTTTCGGTTATTTTCCTATTTCTACGACCTTTGATTATTTCTTGCCTTATTTACGATTAACTGTGGTACTTGCTGATTCTTATTGATTGTTCTCTTAATTGAACTTTTGTCATTTACCCTTAATTACCCACCCCGTACTTAAGTATTTAATTTTATTTCCTTAATTATATGCCCTGCTCTTTATCATTAACTGGTCACCCCTTTATTAGAAGAAAACCTTGCTGATTTTATGCATGATTGATTATATAATTTTCCATAATTACTGAATGATTGATTCTTTACCTTATTTTACTCTGCTCTCAACTACTATATATACTCTCCTCTATTCTCACCTCCAAACACGAACACAGTTCAGAATACACACATACGTTCAAACTCTCTTCTTTCTTTGCTACTTGTGTTGACTGTTGGCCTAGCCGGCTGAAAGCCAAGGCTAGATAGTGGAGTTGCACCTGTTTTTTAGATTCTGCATTTTTCTTCTTTAACTGGTATGTCTCTAGTTTAAATTTGAAACTTGTACGCGGTAAAATCAGAAGACTTGATTTTTGCTATCAAGATAATTTTGGAAGCCTTCCCCAAGACCCCGAGGGTGGAAGGCCACGATCGAGTTCTCGGCCTCGAGGCTCATCGAGGTCCGTATCAAAGGAAGCAGGGCCCGAGGTCAGGATAAGAGAAGAGGTCTCTTAAGCACATGGCTACACTTGACAGGGCCGGTCTATCTGTAGCCTACTGAGAGGACTTGCGTCAGGTCGTCCCATCTTTCTACTCTTGTAAATAATATATACGTACTTTATCGAGTCCCCTCGCCTATATAAGGGGGACTCACCCCACCTTGTAAGGGACTGATGTTGCTCCACTTCTCCAATAAGCAATAATATCTCTCTCTATCTCTTTCTTCTAAGTTAACTGTGTTCTTCGACCCCGAGGTCGCTCTAGCATTTTATTGTTCTTCGTTTGTTCATCATCATTTAACTCAAGATTGACAGTATAAAACCTTGTATACACATACTTATCTGTTATCCCCTTCCCGACTACCCTCGATAAGACTACCTTCGATAGGCCCGAGGTAGGCTCGAGGCCTGGCCCCGAGGTATCTACTGGCTCGTTCTATGCCCGGGAACGTCCCCTTACTGGTTCAATTATTATTTTGACTAGCTTGATCATTACTGTTTTACTCCATGTTTAGCACTAATCACCCTTACAAACTAGCTCGGGAATAGATCACGTATTTTTAGAATCCCATTTATAAATTTAATTATTGTTACCATTTTCACGGTAAACAGTTTGGCGCCCACCGTGGGGCTAAAAATAATAGTGATTATTTTCTTGCTAGTTTCGTCACTTAAACGCACGATATCTTTCACACTTTTTCTTGCCCAAGATCTTTCGATTTCAGGTTAATGATCAGCTCGATAAGGGAAATCGAGGACGATAACCCCAAAAATCGCAAAGAACAATATCGCCATCCTAACGGCTGGCGCGACACCGCAGGACCTCGATAACGCATCTAGATCGGTTCGAGCGGACGCGGATTCGTACGCTGCACAGTGGGGTAACGAAGTCTTGCACTCCAATGGCGGCACGCAACACGCTAACCAATAGGAAGCCCGAAAAATCCCAGCCCCGGTAGAACGGGAAGTTAATCTTTGTATTATTTTTGAAATGTTGCAGGAATAGCATTTGGCTATCTCTCAGCTACAGAGCCGCCCGAAGACTCTCGGCGCGGCAGCACCCGAAATATCTCCTCGCTCCGAGTCAGTGCTTGAGGTATCAGGCGACAACGAACCAACAACTTATCCTGTAACAGTGAGGATGCTGGAAGACATTATCATAAAGATTGACTCGCGCTCGCGGAGGCTCCTACGGCAACCGTCTCACGGAGATACGACCCCGGGACTCATTTTGCGAAAGTCAGAAACAACGAAATTCCCTGCGAGTAACAGGACCCCAAGTCCTCACAGGTACATCACCACTCGTGCACGCCCGCTCAGGAACGACGACCTCCAAAATGGAGAACTCGGGCCCATCCCGATGAGGAGATTTGAAGAAATTCCCCCGGAAGAAACCACGACGCGGCATCATTGTTCGACATCTGATCTCGAGGCCCCGCTCACCATACTATCGCGATCCGTGGAAGCACACGCCAATGCCATCAAAATAATGCCAGAAGAGCTCAACGCACCGAAGGCCGGGAGAAGAAGAAGAAATAAAATATCACAGGAAGCCGCACCCCGCTCCCCGACAAGAAAAACGAGACCACTCTCGATTCCGAATAGTGGGGTGACACGGACCTTCGCCCAAAACCCAAACAAAGCACACCCGGCAGCTCCGGAGCAATTCAAGCGAAGCTTAGTCAAATATCTAGTCGAGGCTTGGTCATATACCAGCAACCAACACCAGACCCAAGTCAGAGCCGTGGACGACCCTAAAAAAACCTCCTCGGGATCGGCATATCGGGGCAGATTCGCAACAGAAAGGCTGACACTGAATGAATGGAGCCATCAACCACACGACACGAACGGAAGAAACGATTCGAGGCACAGCGCATCTCGCAACAAAGAGGCAGTAGCCCGAGGACAACTTCTTTGAGGAATCTCCAATGGTACCAGATTCAACAAGACGCAACCAGCAGGGAAACCTCGCCCAATGGAGCTTAACTTCAATGTTGCAGTTCCAAGCATAGTGGTCACCATACGCGAAGCCGAGAAGTCCAGGTGGCTCGGACCTATTAAACCAAAACCCCTTCAGGTAAACCATGGCCCACCGCGGGAATCGCGAGACGCTCGGAGTTACAGACCCAAAAGAGCAGCAACTACGCTATTCAACAAAGGTAACCACAAAGTATCGCCAAGCGAGCAAACCAGGATCCAGCTCCACGGACGAGAGGAAATCGGACAAAATAGAGTCGGCAAGCTGCAGCATATCGTCACAACTGTTAAAGGATGGCGGCATCCCGCGAAGATCCGTAGAACGTGGAATGCGAGTGCCCATCACCAGAAAGGGATGGTCCCGGGAAATACTCCCCAAGGACACCCTCTCGCTCGAAGAAAAGGACGCCGAGATTCCACATCGGCACCACATTAACGTATTGGTAATCCCTTCTTTCATTCGACTCATTTCAAATAAAACATACATTTATGAGTACAGGTGTATCGGCCAAAATTATACCGACGATGTCGGGCCAAAGCCAATAGGACGATCCGGCCCGGCGTCGCTCTCGGGCCGGACCGCTGATGTGTTCCCAATGGAGATTACCACAATGACCAAATCACTCCCCTTGCGCGGCCCGCCCGAGCTCAGGCTAATACGTCGAGCGACGCAGGGCAAGACGCTTTGTACAGACAACAGCGAGTACATCACCCGAGATGCAATTCCGACCATGCTCCTCCAAAAGTGTAAAACCCTGTGACAGACGCAGGGCCAAAGCATCTAACTACAAGCGATGGGAAGATACCCCTCGCCTTATGCCCATGACCGGCGTTGCCCTCGAATGAGGTCAGAAAGGTAAGGACAACCACATCCTCGGCCAGGCCTGGCCGGGCTGCCGCGGGGCTTACTCCCCGGAACGCAGCTTCCTTTTATGATTTCCTTTCCTTTCTCGTTGCTAATCTGTATGCAGGTAGCCAGCTGAGGCATTCAGTAGTTCTGGATCCCGCTCGAGGATCCACGGCCACCACGGGGTCCGCCGGGCATTCTTTCCTCGACTAGGTTTCTAACAGGAAAAGGTTCAGCCGACAAGATTATTAGCAGAACTGCATATCCCCGGGGAAGGGACCCGACGAGTTCATGATCCTCTTCCTCTCCTGAAATTTTCCAATATGTAATCATACAAGCACATCAGATAATCAGGGGAATCACACCCATGTGGACCAGACTCACAGGAACAGGACAACATGTATTTGCAACTTATATTTTTGCCAAGCAACAAAGAATATTTTTTATGCATTTGACGCCTCGAAGAAAAATATTTCGGCTTATCCTCAGCAAAAAACCTCTCCATCAAATGCATCCCAAAACACTCGGAGACTGAAACAATTCAGCACCCCCACGACCCCAGGGTCGGGGCTCCGGGCTCACAAAGCCCTCGCGATATGGCTCCAAGTCTACAAAAGGCAGTATTCAAGCCTAAACTGATCCGATATACTCGGAGACTCAACATGAGCAATTCGACAACTTGCACAACCCCAGGGTCGAAACTCCAGGCTCACCAAGCCCCGGGAAAACAACCTCGAGTTCACGAGAAGCTGTCTTCAAGCAAACTTGATGACTCGGAGGGTGTTGCCAATCGGCACGCGTTGGAAAACCCAAAATTGTAAGACCCTAACGGGCAGCCTCGGCAAAACCAGATCTATTCTCCATATACTGTAAGACCTCAACAGGCATGACAAACTGTAAGACCTCAACATGCATGAATAATCCCGCAGTTTAGGCTATACGTCGCATTTGTAAGATACCCTAAAGGGCATACCCTCGGTGTAGACGCCTAAAATTGCTCCTCGGGATTAAAAATGGCCCCGGCCAAATGCACACGACTCCAGTCGAAACGGCTGCTACAGCCCCAACAAATGTGACTCGAGGATGCCCGACTGTTGCTAAAAAATCCTCCAAATCTACTTCGGAAAGAACCGATTAAACACAGGCTTCCCTCAATAGGCAAAAAACGAGTCCCGACCACGTCGGCTCCAAAATCGCAAAAGCGTCGATCAACTCGACCTATGGGCTATGAACCTTCCGAGGTGCTCAAAACATCGCCGACTACGACTTGAATTTGAGGTTCTTTTAGAACTGACGACGGGTCAGGCAAAATAATCAATAAGACCTTAACGAGAGGAAACAAAGCCTACAAAAAGCCTCCGGGCCTCACATCAAATAGCGTAAGTGCCATTGTCTCCGGCTAAGCAAAGCCTCCGGGCCTCACACCGAAAGGTCTCTATGACCATCAGCTTGAAAATTGACAACTTGAGGATTAAAGTGAGCTCGAATCGTAACCCGATTCGGAGACCGGATCCAAAATAGCTAAACTAAGCAAAGCCTCCGGGCCTCATATCAAAAGGTCTCTACGACCAAACAGCGTAAGTGCCATTGTCGCCAGCTAAGCATGCCTCCGGGCCTCACATTAAAAGGTCCCTGCGATTGAACAACGTAAGTGCCAGTGTCGCCGGTTAAGCAAGCCCTCGGGCCTTATATCAAAAGGTCTCCACGACCAAACAGCGTAAGTGCGATTGTCGACGGTTAAGCAAGCCTTCGGGCCTTGTACTAAAAGGTCTCAACGACCAAGTAGCAGAAAGGCCACCATCGCTGGCCAAGAGCTCAGATGAGATTTAAGGGTCGATTACAGCTCGAGTAACAACACGACTCGGAGACTAGGCACAAAAGTCATAATACTCCCTAGAGCGTGACAGCGATGCTGCTTTCTCCAAACGGAACCTCCGGAAAGATCAAAGGGTTAATTAAGGCTCAAATCGCAACGCGACTCGGAGATTGGACCCGGAAAATTGCCAAACGCCCAAGGGCAGAGAATGAAGATTATTATCGCCAGCCTAAACGGTCTCGAAGGTAAGATAAGCCCGAGTTAGGATTCCAACTCGGAGTCTAAACCCGAGGGCAATGTCGATCACAAAACGCCTAAAGGTACGACCCAAATAACGCTATCAACGGCCGAGACAAACCTCCGAGTCGCATGCCCACAAAACCGCTTCAGTCCAGAAACACAAAGGGCCATCACCTTCCTCCCATGCAGGCGGGAAAAAGCTGTTAGGCCAATCAGAGCTCGGGTCGTAACACGACTCGAAGACTGAACCTGAAGGTAATCGAAATGCAGAAATTATAAATTACAGGGCACAGTCTCGGCCTGCAACGTATGGTGGGATCTATATATGTATATATGCGGCAAAGAAGGCAGGGAATGTTCGTCCCCCCTTTATTTTCCATTTTCTGGCAGCCACGGCCCATCGGCCTCCTCCTCATCATCAGATATCAGGAACTTGGCATCACACTCCGCTCCCTTGGCGTATCCAGTCTCTTCCGAGGGATCAAAGCCTCCGGCACGAATCTCTGCGAGAATCCCCCTATCTGCATATTCCCCGCTACTGCCTACGTGATCAAGGGCCCTCTCCAGCTCGGCCCCAACAAATAAAGTAAGCCACTATCTTTTGCTCCGCCTGATCAAAAGCAATAAAGGTATCAAAGAAACAAAACCCCAAACCCTTTCTTGTATATATATATATATATATATATATCATACACGAGGGGCGCCCTCTCCATCTGCAGGCACCCCGCGACCATATTGAAAACAAAACGGTCAAGTCTACGCCCCGCGCCGAAAGGAATATAGCTTCTCAAAGTGCGCCTTCTACGGCCTCAGCAAACAACAACCAAGCTCCGCGATTGTCCTCCTGGCTCGGGTCAATTCCTCCGGGAAAAGGAGCCCCCTGCACCGACCTGATCGGGATACTCCTCGGCGAAGGCCACAAAATAGTTACACTTCAACCATTGGGCCACCCAGTCGAAGGCTATTTCGGCTTATCCACTTCTCCTGATGTATCTCCAGACACCCGAAGATGGAACCTAAGAATAATTCAACAGCGAATACGCCTGAAAAGACGACCCAAGCGACGCTATCAATACGCCATCGGCAGTCAAGACAAATCACCGGGCCACGCATCCGCAAAATCGCTTCGGCCTAGAAGCACAAAGGGTCACCACCTTCCGCCCGTAAAGGCAGACAAGAGCCGGAGGACCTACCGAAGCTCGAGCCATGAGGCAGCTCGGAGACTAATTCCAAAACCGATCTACACGATCGAGNGAAGCTCGAGCCATGATGCAGCTCGGAGACTAGTTCCAAAAATCGATCTACACGATCGAGAGCAGCGGCAGAAAAAAGGTACTAAAGGAACAAAAGCCTTAAAATTCTTCTTATATTACATGCAAAAACATTCTCCACCTACAGGCACGCCCCGCGCGCCAGAAGCAAGGTTACAAAACGACGGAACCTCTATTTTTCACCAAAAGGGCTGCATTTCGTCAGAGGTCGCCCTCTGCAACGCCCACGAGGAGTGACCGAGCGTCGCGCTCGTCCGCCCTTGCTTGAGCCAATTCCTCCGAGAGAATAAAGCCCCTCGCTCCAACTTCCTCGAACACTTCTCTCCGGGATCGGCAGCGAACATATTCCTCGATCCTCTTCTCACAATCAAGGGCTTGCCTCAACTCAGATTGAGCGTCAGCAGCCTCCTTTATGCAAATCGCCATCTCACGATCCGCCCTGGTTCGGCTCAGCGCCGCTTCCGCCCGGGCATCAGTTACCTCGGCCCTGACATTCGAGAGTTCAGACTCCAGTCTCTCGATCATATCCGCCTGAACCTTGGTGTTACTATGGGATAAGTTGAGCTGGGACCTTGGCTGAGGCACTCATCTCCTCCAAGGCTTGAGCCCGCACTTGGCCCCTTAGTTCCTCGCAAGCTGCCCTGACACGGTTCATGTCGCCTTTAAGGTACTCCAAGGCCTCTGCCTTTTTCTGCAGCTGATATAGTGGGAAGAAATTAGCCCTAAAATGAGAAAGAAGTGAAGAACACACTACAGAAAGTTACCTGCTCCATCAGATAGCTCTCATAGTTCGAGCTCCGATACGCCTCATATCGCCAATGCTGCAGCTCAGCTTCTTTCTCCTTGCAAAAGAGCATAAGGGATTCTCCCTCATCCCGAATCCTCTAGAACTTGGCCTTTTGACGAGACAACTCGGACTTAAGCCTATCACAGGCCTGCGCAGGGAAGATTCAATAAGAAGAGGAAGATGCGGGATATGAAAGAAATATGCACTAACTCACTGCGAAGTGATGATGGCAGATTTCCTCCAGATCAGAACACGCCCCTGATGGTACTGCTCCTGCAACCCCGGAAGAACCGGCCCCGGGCATAACATGCTCACTCGAGGGAGCCGCTTGCCGAGAAATAGGTGCCCCGGGGACAGCCGACTCGGGTGAGCCCCGTCTTCAGAAACACGAGCCCGGCCAGCGCCACTAAAAGCTCCTTTGCATGATGGGCCCCGAACCCTCTTGTTGCTGCCGTCTCTCAGCCCGGAGGCCGACGACTCCATCTCCTCTCCGAGAAAATGCTGTCTCGCCCCGAGGAAGCGCCCGATAACTACAAAAACAACAAATCCAGCATAAACGAGATGAGAAAATGACACCTCGAGTACATATCAGCGGGAGAAAAGAAACATACGCACGTACCATGATGGTCCACTCCCCACCTGATGCGAGACATAGCTCGCCACCTGCGTTCGTCGCAAGATGAATGGGTCACCAGCCTCCTAACCCAGCCGGGCAAGTCATGAACTTGGCCCGGCATCCATGAAGTTGCTGCAACAAGGGAAATAACACTGATTACTTGGCCGATTATCGCCATGAACAGAATCTGAAGGAACGGTAAAGCACCTCACTTACGTGCGTAATTCCACCCTTCAGGGAATGGCAGAAACTCCACAGGAATGATATCGGTCGTCCTAACTCAGACAAACCAACTGGCCCACTCTCGACCACCTTCATCATTGTCAACAACGAAGGGCGTGGGCGAGCGACCTCTCAAGGTTAGCAGTCCTCGATGGTGGAAAGGTCGATACAGCCTGATAAGATGGTCGAGTGTGAATTCAAGTCCGGCTTTTTCCGCAAAGAATCTTATCATCAGCACCGTTTGCCAAAACGACGGATGAATCTGCGCCAGGGTAACCCGATACTTCCAGCAAAAATCGAGCACGACCTTATCAAGAGGGACAAATGCAGAGGGGAATAGGTACATGCTCAAGAACCCATCAGCAGAGTTCTCGATGCCTTCACTGGGGAAAGCACCCACAGTGTCATCCCCTCGCTCCACCCACAGTATCGTCTCGCCATCTCCAGGTGTTCCTCTCTTACCAAGGACGCCGGATCCAGAGCGAAATCCTTCGACTCTCTAACGTCGGGACAGCATTCTCCACCCTTCGCCCCGGTTCCGAAGTGGTCGCCATGACTGAAGCAGAACTAACAAAATAAAGCAAAGAAGCACAGACGCTTTTCGCACTTTAAAAGATAGGGAGCCCTATGCCAAAACGGAAGAACAGCTGCCCAAAAATAGTGAAGTCTCACAAAAGGGCCAAAGCCACCCCTCTGTATACAAAAGGCAACGGTGAAGTCACCTACCAGATGTAAGCTCCAGGTAGCTAATGGCCTCGATACGGATCGACGGGTCAATACCCGACCCAGGAAACATCCTCCAACAGACGACTAAGCTCGAGGATCCACGCGAATTATCTCCATGCTCCAGGCAGCGTTTCATATTTGGAACCTACGATCACGAGGAAGCAGGGTCACGATCAGCTCCATAGTGTCGATGCCAGACGCGAGGCACGTGTCCGGGCTCGCGTTCCCCACTTCGGAGGAATGAACCCCAGAAGCTCCGATCTCCAAAAAATTACACGAGGCCGCAAAGAAGCACCCTGAACGTAGGCAAGCTCCTCAAACGGAAGCTAACCTTACACTCTCTGAAATAATCATTCCACATCAAGATCAACAGGACCCGCCGAGGCATCCGAGGATGACCTTCATTCGGGGTATTGTTCCCGAAGGTTCCGAAATTTTATGCAAGATCTCCAAACGAACCAGCAGGCCCCGACGGCTCAAGCTTATCCGGTCGGTCCCTCATCAAGCCAAAGTTCAACAAAAAAGAAAGCGGGGGAGAGCCTTGCCAATCAGTTGGAGACCAGAACGAGCTATCACAACAAGCTACGACGGCCCATAAGCAATAGAAGGCATTTAAAAATCCCGAAGGGCGTGAAAGCAAACAAGCGCCAAAGGAGAAGCAGAAATCTATCTCATGCGGCCCACAAAGACCATCTACGTCCAGATCAATAAGGGCTCCGGGGTACCCGAAGATGACCTACATCCGGAGCAGTGCCCCCGGAGGCCCTGGAACTCAACGCGCAATCTCCGAATAACTCGGGAGACTCTTACAAACACCAATTCATCAGATCAACCCAAAGTTATCCCGAAGGATGACAATGCGACCTAAAAAGCCCATGACGATCGGCAAGAAATCAAAGCAAACACTTACGCCCAAATTAAAAATCACTGATCAGCAACACAAAAAGATACATTCGAAGGGCCTCGAAAGGCATGAAAGCATACAGAAACAAAGTAAGTTCGCAAGCAGAGATCTATGAGGCACGCCATCTGTCATGGAAGATAGCGCCGCGATCTGAATCGCCATTATAGCGTCGCCAAAAGGAGCTCGAGGAGTCGAGTGTCAGAATCATTTCCCATCACTCCTTCATGAGAAACGCGGAGACTATCTGTATGCGGTAAAATTAGAAGACCTGATTTTTGCTATCAAGATAATTTTGGAAGCCTTCCCCGAGACCCCGAGGGTGGAAGGCCACGATTGAGTTCTCGGCCTCGAGGCTCATCGAGGTCCGAATCGAAGGAAGCAGGGCTCGAGGTCAGGATAAGAGAAGAGGTCTCTTAAGCACATGGCTACACCTGACAGGGCCGGTCTATCTGTAGCCTACTGAGAGGACTTGCGTCAGGCCGTCCCATCTTTTTACTCTTGTAAATAATATATACGTACTTTATCGAGTCCCCTTGCCTATATAAGGGGGACTCACCCCACCTTGTAAGGGACTGATGTTGCTCCACTTCTCCAATAAGCAACAATATCTCTCACTATCTCTTTCTTCTAAGTTAACTATGTTCTTCGACCCCGAGGTAGCTCTAGCATTTTATTGTTCTTCGTTTGTTCTTCATCATTTAGCTCAAGATCGACGATACAAAGCCTTGTATACACATACTTATCTGCTATCCCCTTCCCGACTACCCTCGATAAGACTACCTTTGATAGGCCCGAGGTAGGCTCGAGGCCTGGCCCCGAGGTAAGCTCGAGGCCTGGCCCCGAGTATCTACTGGCTCGTTCTAAGTCCGGGAACGTTCCCTTACTGGTTCGATTATTATTTTGGCTAGCTTGATCTTTACTGTTTTACTCCATGTTTAGCACTAATCACCCTTACAAACTAGCTCGGAATAGATCACGTATTTTTAGAATCCCATTTATAAATTTAATTATTGTTACCATTTTCATGGTAAACAAAACTCAACTTTATGCGTTCCATCCCTATACATCCACGCTTGTTACTGTACTAGTTATTCAATTTGTTTCTATGTTTGCTGTTATTAAGCATGTCTAAATTCTGCCTTATGTGTAATTATTATATCAGACTTTACTTAGTTCTTTGATACTTGTCCAGCATGTTCACTTAGTTCCCTTACCCTCCCTTAACTGGTATGACCATGTAGTTACTTAGTCTTCTAGTGCATTCTATTGGCCCTAATGGTATGTCAAATTTTGTTCAACAAAACTCTTGTCTTCAACATGATCCTGCTACATTCTTCCCTATGTTTTAAATGTCTGTTACCATGACTGATTTATAGACTCATAGTTGTTCTGTATATTTGTTGTGTCAAAAGTTTCCCTATTTTATGTGGTTTCAAACCTATATGTTCCCAATCCCTTCACCCCTGTTTGTAAGTCTGCTTGTCAAGTAAATCTGGGTATTCTATGGTTAATTGGGTTGTTTGCTGAGTATGCTTTTCTCAAAGAATGATTTCAAAACTGATAACTCCTAGTATCTTTAAAAACTATTTCTGAACCTTTTCATTCTAAACTGCTTTACTAAGTCTTTCATCATTATGTCAAGCACTCTCACCTTACTCTTAGACCACTAAGTTCTGCCCCTTTTGTGTGAGCCTTGCTTTGGAACCCTTGAGCTCCCTCTGAACTTGGACACACAAAAGTTGGCCTTTCCACACTACACTTACTCTGTATTGGCTATGAAATCTGGGTGTGAGCACTGCCGGGGATCCCTTGAGGTCCTTAGGGAACTCTGACACACCCAGATATGAGAAAGGCTATGGAACAATCTTGGCATTTGAGATGATTTATTGCATAACTCAGGGAGGAAGTCCTAATCGGGTGCTGAAAACCTGGGCCTGTTTTCAGGCTCTCTATAGTGTAACTTTTATTTCTCTTTTCTACTTATGTATTTCATTTCAGTGTTGGTATGTAATAATCAGTTGTAAACAAGTATTGGGGCTGACTAGTGAAAAGGGGAGGGTGGTTATACATGCTATCAACATCAATGGGTAGAAACCATGTCTCAGGTTTACATTTCCTATGTGTGCATTAGAATCCATGTGTAAGATCAACCCATTCAAAGCATGTCATGCATTAGATACCTTTTTCTTAGGTTTACTGTTTCAGCATCTCATTTGGCATCACTTTACCACTTAGAAATCCTGCCTTAGGCTAAATAACAGCATCAACATAAAACTGTTTCTCCTGCACGTCTTGAAATCATGTTGTTGGGGCATTTAGAAATCATGTTTTAGGAATTCTGCAATCATTCTGCATTTTCATATGTGCATTTTAGATACCCTATTTTAGGATCTTGTTTACACTCGCTCAGTCACACCTAGTTAAACTACTGATGCATGAAAAAGGACATAAAACAGTCTCATGTTTGACTATCTTGTTTAAGTAAAACTGGTAGCAATCCCTGCATGTCTTTGCAACATTTAGAACATCATGATTTAGGTAAAATAACTTCCAAACTATTTTTAATAATTCGGGTAGCTGCTGCATATGATTTTTACGCTTAGGCAAGTCTTAGGTAATCAACTCTAAAATAAGACCAGAGCTGTCTTTGTGATTAATGTTTAACTGTCAGCATGTTAAAATTAGTAGGCAAGCTTAATTAGGACTGCTTCTCTGAGTCATATAATAAATCTGACTCTGATGTTATCACTTAGATACCATGTTTAGGATCTGAATTTAGACCTTAATTGTGTATGAGTCATGTTGTTTTCCTGCATTATCTGTGGTGGTAAACCTTAGCCACTAATTGCTTCTTTCCTGCCTTATTTGCCAAAGTCCTATTTGTTCTTGCCTGTCGCTTAGTATTTTACCTTTAAACTTGAGGGTCTGCCTAGAACCCCCTTTTTTTAGGATAGGAGTCCTAAATTCCTCCGAGACTGATAGGAAGGGACGGGTAACAGCATGCAATAGGGGTCGAGACCAACCCTCGCTTTAATTACCTTCACAGGGCAGGAAAGGGTAGATATGGATATGATGAGCGGTGCGCTAATGCCACGCGTAGCCCCTTTCCAAGGAGTGATTACCGGGTATTGCATTGATGTGATCCATATTATAAACAAACCTAGGATACCCTCTTACATTCCCAAGTATGCTTAGATTGTAATTCTTTTCAAAATCTGGCTTTGTCACTAATTGCTTTTCAAACACCTGTGTATTTAAACTCAAATCCCCTACTATTTGAGCCATACTTGTTTATTTGCTAATTATACAAATTCACAAAAACTGTTTGGCCGGGAACCACACTAGTGGATCCTGAGGGGTGCCTAACACCTTTCCCTTAGGATAATTTCAAGCCCTTACCCTGTCTCTGATTACCAAACGTAGTTATAAATTAACCCTATAGGTGCCCTAACGCACCTTAAATCATTAGGTGGCGACTCTTAAAAAATGCAATCCTCCTTTCCAAAAGGAAAGAGTTGTCCCAACCAAAATGTCATAAACTCGATTTCGCAAAAAAAAAGGGGGCGCGACAGTAAGGCGATTAAGTCAACTAAACATGCTTCCCTAAGCTAATTGCAGGCTTAAATTACACACGGTATGAACAGGAAAAAGGAAATCACATTTATAGTTACTTGAAAAAAACAAATTTTCAACAATTAGCACAAGTACGCACTCGTCACCTCACGTTCAAGGCATTTCAATCATCAACAAACCAAATCCTAAGGGGAGTTTCCCCCACACAAGGTTAGACAAGCCACTTACCTCGAACCGGCTCAAAATCAACCCGAAACCACGTTCTTGCCATGAGTATTCTACTCCAAATGGCCCAAATCTATTCAATTAAACTGCATAATGTAAATAACACTTCAAGTAACTGATTCTTCAAATAAATTCTAAGCTAATACGCGAAATTAGGTAAAATGACAAAAATGTCCTCCGGGCCCACGTCTCAGAATTGGGTAAAATTTACATTTTTAGAATCCTCGTACTCTCATGAGTCTAACCATATCAAAATTATCCAAATCCAATTTCAAATTTCCAATCAAAACTCGGAGTTTAGGTCTAGGAACTATCTCCAAATTTTTCCCCAATTTTCATCTCAAATCCAAAATTAAGTGATAAAACTAACAATAGATTAATGGAATACAACTAGAAAGGGATAAGGAATTGTTACCCACAGATTCCCTCTTCAAAAATCTCCCAGAATTGCCCTCTCCCGAGCTCCAAATCAATTTTTCTAACTTTTGAACTAAACCCTCGTTCTGCCCCCTTTTCTGACAAGGGATTTCGCACCTGCGGTCCAACTTTCGCATCTGGGAGATCACTTCTGCAGTCAAAGGACCGCTTCTGTGATTTCTACTTAAATTCTCTTCGCCGCACCTGCGACCCAAATTCCACATCTGCGGTCCCACAGGTGCGGTACACCTTCCGCTTCTACGGTTTCAGTTCTTCTTCCCCCTTGGCCGCTTTTGTGGCTTGTTTCCGCATCTGCGAGAGTCGCACCTGCAGCCTCTCAACCGCAAATGCGGTTGTGACAGCAGTCCTAAACTTCTGCTGCAACTCCAATTTCCCAATCTTTCCGTCAACTATCCGAAATCACCCCGAGGCCCCCGGGACCTCAACCAAAAGCACAAACAAGTCTAATACCACTGAAAAAACTTATAAAATCTTCAAAACACCTCAAACAACATCAAATCAACCAATTAGCATCGAATTCAAGCCGAAGAACTTCAAAACTCTCAAAATACACTTTCAATCATATAGTCTATCAAACCTCATCCGAATAACCTGAAATTTTGCACACACGTCACATTCAACACTACAGAGCTACTCCAACTTCTGGAATTCCATTCCGGCCCTTAGATCAAAATCACACTATCGAACCGAAAACTTCAAAAATTTAACTTTCGACATTTCAAGCCTAAATAAGCTACGGGCCTCTAAAACACAATACAAACACGCTCCTAGACCTGAAATCACCCAACGGAGCTAACGGAACCCTCGGAATTCCATTCCGAGGCCATCTTCACGCTGTTCCGACTACTGTCCAAATTCTAAAACTTAAACTCTCATTTAGGGACAAAGTGTCCCCAAACTCTCCGAAACTCCAAATAAAGCCTCCCGGCAACTCAGAATAGCAGAAACAAGCCCGGGGAATGCAGCTAATAGAGGATCAGGGCGTTAATTCATAAAATGACCGGCCGGGTCGTTACATGCACCAAGTCCAATATGAGATGCGTCACAATATACTGTATATGGCCTTGAACCAGTAGGCAACACCAACACCGGCGAAGTAGTCAAAGCTGTCTTGAGCTTCTGAAAGCTCGCCTCACACTCGTCTGACCATCTGAACTGGTCACGCTTCTGGATCAACCTGGTCAATGGGGTTGTTATTCATGAATACCCCTCCATAAACCGACGATAATAACCTGCCAATCCTAAGAAACTACAAATCTCTGTGGCTGAAGTAGGCCTAGGCCAATCCTGAACGACCTCAATCTTCTTAGGATCCACGTGAATACCCTCTACTGATACAATGTGCCCCAAGAAAGCGAATGAGTTCAACCAAAGCTCGCATTTTGAAAACTTAGCATATAACTGGTTGTCTCTAGAGTCTGAAGAACGACCCGAAGATGCTGATCATGCTCCTCTGGGCTGCGGGAGTAGATCAAGAAATCATCAATAAACACAATTACAAAAGAATCCAAATAGAGCTTGAACACTCCGTTCATCAAATCCATAAATGTTGTTGGGGCATTTGTTAGCCCAAATGATATTACAAGAAACTCATAATGCCCATACCGAGTCCGAAAAGTTGTCTTAGGAACATCGGATGCCCTAATCCTCAACTAATGGTATCCAGACCTCAAATCGATCTTTGAAAACACTTTGACACCCTGAAGTTAATCAAATAAGTCATCAATCCATGGCAATGGATACATGTTCTTGATGGTGACTTTGTTCAACTGCCAATAATCTATGCACATCCTCATCGATCCATCTTTCTTCTTCACAAACAACACGGGCGCACCCCAGGGCGAGGGTATAATAAAGCCCTTATCAAGCAAATCTTGCAACTACTCCTTCGATTATTTCAACTCTGGCGGGATCATACCGTATGGCAGGATAGAAATGGGCTGAGTGCCCGGAGCCAAATCAATACAGAAGTCGATATCTCTGTCGGGTGGTATCCCAGGCAGGTCTGCAGGAAGCACCTCTGGAAACTCACGAATGACTGGTACTGAATCCATAGAAGGAACCTCCGCACAGAAATTACGGACATAGGCCAAATAAGCTAGACACCCCTTCTCGACCATATGTCGAGCCTTCATATAAGAGATAACCCTACTGGTAGAATGGCCAGGAGTCCCTCTCCAATCTAATCGAGGCAACCCCGGCAAGGCTAAGGTCACTATCTTGGCGTGACAATCCAATATGGCATGATAAGGTGACAGCCAATTCATCCCTAAAATGACATCAAAATCAACCATATCGAGAAGTAGGAGATCTACACGAGTCTCAAGACTCCCAATGATAACCACACACAAACGATAAATGCGATCTACAATGATAGCATCTTCCACAGGGGATGACACATATAAAGGGGCACTCAAAGAATCACGAGGCACAGCCAAAAATGAAGCAAAATAGGATGACACATAGGAATAAGTAGAACCCGAATCAAATAGAACTGAAGCATCTCTACTGCACACTGAAACCGTACCTGTGATAACCATGCCAGATGACTCAGCCTCAAACATGGCTGGAAAAGCATAGCATCGGGGCTAGGCCCCACCACTCTGAACCATATCTCTAGGATGGCCTCCTGTCGGCTGGCCTCCACTTCTAGCGGTCTGACCTCCACCTCTAGCGGTCTGACCTCTACCTCTGGCTCCCTAACCCCTACCTCTAGCTGGACGAGCGGGCGATGATGCAACCGGTGCCACAATCATGGCACGATAACTCTATTATGGCACACCGCCCAACAATCTCAGACAAGTCCTCCTAATATGCCCAAAACCACCACACTCAAAACATCCATCCTGGTACTGTGGCTGCTGAAACTGAGACTGGCCCAGACCGGCCAGATGACCACGGTAATAACTCTGAATAGGAGGTGAATTGATAGGAGCTGACGGTGCACTGTGGGCTAGCTGCCCAAAATGAGGCACATAAGGACCACGACTCCCTGAAGTACTATGGGATGTCTGAAGCGCTGAATGATATGGCCTGGGAGGATGGCCCCTACCAAAAGTACCCCTGCTTCCAGAAGAGGCACCACTAAAACCACCTGAATGACGACGTCTCTTGTCAGATCCGTGACTACTCCCCTAAGCTAGAACCATCTCGACTCGCCGGGCAACATTGGCAGCCGCTTGAAAAGAAATCTCACTCCCAGTCTCCTTAGCCATTTGCAATTTGATAAGCTGAGCAAATCCCTCAGTAAGCCTCCTCACCCTCTCTCTCTCTCTCTCTCTCTCTCTCTCTCTCTCTCTCTCTCGATCTCGATCTCGATAGGAAGTATAAGAATAGCATGACGGGCCAGATCCACAAATCGAGTCTCGTACTGAGTGATAGTTATAGAACCCTGCTGCTGACGCTCGAACTGCCTCTGATAGTCCTCTCTCTAAGTGATAGGAAGATACTTCTCAAGAAATAGCTGAGAGAACTGGTCCCAAGTAAAAGTCGGCGACCCACCTAGTCTGGCCACATATAATCCCTCCACCATTTCTTGGCGGAACCCGATAAATGAAATGCAACAAAGTCGACCCCATTGGTCTCCACGATCCCCATGTTCCGTAACACCTCATGAAAACTGTCCAGATAGTCCTGGGGATACTCTGAAGATGCACCATTGAAGTGAACTGGGAAAATCTTCGTAAGCCTATCCAATCTCCACAAAGCCTCGGAAGACATAGCTAATCCATCATCGGTCTGTGCTGCAACACCCTGCTGAACAACCCCAATGGGCTAGGCTGCTGGAGTCTGAAACTGGGAAGCCATCTACTCCAGAGTGTGAGTAGCGGGAGTTTGTGCTCCCCTCACCCCAGCTTGAGAGACGGCTGGTGCTACAGGAAATGTGTCGGTCTGTGCCATACTCTCCATGAGGCCCACTAGATGGACCAAAGCATCCTAAAGTACCGGGGTGGCGATGAACCCCTGTGGGACCTGAGCTAGTCCTGCTGGAACGGTCTGGGCTGGAGCCTCATCATCAAACTCTACCTGAGGCTTTGTCGCTAGTGCTTCTGCTCGAGCTCTAGGCTGAGCCCTACCCCTGCCTCAGCCTCGTCCTCTGCTTCGTAGGATCTACCACTAGAGGCTCTGGCTGCTACTCAGCTGACGATCCGGTACGTATTCTCGTCATCTGCGAAAGAACAAGAGTATAAGAGTTCGATTAGCATTGAGAGAACAAAATCGCACGACAGATAAGAATAGAAGTGAACTTGTTCCTAAACTCTGTAGAATCTGAGAGATAAGTACAGACGTCTCCGTACCGATCCCTCTGACTCTACTAAGCCTGTTTGTGAATTGTGAGACCTAGGCAACCTAGTGCTCTAATACTAACTTGTCACGACCCGGAATCCCCACCATCGGAACCGTGACGGTGCCAAACATCACACTTGCTAGGCAAGCCAATATTATATATTTAATAGCCAATTCCTTTACGTTTTAGTGATTCACAATAAGCAAGCTAATACAAGTCAAAATGAATGCGGAAGTACATAAATAGCAAGTTTGATTATATACTATTACTACCAAGAATCCAAAGTCACAATTCACGAACATTCTAAGATTTTACTAAAGGTATTTGTCCAAAAGAAAATACAACTATTTGCGAAATAAGGAAAATAGTAAAGTATGAGATATAGAAGGGGACGCCAGGGCCTGCGGACGCTGACTCGTCTACCTTGGGTCTCCTAGCTGATGAATCCTTTAGCCAACCTCCCAATCAGCTCGAACCAACTCCAAAATCTGCACAGGAAGTGCAGTATCAGTACAACCGAACCCATGTACTGGTAAGTGCCGAGCCTAACCTCGATGAAGGACTGACGAGACTACAGCAGAGCAATCACGATGGCTAGGTGCGTATGTTGATAATGGATTTAGGTGTATGCCTGTATGTGGATTTGGCGGCTCCTAGGTTATATTGGCTTGAAATGGCAAAAGTTGGATAGTTGAAGGATGTGAAGATTGAAGGTCTAACCGAGAGTTGACTTTGTTGGTATCGGGTTTGGATTTTGATCCGGGAATTTGAATAGGTTCGTTGTGCCATTTGATACTTGCCTGCAAAATTTAAGGTCATTCCAATTTGATTTGATATAGTTCGACATGAGTTTTGGAAGTTGGAAGTTCGTTAGTTCATTAGGCTTGAATGGAGGTATGATTTGTAGTTTTGATGTTATTTGGTGTGATTTGAAGCCTCGATTAGGTTCGTGTTATATTTTGGGATTGGTTGGCATGATTGGACGGGGTCTCGAGGGCCTCGGGTGTGTTTCGGACCATTTCGCTCATATTTGGAGTTGCTGGTTTCCCAGTGTTCTATTGTTCATCGCAATCGCAAAGTGTTATTTGGGTGGTTGATGTTTTGGTCATCGCGTTTGCGAAGAGAGAGACGCGTTCGCGGAGCCTGGATGGGAGGTGTTTTTTGTGTTCACACATGGGATTGCATTTGTAACGAATTGATCGATCGTTTTGAGCATTTCCACTCAGTTTGGTGGTTTGAGATCATGAGTATCTTCTTATGATGTATTATGACTTGTGTGTATCGCTGGTTTTGGTTTTCGGGTGATTCAGTATTGATTTGGAAGAATGATTCGCATCTCAGAAGCTTCAAGTTAGAAGAGCTGACCAAATTTGACTTTTGTGTATTTGACCCCAGATCGGAGTTTTGATGATTCCGTTAGGCCCGGATGGTGATTTTGGAATTGGGCGTATGACCGGATTTGCATTTGGATGTTTCTAGAAGGTTTTGGAGTTAATTGGCGAAAGTTGACAAATTGAAGGTTTGGAAAGTTCATAGGTTTGATCGGGAGTTGCTTTGATGATATCGAATTCGGATTGTTATTCTGGGAGTTAGAATATGCTCGTTATGGTAATTGAAACTTGTGTGCAAAATTTGAGGTCATTCCGAGTTAATTTGATATGGTTTGACACGAGTTTTGGAAGTTCAAAAGTTCATTAAGTTTTATTTGAGGTGTGACTCATGGTTTAAAGCTATTATGTGTGATTTGAGGCCTCGAGTAGGCCCGTGTTATGTCTTGGGACTTGTTGCTACGTTCGAATAGGGTGCCAAGGGACTCGAGTGAGTTTCGGGGTGGTCCGGACCATTTCTAGGCCATTTTAAGTTGTTGGTTTTTGGTTACAGGGGTGTGAATCGCGATCGTGGACCTTTGGGCAGCGTTCGCGAAGAGCAAATCGCTGTTTGGGCCTTGTGAAATGCAATCGCGGTAGCCTCTCTTGCAATCGCGTATAAGAATTTCTACTCTCACAAGGCTGACTTTGGAAGCTTTATATTGCAATCTATACGGAATTTGGAGGAAATCCAAAAACAAAAGTTGTAGCCCTTTGTTTCTAGTTTTCACAAAATTAATCGGTTTATCATTCGGAGTTCTGTACAAAATGTTATGGTAGATACACTACAGGCTATCTAGGAAGAGTTTGGGAAAGGTTAATGGAATTTTTTCATCGTGATCGCGAAGGGTAAAAGCTTTGTTGTACATATTTGGTATTGCAATAGCGAGGTTGGTAACAGCCATCGCGAAGAAGGGCAACTGGCAGTGCATTGAAACATATAATTTCGGGATTTTGAGTTTATTTTCTTTACTTTTTGAGTTCTTAGAGCACAAGTAAGGTGATTTTGGAGGAGATAAACACACAATCTTGAGGGTAAGTAATTTTATCTTTGTTTTGATTATATATTTATTTTTTCATAGATTATTACATCTAAATCACGGAGAAGAAATTGGGGGCTTTGTCTAAATTTTTCTAAAGTGACTATTTGAGATTTGAACATCGACTTAGAGTCGGATTTGAGTGAAATTAATATGGTTGGGCTCGTAATTAAATGGGCTATCGAAATTTGTGAGTTTTGTCAGGTTCCGAGGTGTGAGCCCGGGTTGATTGTTTAGTTCACTTTGAGTTTTTTTATTAAAGATTCAACCTTTATCGTTTTGGTTTGCTCCCTTTGGCATTGTTTGATGTTTTGCGTTTCTTTGGCTAGTTTCAAGTCGTTCAGAGGTTAATTAGAACGGGATGGTGTTTCTAGAGTATTGTTTGGCTTGCTCGGTATTTGATTTGGCTTGTTCGAGGTAAGTAACATTTCTAAACTTGGAATTGAGGGTAATTTTCTCCGGGAACTAGGTTATTTGTGATGTGTTGGGGTGACGCACATGCAAGGTGACGGGCGTGTGGGTGTGCACCGGAGTAATCATGATCCGAGTTGATTTTTAGGCTATTACCAGACTTTTTTCCTGTTATCTCTTGTAATATTCGTGTTCTTCCTACTTGTTTGATTATCTGAGAGGTGATTCATGTTAAAAATCATGTTTAGGCTATGTGATTATTTGGTTGAGACCTAGTGAGACTATTTATGTTATTTTTGGCTATCTGATTTAATTGTAATTATACACTCATTCATGATTCTTCATTTGCATATCATATCTCAGTCTCTATTCTTTATTCATTGTTACATCACACATTTTTGTTACTTTCCATATGTGGTACTGTTTGGCTGAGTGATATGAGATTGTGAGCCCTTGAGACTTAAGAGATTGATGACACTGAGGTGGGCCTTAGAAATATGGTGAGAGAGTGTTATTTGGATCGAGTTGCACGTCGCAGCAGGCCATATTGGCTTTATTATCATTGGATCAGGTTGCACGCCACAACAGGCCTTAGTGGTTTTATTATTATTTTGATCGGGTTGCTTGCCGCAACAGGCCTTATTATCTTTATTGATATTTTGATCGGGCCACATGCTACAGCAGGACTTATTGGCTTTTGATTAGTGCTTAGCAGGATCCGCTCCTCCGGAATCTGACACACCAGCAATGAGCACAAGCACAGTGTTATATACACGTGCTTAAGTAAGGGGCTTTTGACCCAGGCACCCGTACACTACTAAGTGATTGTGTATATGTGATGGAATGGGGACAATTGAGCCAGGTAACTTGAGTGTGCTTGACGGTAGCACTGTGAAATCATTTACTTGGCATGTATATTTGACATGTAGACATGGAGATGTATTTTCCTCACGCTAGATGCTATATGACATTTGATGGCTTGACATGTATATTGACATGTAGGCATAGAAATGTACTCTCCTCATGCTATTTGGTAAACAAAAAATTCTGATGTTGTAAATTGGAAAAACACAGTTCTTTGATAAAAACATGTTTAATTGATTTCAGTGGTAAGACCGTTATACTTGAAAAGCATGTCTACTATACTATAGTTGTGAACAAGTTGAGCATAATGCCTTTTAAGTTATTCACTTTTACTATTTTCATTATATAATCACGAGTTGCTATTGGCCATTGGTAGTGGACTCTAACCTCTTTCCGAGCTCGTTACTGCTTTCAACCTGAGGTTAGGTTTGTTACTTATTGAGTACATGGTATCGGTTGTACTCATACTACACTTCTACACCTTTCGTGCAGATCTTGGAGTTGATGTTGCTGTGTATGGCGAGAACTGGCATTGAAGATGTACCTGCTTTTTGAATATAGCTGCCACTTGTCCTTGGTAGCTTTAGATTTGCAAATCTATTTATGTATATTTCAAACAAATGATGTATTTATTTCGTACCAGCTTTGTAAATTCTAAGTCTTAGAAGCTCATGAGTTGTACTACCAATCCTTGGATTTTGTATAGAAGTTCAGTAGTTTTCTCATTGGCTCCTATTATTCTCATTTGAGTCGTGTTGTATGTTTGGCTTACCTAGCTGGTTTGGTTAGTTTCCATCACGACTAGTTGGATTTTAGGTCTTGACAAGTTGGTATTAGAGCTCTAGGTTCATAGGTTCTACGAGTCATGAGCAAGTGCCCAGTAGAGTCTTGTGAATCAGTAGGATGACGTACATACCTATCTTCGAGAGGCTACAGGGCATCTAGGATAAAGTTGTCATCTTTCTTTCCTAATTGTGGTCATTAACTCATCTTGAAGCTTATCTCTTAAATTCCTTACACTCACACGCTTGTTATGTGAGCTCTCGACATCAATTGTGCATCGATGGCTTGTGATAACATGGATGAGGTGCGAGATGTGTTTTCTATGTTTTGTTGATGGGCCAATATGGAGGACTAGAGGCCAGTTTTAGGTCGCAACTTGGGACCGATAGTTTGAGTTGTGTAAGCATGTGCTTTTGGACTTATATGTCTGGTAGTGTCCCTAGGAGTGGAATTTATGGCTCGGTGAGTGGTTGGATGGTTATATGATGAGTATTATGTGAGCGCGGGATGTGTTTATATGGTTTAGATATGACGAGAAGAGTTTTCTTGGGATGTTAAAAGGACTATTGGGTGCTTTACTTATGTCTTGATGTGTTGTACAGTCTCGAGTTATGACGTTTTAAGGGATCTTTCACGTTGTTCATTTGTGGATGAAATAGATGCTTATGTTTTGTTGACGAGCTTAGACTTTGGAAGATTTAATGAATTCATAGTGGTTGTGACTATGGTGGGGCGTAAAGAGATGCCAGTTTGAGGCTAAGCAGGTGGATTATCTCCTGCGGGATGTTCTGAGGTTGTGTGATCCTTATGATATTTTTGTGAAAAGTTTTCTCTTACCGGTAGGTTATATATGTTACAACTGAGTTTGGATTGCTTGAAGAGGCTCACATGACTATCACAAGAAGGAATGTGAGCTTAGCAGATGATTTGAGGTATTTTTATAATTAGTGCCACGTGGGTTCATGAAGGACTTTGTTGAATTACAGTACAGGATTATGGCAGTTATGGAATAAGGTTATTGTGGGATATCGAATATTATGTCATATGGCTTCGAGCCAAGTGGAGGAGTCTGCTATGAATGATCAGATTGCACGATTATGTGTTGTATTAGTTTGGGTCTGAGGCATGTTTGAGGATCAGTTATGACTTGAAGAAGTTGGTTTTGAGGATGACTCGGGTAAGAAAATTCCTGGATGCATGATGTATTACACCATATGGATATATGAAAGTCTTGGAATGGTTTAGGTTTGTTGTTCGTGATGGGTGTAATGTACTGAGAAAAGGGAGTCACTCGGTTACGTTAAGGTGGAGTTACTTCTTTGAGTGTTGGTATGATAATGGATCACAAGTTTTTTGGCTCGTATTAGCGGTATAATGGAGAGTAGAGAAAAGTGGAGGACTCTCGAAAAGGTTCTAATGGGTTCAAGAATCATATGCGGTATTTAAAAAAATTTCCAAATTTGTAAATGGCTAAGATCTGAGATTTGTATTGGATTGGTGTCAGTTTTCGCGATATTTCTGAATCATTATAGATTCTATATTTTAGTATCATAGAGATTAAGAAAACAGCTTTAGATTCACATGAGGTCCCTTCTAAGTGGGTATCTCGGGTATGGTATTTTGGCTGTTTATGAGGGAATACAATAGTTAATGGGCTTCAAGGCGACGTGGTTTCATGTTAGGATCTCTTGTGCTGAGCTTTGGGTAAGGATCATGGTGTACTGGAAAGAGGAAGTGTCGACCTGGGGGTAATTCAAAAGGAACTTAGAGAAATAGTACATCTTGGTAGTAGGTTGGATCAGCACGATAATGGATATGAACGGTACTTTTGGTTCTTATGATGTGGTTGTAAGGCCCCGTGAAAATTTGTACTCAAAACCTAGTAGCTCGTAGTGCCCAGTTCCGAGTATGTTAAGAATGTGTAAAATTCTTCGCGGCGAGCAAACTCGCCGCGGTTCGGACCCTTTGTACTGATCTAAGAATTTAAAAATCAAGAATCAAAGTTTTCCAGAAAAGTGATATTATGCGGTCCAGAATGCGGTCGCAAATCAAGTATGCGGACCGCATTTCTATCGCAAAGTGAGTCAGTGTGTTAGACAAATTTGAGGTCAAAATGCGGTCCATTATGCGATTGCATAACTGATATGCGGACCGCATAGTCGTCGCATAATCATCTTGGAATTTTGTAAAAGGCAGTTATGCGGTGCATTATGCGACCGCAGAACGGGTGCGGACCGCATTTCTGCCGCAAACCCTGACAGTAGGATCTGATTCTTGGAGCACATTTACGGTCCATTCTGCGGGCCGCATTTCTTCTTTTTTCTAAATTTTAAACCCGATCCCTTCTTCAATAAAACAACCCAACCCCTCATTTTAACATATTTTCTGAACAAACTAGAGAGAGGAAAGAGAGAGTTCTTGAGAGAGAAAGTCCTACCTTCATCAATTTGATTCTTCAAAGTCACCCGGGCCGGGAAATTTCAAGCAATTGTCTTCATCTCCGTCTTGTAGGTAAAATACCTAGCCTTTTTTCGTTGGTTTTCAGATTTAAACAAAAGGGGTTTCTCATGCATTGATTCTTGAAAATAAAAGTTGAAAACATTCGTGCATGTTCTCTAATACCTACAATCTAGTGAAAAGAATTGGGTATGAGTATAGACTTGCAAAAAGAGTGGTTGATAACCTAAATAAGTTCGGGTAGTAACTGTGAACTTCAATTCTGAGATATATGTGTTAACTTGTGAACTAGATTGACGGTGCTAGGCAGTTAGTGAATTGAAAGTAGGAATTAAAAAGGAAATTTGATTCCAGGTATGTATGGCTAACTTTAACCTTTGTAAAGTTACCTTGTTTGGTGTACGAGTATTTGGTGTGTGTTACCTATGTGGACTATTTGTGAATTCTTGTGATTAATATGCCTTGAACGTTGTTGGTTAAGTCTCCCGATATAATGGTGTAAGTAAATGGCAACAAACCAAGTGTGTGTGTGTGAATGTGTTTATGTGGTAAGAGTTGTATAACAAATGATGGAAAGAAATCGTAATTGATGCAATTGAAACAACTGTGGTAATATCATATGTGACTTGTCGTGGGCAATTAACGTTGTGACTTAAATTGTATGCGAGCTGTTGTATATGATGGAAATGGTACTGATAGTTATGAAAATTCTTTGTGATTTGTTGTTGTTGTTGTTGTGTGAAATGTGATTGTTCGGTGGGATCGGGTTGCGCGCCGCAACACGAAGTAATAGGGTGTGGGTTGTGGTTATAAGGATGGCCGAGGTAATAAGGGTGGCCAAGGTAATAAGGGTGGAAAAGTGATCATAATCACTATTGAAATGAAAATATGAGAAAGATGTGAAATCATTGATGTGATGAAATAATGTTGAAACGGGAAAAGGAGAGATTGTTAAACTTGTTTGGCTTTGGTTGTTCCTTTCATGTGCACTTGATTGTGGATTCTATTACTGTTTGTTATCTGTGTATTGATTGATTCTAATTGGGGTAAAGTTTGTTCATACATACCAGTACAATTCAAATGTACTGACGTCCCTTTTGCCGGGGGCGCTATATTCGTGTTATGATTGTAGGTGGATCTATAGCAGGTACTCCAGTCCACCGACAGTAGCACTCCTTCACTTCCCGTCAACTGAATTGGTGAGCCCCTTTCCTCTCGGGGCCCTGCGTGGCTCATGCCGCTTTTCTTCTCGGAGTCTTATTTTTGGTATTTGTGTAAGGTATAGCCGGAACCGGCAAGTATTATAAAACTCTTTTGTATCCTTAGAGGCTCCGTAGACAGGAAACGTGGGTTGTGCACTGTTACACCCCAAGTTTTCATACGTGAGAGTACGTCGTAAGTCATTGATGTAAGCTCGAAAATGAGATTATATTTGGAAGCAAATAAAGTAAGTTAATCATGTTACCTTGGAGGTTACAAATATTTAAGATCATGAATAACAAGTACCAAAAGGGTTGGAAATCTTAGTCGCTAAACGAATTGAAGAAAATAGGTTTCGTCGAAAATCGACAAGTATAACATATTCTTTTGGGGAGAGACTAGGGTGATTAACATGATGAGGAGGTTAAGTTATGAGTTATTGTATTCGTATGATAGTCGTGTGTTATGTTTTGAAGTCAAGCGAATTGTGGAACAAAAGTTGGAAAAAGGTCATCACAAGTTCCATTCATAAATATGCTGAAACTTAGGTCAAATGTACTGAGCTTTTCTCCCAATATACTTGGAATTAGGGGATGATCTACATATCAAATTGAAGATCTACGAGTCTAGTTTCCAACGCATTAAACCGTTCGTCGATACGATATCGGAGTAGAGAGATATTTGCATTTTTGCGAGACAGCGCAGACTGGTAGGTGACAAGTAGGTGCATCACCTACTTGCCAAAATGAGAGGACTTAATTAAAAGCCCCAAAGTCGGCCAAGAGGGGTCTTTTAAGGGAATACAAACTGAGTTATTTCACCTGTATTTCAGACCAAGAAAACCTAATTGAACCCCTGCAACTCCTCCCCCAAAATCCCACACAAACCCTAGGGTATTCCGGGTGTTACGACGCGATTCTAGTGCTGAAAAGTCCGGACAGCATGCTAGTTTCTCTTTCTCCTTCTTGTATCCGTGTTGAGGAACTTATTTTTGATGAAAAAGGACCAGGTTTCGTGGGTGATACTCAGTACAAGGTAAGTTTATGCTTCTCCTTCCATTATCTATGCGTTTGCGAGTTGTAACTCGATCGTAAAGAATAGACCTAGCTAGTTTCGGAAGAATGGTATGTTGTTTGATCTTGTGCAATGGTTGGCTGGTTGTGATTGTTTTGACTAGTGTGAAGTCATATATATAGGGGAGGTGCTGTCCATTTCATTGTAAAATAGATTGTGGTTGATACATAATAGTTACGACGCTTAAACGATAACGAGAGTGTCATTTCTCTTATTGTAGACTAAGGAGCCGTGAAATTGCATAGCTTGAGGTTGGGAAGAATATACAAGGTATGTTAAGGCTCTTCCTTCATTCTTTTGGCATGATCTAAAGTGAAACGAACATAAACGATACGCTATTTCATAATGAATCTACTCCTAGCAACTAAGGTTGTCCATGTTATTCTTTCCTTACAAAGTTATTCCAAGAAAGTGTATATGATCCTTAAGTCCTAGTGAAGTTCATATTGATGGTATGATGTCCATAATGTTAATCGATGGTGCAATGACCTTATGTCACTCCAAAAGGTTTAGAACGTGACTCCATGAGTCCATCATGCATTATATATGTATCTATTTTACTTTACCGAGCCGCGCTATAGTCGGCCGAGTATGGCACCTATTGTGCAACCACTGATCAGTTGGGTTTACCGAGCTCCACGTGGCCGGGTACATTTTTACCGAGTCCTCTTTAAGGCCGGGTATGATATGATGATGATGATGCCCACAGAGGCGTATGTTTATAAAAGTTTATGTATATATATGTATTATGCATTTCATGTCAGTAGCCCCCAGAGGCACTCAGATGTTACAGGTTGTATCTCCTCTATCTCTCTTTACATTACTGTTCTTATTTATGCTTTCCTGCCTTACATACTCGGTACTTTATTCGTACTGACGTCCCTTTTGCCTGGGGACGCTGCGTTTCATGCCCGCAGGTCCCGATAGACAGGTTGACATTCCTCCTAGTAGGCTATCAGCTCAGCGAAGGTGTTGGTGTACTCCACTTGCTCCGGAGTTGCCTATTTGGTCAGTATGCTTTGGATATGTATTGATTGGTATGGCGGGGCCCTGTCCCGACCTTTATGATTTTATGTACTCTTAGAGGCTTGTAGACAGATGTCAGGTGTATGGATACTTGTATGGCCTTGTCGGCCTATGTTTTGAGTTTACAAATGGTCATGTCGGCCTTATAGGCCCGTATGTCACATGTATAAGTTTGTATATCATGTTGGGTCATCATACGTTAAGTATTCCCTTATGTTTTATTCTTGTTATCTCATGAAGGGTTGTCTAGCTCATTTACCCATGATAGTATGATAAGAAAGATATGTTACGTTGGTACTCGGTTGAGTAAAGCACCGGGTGCCCGTCGCAGCCCTTCGGTTTGGATCGTGACAAAAGTGGTATCAGAGCAGTTCTGTCCTAGGGCGTCTACAAGCCGTGTCTAGTAGAGTCTTGTTTATGGGTGTGTCGTGCACCACACTTATAAGCAGGAGGCTACAGGGCATTTAGGACTGTCACTTTTTCTTCTTACTCTAGATTGTGTGGTAGAGCTCAGTTGTAAGAATTCAAGTTCCCAACTCCTATTTTATTCATAATAAGATGATACCTACATCCAGAAAGACGGTTGGTAAAAGATATGGCTATGGAAGAGTTGAGTCAAAGGAACTCGATTTTGCATCATGCTTATGATGAGTAAATGTAAGGTCTTCAGTAGATTATGTGTGTACTAAGACGCGTAAGTTTCTTGATAAGGAGCCCCAAGGCATGAATATCTATCCACCCATATGGTTTAAAAATCAACAAGAGAATCAGAAGTTAGATACAAGTTTCAACAAGTAAAAAGAAGCAAGGTGGCGAAGGTTACGAGGTAACAGTTAATGAAGGTTCAGTATTTACAATTCAGGCAGAGAAATATATGTATTTTGAGTTACCTTCAACAGTAACAGAGGTATGTACAATTGGCCACGCCCATCTCAGTATGTCCTATGGGAGTTGACAGATATAGTTTACGAGAAGAAGGGGATAGCAAGATCCAATTGGGGCTAGAGTAACCCAAAATGTCAGATGGATTATTATCATAAGCTAACATTTCCAAAGGATAAATATATATTTCAAAGGTGGTAATAGTTCTCCTTATGAGACACCCCGATGGTGCAATATAGTATATTTAGATATGAATACTAGAATGTCTGGAAAAATTTAGAAGATTGGCACTGGAATCCTAGAAGGGATAAATATTTACCTTTGTATGGCTCCCGTCCCTAGTAAAGAGAGAATGTTAGGCGACCCGAAGAGCCAGTGGACGGAGTAAGGGGAGTTAAAAGCGAAAGAATGTTTTGTTGAAGTTTTCAGAATAAGGTGATAAACAGAAATATTAGTAGGAGAATAAGAAGAGAGTAAATAAAGTATTATGAGTAAATGTGATAAATGGGTGATAACGGTAAATCAAAATATGACACGATGATGGAGTCTATAGTCAAGTAAAGGAATAGACAAGAGGCTTGTAGACAGATGTCAGGTGTATTGATACTTGTATGGCCTTGTCGGCCTATGTTTTGAGTTTACAAATGGTCATGTCGGCCTTATAGGCCCGTATGTCACATGTATAAGTTTGTATATCATGTTGGGTCATCATACGTTAAGTATTCCCTTATGTTTTATTCTTGTTATCTCATGAAGGGTTTTCTAGCTCATTTACCCATGATAGTATGATAAGAAAGATATGTTACGTTGGTACTCGGTTGAGTAAAGCACCGGGTGCCCGTCGCGGCCCTTCGGTTTGGGTCGTGACATGCACTTATGTATTTTGTATATGGGCAGTATAACTTGTAGACCACGTAAAGTAAGTATGTATGTTATGTATATTTCGTAAGAATGTGTTTATTCATAAACAGCTATTTCACTTGAATAATGGGTATTGAAATCATGGGGTAGCACGTGGGTTAGGAAAGGCACCCAGGTCCGCTTGACTGGGGCTACCCGGTCGAGCGTCGGTCGCGCCCCTCGGTTTTGGGTCGTGACAGTGGTGAGGCTTTGCCGGTGTTTTATGGAAATACTCTTGGGTTAGCGACCTGCGTGAGTTGGTTGAGTTAGAGGGATTCAGTTTGGATGGCTAGGTTATTTGCAAATGGGTTTGGAAGAGTTCTCAATGGTGTCGACCTCGGCTTGAGATGGATATTTTCTACATGTATGTAGGGTATGTTACGTGTTGTGATTTTCTCGTAGATGATTCCGGCCGACGGAGAATGTATCCTGCTGGTGCCTTCCAGTTGTTAATGAGATTCTCGTACTTTTCATATGATGGCATGATAAATACGGTGCGACGTATGGGATCGAGGTTTGCATGTACAAGGTTGCGGTTCAGTTTTGAAGGGAAGGTCATGAGTTTTAGACAGTATGAACGGTCTCAGATGTTTAGATGAATGCCAGTACTACTTGGTACCTAAGAAGGATGCGCATTTCAGAAGGTGCACTGTGTTTTGACTTACAGATGCTTCATTGATATTGTGATACTCACATGGTTGATCGACTACTGATGTTCAGATTTTGCTATGTGGCACGGAAGAATTATGGAAGTATTTCTTATGGAATGACTTTGTATGAAGGATGTGTCAGTCACTTGAGTGGTCGAGTTGGTATCGGATATGGCGATTCTAGTATTCTAGGAATTTGGAGACTGGAGTTCTCAGAGGTAGATTATTCCTCGATTGCGAATTGTGAAGGTACGGCCAAAGTTAGACAGTTAAAAGTATGTGTCATAGAGAGGTTATTGTGGACTTTCGGGGGGTTATCTATCTATTTGTGGATGGACGGAGTTGATTTGCGATCCCATTAGTAGGCCTAATGAGGATGTATAATACACCAAATCGGATTTGTTGACTCAGCGTTGTTGTTGTTGAGGGATGTGTCATTCGGTTGAAGTTGAACTTTTCATGCTCTAATATGTTCTATGTGTTACTCTTCTGTGCTATGATGGGTTGTGAGATTGTGACTATTTGCACACATGATGCAGTTCAGTTTAGTCCTTGTGGCGAAATTCGGGCGAGATGGTTCTTGGGTTGTTGAATGGTTGATTGCGCCTTGGTTATGGTCTTTCATTTTTGTGGTATGTGGATCTATCCGTTTCTCCATGGTTATGCTCATGCACTTCGTGTGTTTGTTGTTGATTTGCGTATGGTTGTTGATTTTGAGCATTATGGCATGAGGTATTTCATGTGGACAGTGTTTGGATTGGGTCATGTATCGTGGCGGAGTTATGTTGGGATATGACCATTGTGCTTATCTCGTGCGTTCTATTTCTCCTCTGGGTAATGGTTTCATAACAGTGTGCTTTGTGGTAGTAACTGTTGAGTTTGTGATACAGTTCTCTCATTTATTTCTCTTTCCATTATTGGGTACATTCGAGTTGTTGCTTGTTTGATGCACGGACTGCACAGTTTGTGGCTTTAGGTAGTATTGGTATGGAATGTTATTAGAGCAGCTTGTATTTGATGAGATGAGGTCATTGGACCTAGAACGAGTGCTACTGGTGATATGTTTTGAAGAAATGTCACTAGTCTGCTTAAAATTTGGCTATGGTTCTTGTCGAGCGAGAGAGCTCCACAACTTGTTGGCCTGATGGGTGGTTATGAGATTCTACATGTTTCCTTCATCATTGGCAGTGTACGAATGTTTAGAACAAGGCTTCATTTGACATGAGGTTTGTTACCGGTATCGGATTTTTTAATGGGCAGCTATTGTGATGGGAAGTTACTGCTACGGATATCTGAGTTATGCGGTATATCATATGATTATATCTTGGGTTGTGGTTATGGATTGATACAGCTTGTTCAGGCTTGCACAGTGTTCAGATGCGAGAATCGGGTTTGTAATGGATTCTGAATTTTGGAGATTTGATTCTATGATTTATGGGCTAAAGTTGAAGTAAGGATCTTTAGTTATATTGTATTATCAGGCTTACATGGATTGGGGTGACGTGGGATCACCCATGGGTATGTGCATGGTGAGTTTATATAGTGGTATGATGTCTTTAGCATGACTCTTGGCACTTGTCTTGATAAACCAATGACTGTGACATGCAATGAGACAACGCAACAAACGGACATAGATTCAGAGGAAGATGACATACCTGATAAGATTGTCAAAGAAGTTGAGAACTTTGGGAACAGACTTAAGTCCAACCTGGACGAGACCGAAATTGTCAACCTGGGAGATGCAGAAAACGTCAAGGAAACGCGAATCAGCATTCACCTATCGCCATCGAAGAAGAAAGAATACACAGAATTTCTAAAGGAGTATGAGGACATATTCGACTGGTCGTATGATGACATGACTGGTCTGAGCACGTGTATTGTGGCTCACAAACTGCCAACTGATCCAATGTGTCCACCGGTAAAGCAAAAGCTCAGAAAGTTCAAGCCTGATATGAGTTTGAAAATCAAGGAAGAAGTCACCAAGCAGATCAACGCTAAGGTTCTCAAGGTAGTAGAATACCCGACATGGTTAGCCAACATTGTGCCAGTGCCATGGGAAGGTCAGAGTTTGTGTCGAATACCGGGATCACAATCGGACCAGTCCGAAAGACGACTTCCCTTTGCCAAATATACACAACCTGATCGACAATTGCGCCAAGCATGAGCTACAGTCATTCGTAGATTGCTTCGCTGGTTATCATCAGATCTGGATGGATGAGGAAGATGCTGAGAAAACGGCTTTCATTACGCCGTAGGGAGTTTACTGTTACAAGATGATGCCATTCGGCCTGAAGAATGCAGGGGCCACCTACATGAGGGCCATGACTACCATCTTCCATGATATGATACACAAGAAGATAGAGGTATATGTGGATGATGTTATTATCAAATCCAAATAGGCCACTAACCACATAGAAGATCTGAGTAAGTTCTTCAATAGAATGCGGAGATACAACCTGAAACTAAACCCTGCAAAGTGCGCATTTGGGGTTCCTGCTGGGAAGTTGCTTGGGTTTATTATGAGCCGCCGAGGAATAGTACTGGATCCATCAAAAGTCAAAGCCATTCAAGAACTACCACCGCCAAGGAACAAGAAGGATGTGATGAGTTTCTAGGGAAGACTTGACTACATCAGCGGATTCATAGCACAGTCTACAGTTATCTGTGAGCCAATCTTTAAGATGCTAAAGAAGGACGCCGCCACCAAATGGACCGATGACTGCCAAAAGGCCTTCGACAAAATCAAGGAGTACCTGTCAACACCACCAGTCTTAGTCCCACCCGAGCCAGGTAGACCCTTATTACTGTACCTTGCAGTGTTAGATGGAGCTTTCGGCTGCGTTCTGGGGTAGCACGATGAAACGGGAAGGAAGGAGCAACCATCTATTATCTCACTAAGAAGTTCACCCCGTACGAGGCCCGGTATTCTCTATTGGAATGCACCTGTTGTGCCTTTACTTGGGTAGCTCAGAAGCTGAGACATTACTTATGTGCCTATACTACATATCTCATATCGAGAATGGATCCCTTGAAGTACATCTTTCAGAATCCCATGCCCACTGGCAAGCTAGCCAAGTGGCAAATCCCATTGAGTGAGTTTGACATTGTTTACGTAACTCAGAAAGAGATCAAGGGACAGGCACTGGCAGACCACCTTGCTGAAAACCCCGTGGATGGAGGATACGAACCCTTGAAAATGTATTTTCCTGATGAAGAGGTATCACTCATAGGAGAAGACATTGCAGAATCCTATGACAGTTGGAGAATGTTCTTCGATGGAGCAGCAAACTTCAAAGGAGTTGGCATAGGAGCAGTCCTAATATCAGAAACCGGTCAGCATTATCCGGTGTCTGCCAAACTCAGGTTCCCCTGCACCAACAATATGGCCGAGTATGAAGCCTGCATCATAGACCCAAAATGGACATTGACATGAACGTTCAAGAGTTGCTAGTGATTGGAGATTCAGACTTACTTATACATCAAGTACGAGGAGAATGGACAACCAAGAACTCCAAGATACTACCGTATCTACATCACGTACAGGAATTGAGAAAGAGGTTCATGAAGATGGAATTCAAACATGTTCCCAGAATCCAGAATGAGTTCGCCGATGCATTGGCTACCCTATCATCTATGATACAGCATCCAGAGAAGAATTTCATTGATCCCATTCTGGTAAAAATCCATAATCAGCCAGCTTATTGTGCCCATGTCGAAGAGGAGGCAGACGGAAAGTCTTGGTTTCATGATATCAAGGAATATTTGGCAAAAGGAGAGTACCCAGAGCTTGCAAATCCTACTCAGAAACGCACACTTCGGAGATTGTCCAACAACTTCTTTCACAGCGGAGGAATCCTATATAAGAGGACTCCCGATTTAGGATTATTAAGATGTGTCGACGCAAAGGAAGCATCCAGGCTACTAAAGAAAATTCATGTTGGGACATGCGGTCCACATATGAACGGTTTTGTCTTAGCAAAGAAGATACTCCGGGCTGGTTACATTTGGATGACTATGGAAACGGACTGCATCCAGTATGTCCGGAAATGCCACCGCTGTCAGATACATGCAGACATGATAAAGGTACCTCCAAGCGAGCTTAACACAACAAGCTCACCGTGGCCATTCGCCGCTTGGGAATGGATATTATTGGACCAATCGAGCTTGCTGCTTCCAACGGACACAGGTTTATCCTGGTTGCCATCGACTATTTCACCAAATGGGTCAAAGCAGCATCTTACAAAGCAGTAACTAAGAAAGTCATGGCAGACTTTGTCTGCGACCGCATTGTTTGTCGATTCGGAATTCCAGAGTCAATCATTACTGATAATGGCTCTAACCTCAACAGCGACTTGATGAAAGCTATGTGCGAAACCTTCAAGATCAAACACAAGAATTCCACAGCCTACAGAGCTCAGATGAATGGAGCTGTAGAAGCCGCCAACAAGAATATCAAGAAGATATTGAGGAAAATGATAGAGAAGCACAGACAATGGCACGAGAAGTTATCATTTGCTCTATTAGGGTATCGCACCACAGTCCGCATATCAACCGGGGCAACCCCCTATATGCTGGTTTATGGTACAGAGGCTGTCATTCCCGCTGAGGTGGAAATTCCTTCCCTAAGGATCATACAAGAAGCTGAACTCGACGACGCAGAGTGGGTAAAAAGTCGTTATGAGCAACTAGCCCGTATAGACGGAAAGAGAATGAACGCAGTCTGCCATGGTCAACTCTATCAGAACAGAATGTCCAGAGCCTTCAACAAAAGAGTCAAGCCAAGACAATTCACACCGGGACAGCTGGTGTTGAAGAAAAAATTTCCGCATCAAGATGAAGCCAAAGGGATGTTCTCTCCCAACTAGTAGGGTCCATACATGGTTCACCGGGTTTTGACAGGAGGAGCCCTCATACTTGCAGAAATGGACGGAGAAGTCTGGCCAAAGCCGATCAACAGATGCAGTCAAGCGTTACTATGTGTAATCTTTATTCTTTCTTTATATGATGTAAATTGAACTATTCCTGACCTGATTCCCGTTTAAGAGGGGATACGTAGGCAGCCCTATGGGTTCGGTCACAATTCAACAAAAATTTCATTTCCCCCCGCAATTGGAAACTGGGGCAGAATTTAAGGAGGACCCTCAAAATTCCGAAGTAATTTTAGCCGATTGCCGCACGAGCAACAGTCAGAAATGTCAACCCATCAAACTGGGGCAGAATTTTGAGGAGGACCCTCAAAATTCCGTAGCAGGAGAGGTTGCAATGTCCTGAACTACGTCACAATCGTCGGTTCATCTAAAAGCTATTTTTAACTATACATTTATGTCATATTTTTATAAAATCATGCATGTTTATTATTGAAACTACTTTGTTTAGCAACGCTACCCCAATGATACAAGTGGTATCACCAGATCAAAGCCGAACGAGTCAAGCAGAGCTAGCGGGGATACGAACTAACCTCCCCCTTTACAAAACTCACGATTTTTATTTGGATGCAGGTACTAGGATTGTGAAACCCTTAAACATACTGTACGTCCAGGGAACAAACATTGTTCTGAGAACCGTTGCACTTGCCAACATTTGCTATCAGCACACACCAGTGATGTTCCGTATGTCACAATGCTCCCAGTAATCACGACGCCGCAATCTGCTATCAGCTAAGGAAACTCTACTGTCATTTGTTATCTTATTCCTGCATAAGGCTACCATTCTGCCTTCCGAGACTAAACAATATCTCCATCTGTATTTGCATTGCATAAGGCTACTATTCTGCCTTCCAATTTGCATAAGGCTACCGTTCTGCCTTCCGAGACTAAACGCTATCTCCATCTGCATTTGCATTGCATAAGGCTACCATTCTGCCTTCCGGGGTTAAGCTCTACCTCCATCTGCATCTGCATTGCTTAAGGCTACCCTTCTGCCTTCCGAGGTCAAGCTCTACCTCCATCTGCATTCGCATCTTTGCATAATGTTACTCTCCTGCCTTTCAATTTGCATAAGGCTACCATTCTGCCTTCCGAGGTTAATCTCTACCCCCATCTGCATCTGCATTGCATAAGGCTACTATTCTGCCTTCCAATCTGCATAAGGCTACCATTCTTCCTTCCGAGGTTAAGCTCTACCTCCATCCGCATCTGCATTGCATAAGGCTACTATTCTGCCTTCCAATTTGCATAAGGCTACCATTCCGCCTTCCGAGGTTAAGCTCTACCTCCATCTGCATTCGCCTTTTTGCATAAGGCTACTCTCCTGCCTTTCGAGGCTAAGCTCTGCCTCCAATTTTCTTCGGAACTAAGCGCTATCCCAAGCACTATTTATCTCGTTTCCCTTACGGGCTAAGCACTGCCCTTTAATTCGCAAGACTAAGCTCTGTCTTGTCCGTATCATACTACTGCATCCTTCATGGGCTGAAATATCGCCAACTCATCCAAAGGCGTCATCGTTCGGAGGCACCATCTTCATAGCCCGAGAACACCATGCCATGGCATGAGGACCTCTTTCAATCTTTTGCATATCATTATTCAAAGGCTTCATGGTTCAGAGGCACCATCCTCATAGCCCGAGAACATCATTTCATGGCCTGCGAATCCCTTATCATACGCTTCATGGCCCAGGATATCATCATCTGAGGACGCCATTCCTAACTGTCCAAAGACAACATTCATGGTCCAACGGGAATATGCATCATGTTTAAATTAAGCAATATATGCTTGTATCGTTTATTGGCAGGTAACCCAGTGAGCAATGGCTATCCCATCAGGAGCGATCTCGCTCCAGTTTCCCAGCCATATCAGACCTCACCATTCTCGTAAACCGTTCACTCCCCGGCCCTAGACGTTGCGTCCGCTCTTGAGATGACTTCACTGGTACACTTCGCCGATGGATCCAGAACTACACATGGCCTGATTCCTGTAGAACCATGGATATGTAGGCAACTCAGAAGCTAGGGTGCAGCCTAAATCTCCCAAACCATTTCGCTCGGTCAAAATTGGCCATCATTTCTTTACCCGAAAACTCTTTCATTCTTCCCGGATAAAGAGGGGCAGCTGTTGATAACCAGTTTTCCCTATATATTTTAATGTATGCAAAATACCTTCAGAATAGCATAATATGCATATATAAGCATGCCCAAGGTTTTTATTATTTTTTCCATAATTATAAGGGTTTAAATTGATTTATTTTCTCCCTTTTTATCCATAAAATCCCCAATAATTATTTCCAAAATTATTATTTTGATAATTCATCTATTGGATTTCTATATTTATGCCAAAATATGGCTAAGGTAATTTTTATATTTTTTCTGCAATTACATTTAGTATTTGTAAAGCTAAATTGCATATAATTGCAATGTTAGCCCATTTTAAGATATAATTATGTTTTATATACATAAAATTGGATCCAATATTTTTAAATTGCTAATTATGTATTCTAAATCATTTTAGCATTTTAAATTATTATTTTTTGAAAATTATATATTATTTTTTATAAATTAAATAGGGAAAAGTTGGCTATTTAAATTATAGCCAAATTGGCTTTCAATTATAGCCAAATCGGACCCCAATTCCCAGCCCAATTTTACAATTAAAAACCCGACCCACACCTATTAACCCATACCCAAACCCAGAACCCACCTACCCTTTTTGAATCTCGACCGTTGATCTCCCAGATCAACGGTCCACGTTATTACTTTCCTTTTTTAATCCAACAACCCCCCAAACCCTACCCCATTCTCTCATTTGCACCGCCTCTGAATCCTCTCCTCCTATCTTCTCTCTCAGACACCCTCAAACCCTAATCACCGTCACCAGCGAGACCTCCTTCCTATGGTGTTTTCGTGCCTTCTCCGACCACCTCTGGTCTCCTATACTCCATGGCTCTTCGATTTCATAAGTCCTTGAGAAGATCTCAAGGAAAGCCAACCTGTTACGGTTTGAAACCCGTTTACTGGCCTGTCTCCGGCTATTTTTGTTTGTAAGAAAGGATTTCTTCTTGTTTTTCGTTTGAATCCATGAGTTTTTAACCGATTCTCTTCATCTCTACTATTTTTCGAAAACCCTAGTTCGCTACTGTTCGATTCTTCTTAGATCGTTATAGATCTGAGGTGATTCGAGTATTATTAAGCGTTTCCCTTTAAAAATCCTCTGTTTTAACTAACTATTTCGATTTTAGTCGCTCTTTTCTAAACTAGGGTTTCTGAAAATCCTTTTCTTCAAAACACTTTCTAGTTTTAAGTGTTTAGTCCCCTGTGTCTATGTGTTTTGATTGATTTTGTTGAGTTCTTCCTTAACCCTAACTAGCCTATGCTAAAACCCCCAATTTTTGACACTTTGTTTGGATCCTGCACTTGTCCGTGTTATTTGATACATGCCAATGTTCTATGCTTTGATTTACATGATTACTTCTTCGTTAATTAGAATATCTTGTGATTTTACCCTAGTATGCCTCTATTAGGGTTTCAGATTCGATTCTTTCCGTTTATACTCGGCTTATTTGCTTATTCATGGAAAACCTATATCATTTTCCCTAAATTAGTATTAGTTTGAATCCTTATTCACTTATTTGCTATGGTAATACCTATATACTGATTTCCGGTTATTTTCCTATTTCTACGACCTTTGATTATTTCTTGCCTTATTTACGGTTAACTGTGGTACTCGCTGTTCTTATTGATTGTTCCTTTAATTGAACTTTTGTTCATTTACCCTTAATTACCCGCCCCGTACTTAAGTATTTAATTTTCTTTCCTTAATTATATGCCCTGCTCTTTATCATTAACTGGTCACCCCTTTATTAGAAGAAAACCTTGCTGATTTTATGCATGATTGATTATGTAATTTTTCCCAATTACTGAATGATTGATTCTTTACCTTATTTTACTCTGCTCTTAACTACTATATATACTCTCCTCTATTCTCACCTCCAGACACGAACACAGTTCAGAATACACACATACGTTCAAACTCTCTTCTTTCTTTGCTACTTGTGTTGACTGTTGGCCTAGCCGGCTGAAAGCCAAGGCTAGATAGTGGAGTTGCACCTGTTTTTTACATTCTGCATTTTTCTTCTTTAACTGGTATGTCTCTAGTTTAAATTTGAAACTCATCTTTATGCGTTCCATGCCTATACATCCACACTTGTTACTGTACTAGTTATTCAATTTGTTTCTATGTTTCTGTTATTAAGCATGTCTAAATTGTGCCTTATGTGTAATCATCATATCAGACTTTACTTAGTTCTTTGATACTTGTCCAGCATGTTCACTTAGTTCCCTTACCCCTCCCTTAACTGGTATGACCATGTAGTTACTTAGTCTTCTAGTGCATTCTATTGGCCCTAATGGTATGTCAAATTTCGTTCAACAAAACTCTTGTCTTCAACATGGATCCTTGCTGGCCATTCTTCCTAATGTTTTAAATGTCTGTTACCATGACTGATTTATAGACTCATAGTTGTTCTGTATATTTGTTGTGTCAAAAGTTTCCTATTTTATGTGGTTTCAAAACCTATATGTTCCCAATCCCTTCACCCCTATTTGTAAGTCTGCTTGTCAGTAAATCTGGGTTATTCTATGTTAATTGGGTTGTTTGCTGGGTATGCTTTTCTCAAAGAATGATTTCAAAACTAATAACTCCTAGTATCTTTAAAAACTATTTCTGAACCTTTTCATTTCTAAACTGCTTTACTAAGTCTTTTCATCACTATGTCAAGCACTCTCACCTTACTCTTAGACCACTAAGTTCTGCCCCTTTTGTGTAAGCCTTGCTTTGGGACCTTGAGCTTCTCTGAACTTGGACACACAAAAGCTGGCCTTCCACACTGCACTTACTCTGTATTGGCTATGAAATCTGGGTGTGAGTACTGCCGCGGGATCCCTTGAGGTACCTTATGGAACTCTGACACACCCAGATATGAGAAAGGCTATGGAACAAGCTTGGCATTTGAGGTGATTTATTGCATAACTCAGGGAGCAAGTCTAATCGGGTGCTGACAACCTGGGCCTGTTTTCAGGCTCTCTGTAGTGTAACTTTTATTTCTCTTTTCTACTTATGTAATTCATTTCAGTGTTGGTCTGTAATAATCTGTTGTAAAAAAGATGTAACGACCCAACTGATCGTTTTGAGCAATTGCGTCCAGTTCGGCGGTTTGAGAGTCACGAGCAGCTTCATATTATGTGTATATGACTTGCGTGCGTAGTATCGGGCGTGAAACCAGAAGCTTTATGTGAAAATAGAAAATATTTAGTAATTTCTAGTGTTAAAATTTGGTTTTTTTTATTGACTTTGGTCAACATTTTTGGTAAAAAACGGACCCGGATCAGTGTTGCGAACGATCCCCGCGAGTCCGCAGTAAAACATGGGACTTGGATTGTGACGACCGGCCCGTCGTCACGACAGTTACCGCCTCGTTCCCCATATTGTGTTGCCTTATGTTTCAATATCAGCGTTGGAGTTGATCGGGTAGAGTTGGGATTGGTTTTAGTTGGAAATGAGGCACTTAGCCTCTTAGAAGGAAGCTTGTTTTGGAAAAGTCAACCGGAAGTTGACTATGTGGTTAGAGGGCTCGGATGTGAATTCCGGTGGTTCGGTTAGCTTCGGGGGATGATTAGTGACTTAGGAGTGCGATCGGAATTGAATTTGGAGGTCCGGTGTAGAATTAGGCTTGAATTGGCGAAGTTTGAATTTTGGCGGGTTGATAGGTGAGATTTTGATCCGAGGGTCGGAATGGAATTCCGAGAGTTGCAGTAGTTTCGTTAGGTGATTTTGGATATGTCTGCAAATTTTCAGGTCATTTGGACGTTGTTTGGTCGGGTTTTTGATTGAATGCGCATTTCGGAAGTTTTGATGAAAACTAGGCTTGAATCCGATGTATTTTAATGGTTTTAGCATTTGTTTGACGTGTTTTGAGGATTGGCACAAGTTTAAATAAGGTTATAGGATGTGTTGGTGCTTTTGGTTGAGGTCCCGGGGGCTTGGGGTGATTTCGGATGGTTAAACGGGAGTTGGAAGCATTTGTTGCAGGTCAGATTTTTCTGTCTTCTGGTATTTCCGCATCTGCGGAAAAGGAGCCGCAGAAGCGGTTCCGCAGATGCGGCGGAGAGGTCGCAGAAGCGGGCAGGTGTGGCCCAGGGATTTTTCCGCATAAGCGGACGTGTAGGCGCTTCAGCGAGTCCGCATAAGCGGTTAATATACCGCAGAAGCGGTTGGAGGTACACCGCATAAGCGGGTGTTTGGATGGCATAAACGGTCCCAGGTGTTTTAAGTGAGACCGCATAAGCGGTCAATTTGTCGCATAAGCGGTACCGCAGGTGCGGTTAAAGGACCGCAGAAGCGGAAATCTGGACTGTGTTTAATGATCAGTGTTCGCGAATTTTAGAAGTTAAGAAAACATTTTAGACTTTGGGAAGAGGCGATTTTGGACGATTTGGAGAGGATTCGAAGGGGATTCCATCAGGTATGAATTTATAGACTCGAATAATGTTGTTATGGTGTAAAAACAAGGATTTAAACACTGAAATTCAAGGAATTAAAGGGGTAAAAATGGAGGTTAGGGCTTGAAACCTAAGAAGGTTTGAATTGTTGATTTGAGGGGTCAAATGGACTCCGATTCTTGTGTATTTTATAAGTACGGACTCGTGGAGAGACGAGGATCCCGGTGATGTGAATTTCATAATTTTTCGAGAAGTGGGCCCGGGGCTCGGGTTTTGCCAACTTCGTGTTTTTGGGTGTTTTTCGAGTTCTTTCGATTGGGTTATGTTCCATTAGCATATTATAATGTATTCCTTGTGGTTTCGATCAGATTCAGCGTGTGAGGAGGTTGATTCAAGAGGGAAAGGCATAGCGAGCTAGATTTTGGGCCAGCTTGAGGTGTGTAATGAGTGTAAATGATGAACTGAGGGTTTGAAACCCCGGCATTTCACATCGTACCGCTATATTGAGGCGAGGCACGCGCTCTATGACGAGTCCGGGGCTGTTGGTTATTGGGGATTTGTGACTCGGTCCGTCCCGGTGATGCTTTTTACTGTGTTTTTCTACTAGAACTTGCCGGAAACCATTGTTACTTGGTTTGACTATTGTACTTGGGCTTCGTGCCGGTTATTTGGATCTTTCAGGGATTGATTTTACGGATTTGCATACTTTGCACATTGTTTAACCTTTTTCTAAGGTTTTCAGTATTGTTTTGCAAACTCAGCCCTTTTTTTAAAACTTGGAAACCCAAATGGTATTTAAATAATATGTTGGGCTGTGGATTACTGTTTTGAAAGTGCCTAAAGGGCTTATATTGATTTTCTGGAAATTATGGATGGCTCGGGCTGCACGCCGCAGCAATGGTATATGATATTGAGGCCGAGGGCCTGGTTGGTGCCACGAGATGGCTTGTTATTGCGCTTGGGCTGTAGGAGCCCCTCCGGAGTCGGTACACACCCCCAGTGAGCGCCGTCGACGTAATATATATATATATATGGTTGGCTTGGACTGCACGCCGCAGTGGGTACCTGAGTGTACCGGTATTTGTATATGGTTGGCTCGGACTGCACGCCGCAGTGGGTACTTGAGAGTACCGGTATTGCATTGCATTGCATCATTGCATCATTTCTTACCTGTTACCTGTCATGGTTATTTTTCTGTCCTACTACTTTATTGACTCGCCGGTTTTACTGTTAAAGGTTTGGTACTGCCTGTTATAGATGCCTTGTGTTTGCCGTGAATTTCTTACTTTCAGTTGTTATTTATGCTTATTACTCACTGAGTCGGAGTACTCACTTTACTCCCTGCACCTTGTGTGCAGATTCAGTTGCATCACAGTCTGAGGGAGGACCTATCTAGCTGAGCAGCATTTCTTCGGGAGCATCGAGGTAGCTGCCTGGCGTTCGCAGCCCTGATTC
>NC_031998.1:2518874-2551842 GCF_001879085.1 Nicotiana attenuata
CCCTAATATGATGTCGAAATCCACCATATCTAAGAGCAATAAATCAACACGGGTCTCAAGACCCTCAAATACTACCACACAGGAGCGATGAACTCGGTCGACCACTATAGAATCCCCCACCAGTGTAGATACATAAACAGGAATACCCAAAGCATCACTAGGCATAGACAGGTAGGGTGCAAAATAGGACGACACATATGAATACGTAGATCCATGGTCAAATAGCACCGAAGCATCCCTATCACAGACCAAAATAGTACCTGTAATAACAGCATCTGAAGACTCAGCCTCTGGCCTCGCTGGAAGAGCATAACACCGGGGCTGGGCCCCACCTCCCTGCACCATATCTCTGGGACGATCGACTGCTGGCTGGCCTCTAACTCTGGCAGTCCGAGCTCCACCTCTATGATCTCTACCTCCACCTCTATGGCCTCTACCCCCGCCTCTAGCTGGCTGGGCGGCCTGTGGATCACCTGATGCCTGAATTACAGGACGAGGGCCCTGCTGCTAAGAGCTGTCAGAAGCTCGAGGGCAAAACCTGGCAATATGCCTCGTGTCACCACACGTATAACAAGCCCTCGGCTGCTGAGAATAACGGAGTGGTGGTGCGCTGATAGGTGCTGATGAAGAACTGAAAAGCTGCTGGTCAGAAGACTGCGACTGAGAGCCACGACCACCTAAAGTACCATGTGAGACCTGTAGGGCTGACTGAAAGGGCCTCGGAGGATGGCCTCTACCATAAGAATCCCCACCTCCAGACGAGGTACCACTGAATCTACCTGCATGACGGGGTCTCTTGTCTGACCCATAACCACCTCCCCGTGCAAGAACCATGTCAACTCTACGGGCTGCATTGGCCGCCTCCTGAAAAGAAATCTCACTACCAGCTCCCATAGCCATCTGGAGACGTATCGGCTGAATCAATCCATCAATAAACCTCCGCACCCTCTCTCTCTCGGTGGGGAGTATAACAACAGCATAGCGTGCCAGATCAATGAACCGAGTCTCATACTGTGTGACTATCATAGAGCCCTGCTGGAGGCGCTCGAACTGCCTGCGTAGTGCCTCCCGCTGAGTAACTGGGAGAAACTTCTCCAAAAACAACTCTGCGAACTGATCCCATGTCAATGCTGGAGACCCTGCTGGTCTAGATAGGCAATAGTCCCTCCACCAAGTCTTGGCGGATCCTGCAAGCCGGAAAGTGATGAAGTCGACCCCATTGGTCTCCACAATACCCCTAGTCCTAAGGATCTCATGGCAGCTAAATAAGAAATCCTGAGGATCCTCTGATGAAGCACCGCTGAACGTGGTGGTGAAGAGCTTGGAGAACCTATCAAGCCTCCACAAAGCATCTGAGGACATAGCCGCTCCATCGCCGGTCTGAGTCACAATACCTGGCTGAACTGCCACCGCTGGCTGCGCCACTGGAACCTGTGCCTGGGGAGCTACCTGCTCCGGAGTACGTATAGCAGGAGTCTGAACCCCTCCTCCAGCCTGAGAAGTGGCTGGGGCTAGTGGAAGCAAACCCGCTCTAGTGACGCTCTCCATAAAGCCTACCAATCGGACTAGAGCGTCCTGAAGATCTGGGGTGGCTATGAACCCCTCTAGGACCTGAGCTGGGCCCACCGGAGCTTCTGGGGATGGAGCCTCCTCATCACGATCAATATGAGGCTCCATCTCTGGAACTGCTGCTCGGGGCTGAGCTCTGCCCCGGCCTCGGCCTCTGGCACGGCCTCGGACTCTGCGCCTCGCAGGAGCTGCTGCTGGGGGCTCGGGCTGCTGCGCGGTAGAAGAGGAAGCACGTGTTCTCGCCATCTGCGAAAGAACAGAGTAGAAAAACAATCAGTATTTGAGAAACAGAATTGCACGACAGGAAAGAACAAAAGTGAAACTTTTCCTAACTCCGTAGCCTCTGGGGAATAAATACAGACGTCTCCGTACCGATCCCTCAGACTCTACCGAGGTTGTCCGTGAGTTATGAAACCTATGTAACCTAGTTCTCTGATACCAACTTGTCACGACCCAGATTTCCCACCATCGGGGATCGTGATGGCGCCTACTATCGGAGCTAGGCAAGCCAAACATTTGAAACATGTTTACTAATTTCATTCAAACAATATAATAAACGAGAACAATAAATAAGCGGAAGATTTTAGATTAACACAACTGAAAACCGAAAGTGCAGAAGTTTGAAACATAGTTCTACCCAGAGTCTGGTGTCACTAGCTCACGGACTACTATAGAATGCTAAAAACAAGTCTGAAAGGAAATACATAGTGTTTGTTCGATACAAGGTAAACAAACTAAAACATAGAAGGGACTTCGGCCTGCGAACGCCTGCTAGGCTACCTCGTGAGTCCCTGGACTGAAGATAGCTCCCGCCAATCCTACTGATGCGGTCCAAAAGCTGCTCCCTGATCTGTGCACAAAAATGCACAGAGTGTAGCATCAGCACAACCGACCCCATGTGCTGGTAAGTGCCTGGCCTAACCCCGGCGAAGTAGTGACGAGGCTAGACAGGACCTACCAAAAACAACCTGTACAGATATATATACATATACAAGAGCAACGAAAATAATAACAAAAGATATCAAGTAAAGCTGGGAAGGGGGCATGCTCGGGGGTAACAGATGAAGACGAATTATTAGAAATAACAGCAGAACTACTCCGGTTTTCCATGATATATATAGTGGACGGCGTGCCACACGATCCCATATTATAATACATAAGTGGTCGGCGCGCCACGATATCCTATTTCATAACACATATAGTGGTCGGCGTGCCACACGATCCCATTTCATAATATATAAGTGGACGGCATGCCACACGATCCCATTTCATAATATATAAGTGGACGGCGTGCCACACGATCGCATTTCATAATATATAAGTGGACGGCGTGCCACACGACCCCATATTATAGTATAAAATATCTGACTTCGTAAAGAAGGCCCCATTAGGGGAATTCGACAACATAACACTTTAACCCGGCAAGGGTACAGCTAACAGCCCAAATATCCCGGCAAGGGAGAGTACATAATAATAGTCTACACGTCCCAGCAAAGGAATAATCACAACACATCCTCCTTTAAATCACTTCTTTCTCAACTATCACATTCTTGTTCGAGCCAACGCTCCAAAATATACCAATAACAATTCTTCCTCAACCGTTCACATTATATGAAATTTAACGATTAAACAAGGTAGTTGTGTCACATCATTCGAATTAAGAGCAATTAAGACTCACGGTCATGCAAGACTCCGGAGCATAGACAACCGTCACCATGCCTATACACCGTACTCCACATTTAGCAAGTAGCAAGTAGCATCCTAATCCTATTCCCTCAAGCCAAAGTTAGAACAAACACTTACCTCGGTCCAAAGAATAGCAATCAACCCTCAAATACCGCCTTTCCTCTACAATCCGACTCCGAAACAATGGTATCTAGTCATAATTAGTTCAATAATATCAATAAGGGATAAAAAAAAACATATTCTCATAGCCTAGAAATGAAATTCCAATCATTCTTCCAAAAACACCAAAATTCGGCACCGGTCCCACATGGTCCAAACACGAGGCTCGGACCAAAATCCAATCACCCATAACCCCACGGGTTCAAATATACAATTTTTTTCAAGATTCGACCCCAAATTGAGGTTGAATCACCCAAAATCCCCAAAGCCCTAACTCTACCTAAAACCCCTAATTTCTACTTTGATTTCATGATTTAGGGCTAGGAATTTAGTGATTAGTGAAGAAAAAATGAAGGAATTAGGTGGGGAATTACTTACCCAAAAAGTCTTGGAAGAGGGGAGCTTCAATGGAGTCCTAAGGCTTGATGGAGAAGAGAGCTCGTGAGAAGAAATGAATAATTTCCGAGCTACTGTTCTGTTTTTGACTTAAAAATTCGCTGGGCAAAATTGCCCTTCGCGTTCGCGGGAGAGGGCCGCGTTCGCGAAGGGTAAGCTGGGTAAGCTATCGCGATCGCGTGAAGACAGACGCGAACGCGTAGAAGGAAATTGCTGGGGTCCAGGAACTGTTATACGCGAACGCGATAGGGGAAACGCGAACGCGCTGAAGGGAATCTAGCAAGCTACGCGAACGCGGTCAAGTGTCCGCGAACGCGAAGAAGAAAAAAGACTAAGCTCTCAGGATCAGATGACTCTACGCGAACGCGAGGCGAGGGATGCGAACGCGATGAAGAGGGACCACAGAAGCTTCGCGAACGCGAGGCTTGGAATGCGAACGCGAAGAAGGGATTTGCTGTGCAACAGTTGCAAAAAATCTGCTATAATTTCTAAGGGAAAAATCATCCCGAACCACCTCCAATTCACTCCCGAGCCCTCGGGGCTCCTAACCAATCACACACACTAACTCAATAACATCCTACGAACTTACTCGAGCGATCAAATCGCCAAAATAACATCAAAATCCATGAATCAAGCCTCAAAATCATCATTTTCATTTCAAACTTCTTAAACTTCTAACTTTAGATATTTAGGTCCGAAACACGTCAAATGACATCCGATTTCGACTAAACTTTATAGAAAGCGCTTAACACCTATTTAAGACTTGTACCGAGCGTCGGAACCAAAATACGAGCCCGATACCATAGTCTTTTAATCAATTTTCATTTCCATTTTCCTTAAGAACTTCAGAAAAACAATTTCACAGAAAAATTTATTTCTTGGGCTCTCGACCTCGAAATTCGACTCCGGGCATATGCCCGAGTCTCATTTTTTTCTACGGACCCTCCGGGACCGCCAAATCATGGGTCTGGGTCCGTTTACCAAAAATATTGACCAAAGTCAACTTTAGCAATATTAATATCAAAATTCTTCAAATTTTTCACAAAGTTCACATATTTCAACATAAAAGCTTTCCGGCTTCGCTCCCGGACTGCGCACGCAAATCGAGGCAACTAAAAGCGAGGTTTTCAAGGCCTCGAAAGCACAGAAATAGGAAGAAATCCGGTGATGACCCTTTGGGTCGTCACACCGAATGAGGTGGAGTCTTACTGATTTTTTGATGAATGCTAACCTCGTCTACTATGAGGGCTCGTCAAACTGAATGTCTAATCCTGCAGGCATGAATACAGCGTCCCCAACAAAAGGACGTCAGTACGAATAATGTACTGAGTATGTAAGGCAGAACTGAAACATAACAGTAAGTCAACATTAATTTTGGACATGGAAGAAACATGGAGTAAAGGACTCAACCAGTAAGTCTGGATAGCTTTGTAAATCGTGAAATATTTATAGTGTCATACATATGCATGTAAATGCCATGTAATGCAGAGGTCTTTACGTACATAATATCATAAAGCCTCTGAGGGTATCCCATCATATCATCTCAGCCACTGTGGGCCAAATCATCAACGTATACCAGCTGATCAGGTGGTGGTGCGTATATAACGCCATAACCTTTCCCATATCCCAACATATATATATACGCGTATATAACGCCATCTGGTCATGGGTCAATGTGCATGTATAAATGCATGAAATGCATATGAAATACGTTAATAAAATCTCTCGGTACGTCATAAGATCATTATGTCTCTGATTAATATCATGAAATAAACTTTACCAACTTACGTATTCTTGAGACCCATGAACAGATTATAGAATAATATGACACATGGGAGAATAAGAATATACACATCTCTAGCATTTTTACGAATAGAGTAATTTATGGAAGTTGTGCATTTGCTCGTTTCGCTTGTGTCGTATAGATCATGCCAAAAGAAGGAAGAGATAGCCTTAACATACCTTAATTGCTCATAAGAACTTAAGAAGGTCGTAGATGAACATTCAAACTTGGATCATATTCAAGAGAATTATCCTAAAGGCATGAGTTCCCAAAGAATTATCCTTAACTAAGGGTGCTGAACGTTTGTTTACTCCTTCTCTATACCAAGTGCTCCAGCTTAGGATATACCATAATATCAATGCCTGTGTTCTATGGTATGCAAATAAAATTACCAAGGAAATGCTTACAAACAATTTGGCCACCTTATGAAATCATATTCCACCATGCCATGAAATTGTAGTTGGGCTTCTTTTATAATCATAATCAAATACACATATTTACAAGTCGTTCATGGCCCAAAGAAGGTAAAACCCACTGCCTAAAAATGTTGAAAATAAATAAACAAATCCCTTATGCTTTTAGCAATTGCATCGTTAAAGACATTTTTAATCTCCAGTTCTACCCATTATAATGCAAGGCTATCATGCAACCAAGTTCGACAATTTCCATCCCACCGGCATCCTTAGTAATCCCCTCCCTACTCCAGCTCTGCTTCAGTTTCTCCAGGCCTCAAGATTGATCGTGGATTTTTCAATTGTATAACAGGGGGTGATTGTATATGGCCAAGAGAGTGGCCACTACATAAGGAATGATTTGCCACCCAAATTCCTTATGTGATACATATAACAATTGACTAATGAGTCATTTGATTGAATGGCACAAGCTGCCACGTGGGGTGGGGTGGGGTGGAAAATTTTAAATCTTTATCTACTTATTAGGTAATGTCCCGTTACCCGGTAATTAATCAATTAAACAGATAATTAAGAATTAACTTAAATTAGTTAAATATTACTTATTTTTAACACACTTATATAACTTACTATCATGGTCATGTCGTACCATACAAAATAAACACATATACTATTATTTTATTAAAAATCCATGTAAAAATACATATATTTTCTCAACTTATAATTTTCCTAATCTCATATAAAGAGCAAAAATTCTAGTACGCTTAATTCTTAAATTGGTAAAAAGATAACCTTCTTTTCTTGTGAGAAAATAATTTCTATTTTTACAATAACAAAAATCTCATAAACTTTCTCATCTTATATCTATAATTTAAAGCATATTCGAAAGTAGTAATATTAATAACTATATAAAATCATATTTTTCAAACTTTTTTTAAAAATTCTCCCACTCAAAGTACCATATCAATGTCAAGGCTGTTCAACTTACGGGGTGTAACATTCTTCCCCCCTTTAGAACATTCGTCCTCGAATGTTAACTCTTAGAGATTTTCAAAATTTTCACTAGTGTCTCCTCTGTAAGTTAATTGAAACCTAATCTCTATCTGAAGTCTCGACTATTCACAACCTTTTCTACTTGAGTAACTTGTATCTTCTTCGCCTTTACCTTACTTACATTTCAATCTTGTATCGTATCTGCTGTTTCTTTCATAATCTCCTTTCAACATAGGTGGAAATTATGCTTTAAAGCTCTACTATGATACCTGCACCTCTGGCACATACAAATCAAGCGAAAGCTTCATACTGACTTCTTACGACTCAGCTCTATGGCATGATCTGGAAACAAAATAAGGGTAACATTTCCTAAATGCCCTATAGCCTCTCAATTATAAATGAAAACACACCCATAAATGAGATCACGGCTTTGTAGACTCCATAGGACACGACCCGCTCAGATTCCACTTTGTCATGCCCCAACCTTGGGAGGCGTTGCTGGCACCCGGTGTCGCACTGGACCGAGCAAACCACTCTGTAACTCATTCATTCCTTTTGTAACTATCATGGGGAAACATGGCCACAATTCGTAATGTACAATTGTAAGTGGGCAAATGTTATATCAATGAACCATCGTTCATAAAACATGAATACATACGGGCCATCAAGGACTACTGTACATAATAAACCTCTGTGTACAAAGCCTCTAAGATTATTTGACATAAAATGGGACAGGGTACCGGCCTACCCATAAGTCTGTAGCAAAACTCTGACATGATGACTTATAGACCGGCTGCACTCCGAATGAGGTAGAGTCTTACCGATTCTTTGGTGAATGCTAACCTCGTCTACTATGAGGGCTCGTCAAATTGAATGTCAAATCCTGCAGGCATGAATGCAGGGTCCCCAACAATAAGACGTCGGTACGAATAATGTACTGAGTATGTAAGGCAGAACTGAAACATAACAGTAAGTCAACATTAATTAAGGACATGGAAGAAACATGGAGTAAAGTACTCAACCTGTAAGTCTGGATAGCTCTATAAATCGTGAAATATTTATTGTGTCATACATATGCGTGTAAATGTCATGTAATGCAGAGGTTTGTAGATACATAATATCATCAAGCCTTTGAGGGCATCCCATCATATCATCTCAGCCACTGTGGGCAAAGTCATCAACGTATACCAAGTGCTCCAGCTTAGGATATACCACAATATCAATACTGGTGTTCTATGGTATGCAAATGAAATTACGAAGGAAATGCTTACAAACAATTTGGCCACCTTATGAAATCATATTCCACCATGCGATGAAATTGTAGTTGGGCTTCTTTTATAATCATAAATCAAATACACATCTTTACAAGTCGTTCATGGCCCAAAGAAGGTAAAACCCACTGCCTCAAAATGTTGAAAATAAATAAACAAATCCGTTATGCTTTTAACAATTGCATCATCAAAGACATTTTTAATCTCCAGTTCTACCCATTATAATGCAAGGCTATCATGCAACCAAGTTCGATTATTTCCATCCCACCGACATCCTTAGTAATCCCCTCCCTACTCTAGCTCTGCTTCAGTTTCTTCAGGCCTCAAGATTGATCGTGGATTTTTTAATTGTATAACAGAGGGTGATTGTATTTGGCCTAGTGAGTGGGCCACTACTTAAGGAATGATTTTTGCCACCCAAATTCCTTATGTGACACATATAACAATTGACTAATTAGTCATTTGATTGAATGGCACAAGCTGCCACGTGGGGTGGGGTAGGGTGGAGTGGGAAATTTTAAATCTTCATCTACTTATTAGGTAATTAGGTAATGTTCCGTTACCCGATAATTAATAAATTACCCACATAATTAAGAATTGACTCAAATTACTTAAATATCTACTTATTTTTAACACACTTATATAATTTACTATTATGGTCATGTTGTACCATACAAAATTAACACATATACTATTATTTTATTAAAAATCCATGTAAAAATATATATATTTTCTCAACTTATAATTTTCCTAATCTCATATAAAGAGAAAAAATTCTCGTACGCTTAATTATTAAATTGGTAAAAAGATAACCTTCTTTTCTTGTGAGAAAATAATTTCTATTTTTACAATAAAAAAAAATCTCGTAAACTTTCTCATCTTATATGTATAATTTAAAGCATATTCGGAAGTAGTAATATTAATAACTATATAAAATCATATTTTTCAAACTCTTTTTTAAAAAATATCCCACTCAAAATACCATATCAATGTCAAGGCTGGTAAACCTACAAGGTGTATCATCCTTCCCCTCTTTAGAACATTTCTCCTCGAATGTGAACTCTTAGAGATTTTCAAAATTTTCACTAGGGTCTCCTCTGTAGTAAACTGAAACACATTCTCTATCTGAAGTCTCGACTATTCACAACCTTTTCTACTTGAGTATCTTGTATCTTCTTCACCTTTGCCTTACTTACCTTTCAATATTGCATTGTATCTGCTGTTTCTTTCATAATCTCCCTTCAACATAGGTGGAAATTACGCCTTAAAGCTCTACTGTGATACATGCACCTCTGGCGCATACAAATCTAGCGAAAGCTTCATACTGACTTCTTACGACTCAGCTCTATGGCATGATCTGGAAACAAAAGAAGGGTAACATTTCCTAAATGCCCTATAGCCTCTCAATTATAAATGTCAACACACCCATAAATGAGATCACGGCTTTGTAGACTCCATAGGACATGACCCGCTCAGATACCACTTTGTCATGCCCCAACCTTGGGAGGCGTGGCTGGCACCCGGTGCTGCACTGGCCCGAGCGAACCACTCTGTAACTCATTCATTCCTTTTGTAACTATCATGGGGCAACATGGCCACAACTCGTCATGTATAATTGTAAGTGGGCAAGTGTTAAATCAATGAACCATCGTTCATAAAACATGAATACATACGGGCCGTAAGGGCCTCAAATATACTGTACATAATAAACCTGTGTCTACAAAGCCTCTAAGATTATTTGACATAAAACGGGATAGGGTACCGGCCTACCCATAAGTATGTAGCAAAACTCTGACACGGTGACTTATAGACCGGCTGCACTCCGAATGAGGTGGAGTCTTACCGATTCTTCGATGAATGCTAACCTCGTCTACTATGAGGGCTCGTCAAACTGATTGTCTAATCTTGCAAGCATGAATGCAGCGTCCCCAACAAAAGGACGTCAATACGAATAATGTACTGAGTATGTAAGGCAGAACTGAAACATACGTTTGTTTACTCCTTCTCTATACCAAGTGCTCCAGCTTAGGATATACCACAATATCAATACTGGTGTTCTATGGTATGCAAATGAAATTACGAAGGAAATGCTTACAAACAATTTGGCCACCTTATGAAATCATATTCCACCATCTAATAATATCATCAAGCCTCTGAGGGTCATCCCATCNCCATGAAATTGTAGTTGGGCTTCTTTTATAATCATAATCAAACACATATCTTTACAAGTCGCTCATGGCCCAAAGAAGGTAAAACCCACTGCCTCAAAATGTTGAAAATAAATAAACAAATCCCTTATGCTTTTAGCAATTGCATCATCAAAGACATTTNCTTGTCATGGGTCAATGTGCATGTATAAATGCATGAAATGCATATGAAATACGTTAATAATATCTCTCGGTACTTCATAAGGCCATTATGCCTCTGATTAATATCATGAAATAAACTTTACCACCTTACATATTTTTGAGACCCATGAACAGATGATAGAATAATATGACACATGGGAGAATAAGAATATACACATCTCTAGCATTTCTACGAATAGAGTAATTTATGAAAGTTGTGCATTTGCTCGTTTTGCTTGTGTCGTATAGATCATGCCAAAAGAAAGAAGGGATAGCCTTAACATACCTTAATTGCTCATAAAAACTCGAGAAGGTCGTAGATGAACATTCAAACTTGGATCATATTCAAGAGAATTATCCTCAAGGCATGAGTTCCCAAAGAATTATCCTTAACTAAGGGTGCTGAACGTTTGTTTACTCTTTCTCTATACCAAGTGCTCCAGTTTAGGATATACCATAATATCAATGCTGATGTTCTATGGTATGCAATTGAAATTACCAAGGAAATGCTTACAAACAATTTGGCCACCTTATGAAATCATATTCCACCATGCCATGAAATTGTAGTTGGGCTTCTTTTATAATCATAATCAAACACACATCTTTACAAGTCGTTCATGGCCCAAAGAAGGTAAAACTCACTGCCTCAAAATGTTGAAAATAAATAAACAAATCCCTTATGCTTTTAGCAATTGCATAATCAAAGACATTTTTGATCTCCAGTTCTACCCATTATAATGCAAGGCTATCATGCAACCAAGTTCGATAATTTCCATCCCACCGACATCCTTAGTAATCCCCTCCCTACTCTAGCTCTGCTTCAGTTTCTCCAGGCCTCAAGATTGATCGTGGATTTTTCAATTGTATAACAGGGGGTGATTGTATATGGCCTAGTGAGTGGGCCACTACTTAAGGAATGATTTTTGCCACCCAAATTCCTTATGTGACACATATAACAATTGACTAATGAGTCATTTGATTGAATGGCACAAGCTGCCACGTGGGGTGGGAAATTTTAAATCTTTATCTATTTATTAGGTAATGTCCTGTTACGCGGTAATTAATCAATTACCCGCATAATTATGAATTGACTCAAATTACTTAAAACTCTACTTATTTTTAACACACTTATATAACTTACTATCGTGGTCATGTGGTACCATACAAAATAAACACATATACTGTTATTTTATTAAAACTCCATGTAGAAATCCATATATTTTCTCAACTTATAATTTTCCTAGTCTCATATAAAGAGCAAAAATTCTCGTACGCTTAATTCTTAAATTGGTAAAAAGATAACTTTCTTTTCATGTGAGAAAATAATTTCTTTTTTTACAATAAAAAATCTCATAAACTTTCTCATCTTATGTGTATAATTTAAAGCATGTTCGAAAGTAGTAATATTAATAACAGGCTATGTCCCAACCTTTATAATATTGTGTACTCTTAGAGGCTCGTAGACAAATGTCATGTATATGGATACTTGTATGGCCTTATTGATTATCGGCCTATGTTATGAGTTTACAAATGATCATGTTCGCCTTATAGGCCCGTATGTCAGATGTGTAAGTTTTTATATCAGGTTGGGTCGTTCTATATTGAGTATTCCCCTGTATTTATTCTGGTTAGCCCATGACGGCCCGTTTGGCCCATTTAACAGTGAAAGAAGTACGATAAGAAATAAATATTATGTTGGTACTCGGTTGAGTATGGTACCGGGTGCCTGTTGCGGCCCATAGGTTTGGGTCGTGACAGAAACATCAGGAAAGGCTTTGAGTAGTTCAGCTTTATAACGGGGGGATTATTCAGAAAGGCACACTTATATCATGTCCTGTCAATGAAAGAAGGTTGCTTACATACCTTGTTGAAGAACTAGCTATGTTTCCTGAATTCTTACGCCACTATGGTGAATTATCTCCGCCTCCAAGAAATCTCCAAAATCAGTATAACAAGAAGACAGATAATATAGTGATGATCTCAAGATTCTTGACGCTAAATCCTACTAGGTTCTCCTTTGATTTAGCCTTGAATTGTTTTGGAATTCTTAAAGGGTTTTAAGAGCGTTTTGGGTGAGCTAAAGCTGGAGATATCTTCTAGAATAAAAGAAAAAGGATCTATACTACCTTTTTATACCAAATCAAGAAATTCCACCGCCCCAAGTGCCAAATGGGTCACCGCGTACCAGCTACTGCGCCTTATGGGGTAGCTGGCGCAATTTGATTATATGTATCACCTCTTTGTACTCATAGCCTGTCGCCGACCGATTGGTTGTGCCCAACCCTCATTCATCTTCAATTCATATGGGGAAAAGTGTGGGTCGTAACATCATTCCCCCCTTTGGAACATTCATCCTCGAATGTTGGATCGTAGTCATTCTTGCAAAATTCTACAATCATCCTTCCGTGGTATTTTGGGTTGTCCCTGCTATAGTAGTCTCAACATTGTCTCCCGTAGTATGGAAAAAATGAGGGTATCTAGATTTTATATCTTCTTCAGCTTCCCATGTTATCTCTTCTATATTGTTGTTCCTCCAAAGACCTTAACAGAAGCTACCTCTTTGGTTCACAGCTTGCAAACTTGACGATCTAGGATACTCACCAGAATCTCTTCATATGATAGTCCTCTGTGACTTGTATATCTTCAATAGGGGTAACATGGGATGGATCACCCAAACATCTGCGAAGCATGGATATATGGAATACCGGATGCACTACTCCTAATTCCGAGGGAAACTCGGGTTTATAAGACACTTGAACGATTCTCTAATCAATCTGATAAAGCCCAATATACCGGTGTCTAAGTTTGCCTTTCTTGCTAAACCTCATCACGCCTTTCATAGGTGATAACTTTAAGAAGAGCTAGAACTGGTGCTGAGATTAGCCTAATTTTTTAACTCTTGGAAGCTCTTTTCACAAGTATCGGTCCACTGAAATTTAGTTGCCTTATGCATCAACTTCGTTCATGGAGCAACAATGGATGAAAAATTCTCCACAAACCTTCGGTAGTAACCAGCTAAGCCAAAGAAGCTACGTATCTCCGTAGGAGTTTGAGCCTTGGCCAATTCCTAACTGCTTCAATCTTTTGACTATCAACTTTGATGCCCTTATCCAATACTATATGCCCGAGAAAAACCACTGAGTTCAACTAGAACTTGCATTTAGAAAACTTAGCATACAGCTTATGCTCCCGGAGTGTGCGTAATACTGTTCGCAAATGTTGTGCGTTCTCTACTTCTGATCGAGAATACACCAAAATATCGTCTATGAACACGATCACAAATATATCCAAGAATGTATGAACACCCGATTCATCACATCCATAAAATCTGATGGTGCGTTGGTTAGGCCAAAAGACATAACAAAGAACTTGTAATGGCTGTATCGGGTCTGAAACGTTGTCTTCGGAATGTCTTCTTCCTTAACTCTTAACTGATGGCACCCAGATATGAGGTCAATCTTTAAAAATACCTAGCACCTTGTAATTAGTCAAACAAGTCATCAATCCTAGGAAGCGGATACTTGTCATAATGGTAAACTTATTTAGTTGTCGGTAATGAATACACATTCTCAACGAACCGTCTTTCTTACGACATTGGGCACCCCACGGGGAAGTGCTAGGTCGGATGAAGCCCTTATTTAGAAGATCCTTCAGCTGGACTTTCAGTTCCTTCAACTCAGCAAGAGCCATCCTGTACGGGGGTCAGTTGCGTATCAGGAAGCACGTCGATAGCAAACTTGATCTCCTTCTTAGGGGGAATAACCGGGAGCTCATAAGGGAATACATGGGGAAATTTTTGAACAACAGGGACCGACAGAAGGGATGAAGGCTTTGTCTCCGCATCTTGCACTCGCACCAAATGATAGATACATCATTTAGAGATCATTTTTCTGAGCCTTAATGTAAGAAATAAACCTCCCCTTTGGTAATGCAACATCACCCTGCCATCAGAATACACTCGCGTTCGCGCGACACTTGCCTCGCAAACGTGATGAAGGACTGAGACACCAGATACCAGCAGTATACAGCAGTGGAAAATGAAGGAAAAATGGTCTGAAATCAATTCTAAACACGCCCGAGCCCCTCGGGATCCCGTCCAAACATACCAAAAAGTACCTTAACATAACACGGACCTACTCGAGGCCTCAAAACACACATAACAATATCGAAACGACAAATCACACCTCAATTTGAAATCAATAAACTTTGAAACTTCAACTTCCACAACCGATGCCGAAACCTATCAAATCATGTCCAATGGACTCAAATTTTGCACACAAGTCACATTTGACATTACAGACCTGCTCCAACTTCCGGAATCAAAATCCGACCCCGATATCAAAAAGTCCACTCCTCGTCAAACTTTCCAAAATTTCAACTTTCGCCGTTTCAAGCCAAACTTTACTACGGACCTCCAAATCACAATCCAGATGTGCTCCTAAGTCCAGAATCACCGAACGAAGCTAACGAAACCATCAGAAATCCAATTCGAGGTCAATTACTAAAAAGTCAAACTTGGTCAAACCTTTCTAAATTAAAGCTTCTAGTTGAGAATCATTCTTCTAAGTCAATTCTGAATAACCTGAAAACCAAAACCGACGATTCATATAAGTCATAATACATCATACAGAGTTACTCATGCCCTCAAACAACCGAACAAAATGCAAATGCTCAAAACGACCGGTCGGGTCATTACACTACCGTGGCTGCTTGTCCCTCGGCACAAACTCTCCGTTGCAGTTGTGAATACGCTTGATCCTATAAGCTATATCCACAACCTAAAAAAAGGAAGTCTCCATCTCTGCCTCATGGGCCATAGAAACCTGAATCTTAGGGTGCAGACCGGCCATGAACCTCCGCACCCTCTCTATGTATGTGGGGAGTATAATAGTTGCATGGCAAGACAAATCAGTGAATCTCACCTCATAGTCGATCACAGACATATGACTCTGACAGAGTCGCTCAAATTGACCCAAAGCTTCTCCGTCTCAAAAGGTGGTATGTACTTCTCCAAGAACAGATGTGTAAACTGATCCTAAGTCAAGGGAGGTGAACCTGCTGACCTTCTAAGGAGGTAAGCCTACCACCATCTGCGGGCCATGCCCTCAAGGTGAAAGGTGGTGAAGTCCATCCCGTTGGACTCTAATATCCCCGTGTTCTGTAACCCATCCTTGCACTGGTCAATGAAATCTTGGGGGTCCTTTGATAGCTCACCCCAAAGTTAGGGGCAAAGTCTAGTCCATCTGTCCAGCCGCTTCTTCTGATCAACAGTCGTGACTGGTACATGCTCTAGCACAGTCGCTGCAACTGGCTAGGCCCTGCCCGCAGGTAGTACACCTGGGATCAGATAAACGACAGTAGCGTGCCCTGGAGCCTAAGCGGTAGGGGTCTGTACTCCCCCTCCCGCCTGAGATGTAGCTGGGTCCACTGGAAATAAACCAACTTACGTCATAGAGTCCATGAACCGCAATATACGGCCAATGACCTCCTGGAATCCTGATGCAGTCATGAAATCTGTTGGGGCTGGCTCAGCTACAGGCGCCTTATCCTGCTCCTCAATAACAGGATCCTTCACTGGATCCACTGGTGATACAACGGGAGCAACTCTAGGACTCCATCGTCCTCTAAAAGGAGCTGGAGCCCTTCCCCAGCCTCTACCTTGGCCTCTAGCAACAGGGGGAGCAGCTCCTCTACCGCCTGGTACGTCCACCGCGCGCGTTCTCACCATTTGTGAGAGATCAATAAAAAGGTACTTAGCATAATATCAACTGCACGACAAGAGATGAATAAAGAGAAGTTTCCTAACACCCTATAGCCTCTCAAAAATAAGTATGAATGTCTCTGCACCGATCTGCAACCCTCTACTAGGCCTGCTCATGACTCGTGAGACCTATGTGAACCTAAAGCTCTGATACCAAGTTGTCACGACCCAAAACCCACAGTAGGTCGTGATGGCACCTAACGCCGCCGTTAGGCTAGCCCACAAGTGAAACTACAATTAAAATTAACCCTTTTTAACATATAAAAGAAAAGTTTTCCCTTTTAAAAAAAATAAGTGAGACCCCATGTAACCGTACATACTCTTTTCTCAACAAAATACCAGTGTAAACAAATACATCTACTGTAATGATAAGTACAACAGTACATAAATGCAAAAAGTCCCTAAAACACGGTGCCACAAGATCATGAGCAATCTAGAGAATATACAAAACTAATACAACTACTGTCCGAAAGGTAATAGATAGAAAAAATAAACAAGGTATAGGGAGACTCCGTTGCTGCGGATCTTAGTAAGTCAAGCAGCTCACCACTAAGTCTTCATAGATGATCGGCAATGCGCCCACGTGACCACTGGTAGTACCTGTCTCAGTACCTGCACATTCAGTGCAGAAGTGTAGCGTGAGTACGAAAAATAATGCGTATCTAATAAGTATCTAGTCTAACCTCGAAGAAGTAGTGACGAAGGGTTGACTTGACACTTACTAAAGGTCAAATAGTAATAGAAATACATGAGGTAGACATGGTGAGTGTACAACAAGTAGGAATTAAGCAAATAAAGGTACTACATTAATTCCACACATGGGTCTACGTCAAACCACTAAACATGTCATAACCAGCCTTGAAGGCGCTAACTCAACTGTTACCAAACCAAATCCAATATCAATAATTAAGCACGAAGTTACCGAGGCGAGCGGCCGATCTCATAGGAATAGTGGTACTCAGTACTGCTGAGGCGAACGACCCGATCCCATAAGAGTATTGTTACTATATTGCCGAGGTGAGCGACCTGATCTCATAAGAGTAATTTATTTCACTGCTGAGGTGAATGACCCGATCTCATAACAGAATTTACCTCGCTCACGGAAACATATGCGATACGAAAAGACACGGATCTATAGTTTATCAAATATTTCCAAATTCTTCCAAAGTAAGAGGCTAAGTCGGTATATTTATCAAAATCCTCCATTTCAGTCATACTCAAGAAATTTAATACACGGGATAGGCATAAATAGCACAATTAAAGGCATGATGTGAATCTAAGTCTACCCGGACATATCATGAATATAGCTACGTACAGACTCCCGTCACCATGTGCGTACGTAGCTCCCCACAACAAATACCACACAACAATTAATACACATAAAGGGGATAAGTTCCCTCGTACAAGGTTAGGCAAGAGACTTACCTCGATTCGAAGTCCTCAATCCGGCTCGTCAACCTCACTAGAACTCCTCAAACGACGTCGAGGACTCCGAAACTAACCATAAGTCGTATAAACTAATAAATATATGCTCAAGAGTTCATATTCTAGCTATTAGAGTAATTACTCAACCCCATTTGGAAGATTCCTAAAATTTACCCCCCAGGCCCACGTGCCCGGATTCCACAAATTTTTGAATATAAATGTTAACCATGACCTCACAAACTCAAATATATAATTATTTCCAATTACATAATTAATTTTTTGGTCAATTATTATTTTTACCAAACCCTAGGTTCCATAATTTTCCCCTTAATTTCATGTTAAATCTACTCATAATCCGTGTATTTAACTCAAGAATTGATAGGGATAAATTACCTCTTGATGTTGATGAAAATCCCCCACAAAATGCTCTTAAACTCGCCCAAGACTAAGTGGAAAATGAGGGAAAAGAGGCTAAGTCCTGTATTAAAACTCAAGTCTGCCCAGTTGACTCTTCTTCGCGATCGCGGAAAAAGCCTCGCGAATGCGAAGGCATAACTGGCCCAGGCTATGAAGACCTTCTTCGCGAACGCGAGGTCAGTCTCGCGATCGTGAAGGCTTGCCCATCCTGATCTTCACGAACGCGGTCAGCCTTCGCGAATGCAAAGAGCAATGGCGACTGACCACACCCCAGGCCCTTTATTTTACACGAACGCGGGCCCTTATACGCGAACGCGAAGGCTACCAGTCCCAGACGTTCGCGAACACGGCCCCATGAAGGAGAACGCAAAGGGAAAAATGGCCAGACCCCCGACTCCTTCTCCACAAATGCGACTCCACCTCCGCGTTCGCGAAGAAGGAAACCAGGACCAGCAATATCAGATTTTCAGACTTAGCCCTGGGTGGTCCGAAATTCACCCGAGCCAACCGAGACCCTTACCATTCACACTAACAAGTCCATAAACATCATATGGACCTACTCGAAACACGTAAAACAACATCGAAATCAAGAATCGTACCCCAAAACCAACTTGAATCAACTTATGAACTTCAAACTTTTCAATTGCACCAAATTTTGTGTACAAGTCATAGATCACCATAGGGAACTATTCCCAGGCTCGAAATCCCAAACGGACCCTGATAACACTAAATTCTACGCCAAACCAAATTTAAAGAACTAGAAACCTTCAATGAACCAACTTTCCACATTAAGCACCGAAACGCTCCCGGACTACTCGAAACCCGATCCGAACATACGCCCAAGTTCAAAAGCATCATACTAACCTATTGGAATAAACAAATTTTGGTTCTGAGGTCGTTTACTCAAAATATTGCACTCAAGTCAAACTTGGCCATCATTGGCCACTATTTAGGAACTAAGTGTTCCGATTTCAATCCGAACCTTTCCAAACCCGAACCAACCATCCCCGCAAGTCATAACATAGTAAAAGCACATACGGGAAGTCTTAATTAGGGGAATGCTGGTCTAAAAAGCAAAATGATCGATCGGGTTATTATACTTTACTGCGTTGTTCTCGTCTCAACAAGGGGTAAATATATAACCTTTATTTTGATGTTTTCCCATGATTATTTCCATTTGTTATCATTTTTAATTGCGTTTGGATTGTAGAAATTGGGGTTTTGAGCCCAAAAGTTGAAAAATGGTAAATCCTTGATTTGAGGGTCAATTCTTGGACGAAATTGGATGATTTTCTGAATATGGACTAATATAAGTTATGGGTAATATTTATTTTCAATAATGGTCCGGGTGCGCGAGTCCGGGGTTGGCTTTGTTGACTTTTCGTGCAGAGTTGGGAAATTTGTTTCTAATTGTTAAATTCAAGTCTTTGAGTATATTTTGATTGATTTGCACATTCTTTGACTAGTTTCGTATCGTTTGGAACTGGTTTGAGGTGTTAGAGAGGTGTTGAAGACGGTTATCGAATTTCGGAGCAAGGTAAGTCTCCTATCTAAACTTGTGAGGGGAATTTAACCCATATATGCTACATTTGCTATGTGCTACATGTTATGGGAGCTACGCACGTATGAGGTGACAAGTATCCGTGCGTATGCTAGAATTCCTGATTATGTCCGGGTAGACTTAGACTCACGCCATGCTTTAATTGTACTATTTGAGTTATTCTTGCTTGTTTAACCGACTTGATTACATTTTGGCCTGAGACTTAACTTGGATAAGTATCAGACTCGCTATTTTAGATAATTGATGAGGTATTTGTGGTGGACATTATACTTCATTTTACAAATTTATTTCGCATTGTGCGTACTCGTCCGAAAGTTTTCTTGAATTTTATAACTCGCATGTATATTCCTGTGTGGGGCCAGTGACCCGTCAAAATTCCATATTCCAATGGGGTCGGGGTGAATACCTCAACAATACTCTTATGGGAACGTGTCGTTCGCCTCGGCGGGATTATGTAACACACTCTTATGGGATCGGACCGTTCGCCTCAGCAGGATTATGTAACACACTCTTATGGGATCAGGTCGTTTGCCTCGGCATGATTATGTAACACACTCTTATAGGATCGGGTCGTTTGCCTCAGTAGGATTATGTAACACACTCTTATGAGATTGAGCTATTAGCCTCGACATATTTATTAAGCATTCTTGTGGGATCGGGTCATTCGCCTGGCGGAATCATGCATAATATTTGATAAGGAGTCAGTGCACCTATGAGTTTTCCTGACTTGAGATGTGACATTATATCTGGTGTTGACCATTATAAATTTCATTCAAGGTAGTATCTGGTTATTAAGGACTTCGTATTTATTCTTCTATTGAGGACCATGTTATGTACATATATTTGCTCTCATATTTTACTTGCCATGCTTCATACCCATCTACTTTTGTTATACTTGTTTTATGGACCACTAGTAAGTGTAGATTCGACCCCTCGTCACTACTTCGAATTTAGACTAGATACTTACTAGGTACGCATTGATTTACATACTCATACTACACTTCTGTACTGATTGTGCAGGTACTGAGACATGTACTTTTGGTGATCATCTTGGTGCAGAGTGCAAGTGCTGAGGAGACTTTGTGGTGATCTGCATTCCATGTTACGATCCACAGCACATGAAGTCCCCATCTTATTCATTTACTATATCTTGCCTACGTTATATTCCATGCAGATGATGTATAAGTATTGTACTTCCTAGTAGATACGCATGCACTGTGACACCAGGTTTTGGAGGTTTCTAGTGGATGTCCACTGTTGTACATTTTATTATTATCACCTTGTTTTATGTATTACTCATACTCGATAATTTGGTAAAGAAGAACGTATGTTTTCCCATAATTTTTAGATTTAACTTGATTTATTGAATGAAATTCCTAGTTTTAAAAATTGAAATCGATAATTAATTTCGAGGTTCATGTGTTACCTTGCCTAACAACATCGCTAGGTGCCATCATGGCCTATTATGGGATTTGGGTCGTGGAAGCTTGGTATCAGATCTCTAGGTTAACTTAGGTCTCACGAATCATGAGCAAGTCTAGTAGAGTCTTGCAGATCGGTACGAAGACATCTATACTTATATTCGAGAGGCTACCGGGTTGTCAAGAGAACTCCCTTTCTTGATTCATTGTCATGCGATTTGATTGTGTTGAAGCTTATGTCTTCAGTTCCTTCCTATTCATTCATACACGATGTCGAGCATTCGATATTACTTAGGCCCGACGAGTTGTGAAGATGTTACAGGTGTGGTGCAGGATATTTTTTCCTGCGTATGCGGGCAACATTATTGGTTCCTTATGGAGGGTGTTCTGCCATTTCAGCCCAGTGCTAGTGTTGCCCATGGTTTTGAGGCTTTATATGGTGTATTGTGATGTTCATGCATTGTTATCGTGCAGTGATGGTTTGAATGGTACGGTGCTTACATATGTGTCGTGGTAGTGAATAATTAGGGAGGAGGATTATTCGGTTCATGATAGGGAGATTCGGTATTTAATTCTAGCAGAGTAGAGGCAATTAGACTATAGATGTTCAGGCGTTAGTTGACGAAGTCAGATATTGGATATTTTCGAATTTGGTGGAATTATTGTTTAAGTTGTGGTGTCGTCGTCCTTGTTTGAATGCATTAAGGCTCGGCGATATGATGGTCTTCATTTGTTTGCCTCTGGGTACGGTGTTGTGAAATGGTACCTAAGAAATAGTTATCGGAGATGACGGTGTAATGCGACTTCATAATCGAATCGGTGTTTTTAGTTTTGATGGTTCGAGGGAGATGATCCCTAAGGTGACTTATGTACTTAGGAAGTTTGAATATGATGAGAAGGGATTGATCAGAATGTAGGGAAATGTGAATACTTGATTATCATTTTGGGGATGCAATATGTCTTCGAGTTTTAAACATATTGTTGGACCTTCGGTTGATGTTAATGGAATGAATGGATTCTCACCAGCGAATGAATGTGGACCCAGGGAGATTAACTAATTTCATAATGGATGTAATTATGGCAATGTCGTGGGGGGATATCGATCTTATGTGAGAAGGCTAGGGATTGCATGATTTCTAATAAAGTTCGTATGAAGAGTTGTACCTTCTATCCAACATGAAGCATGTACTACGATGTGGGCTTGGATCACTTGAAGAAGATGGTGCGACTCTCAGGAGGTTGAGTGTGTGTTTGGGGCAGACAACTCGCGGTGTGTTATAATTACTGCAATAAGATCTTGCAAGAATTTTGGTTGAGTAACGATGTGAGATCATGGTAGCTAGGAGGAGAAGTCGTGTGGATCATTAGATTTTGCGATTGTGGCTTGAAGCTAAGTGGAGGAGTCTACTGTCGATGATTGGGTCACGTGGTTATATGCCTTTGCAGTTTCTGGTTACAGGTACGTTGTGGATAAGTTATGACCGAGGAGGATAACATCACAGGTAATTCAAGCAAGAAATTTGATGGATGTGTGCTATATTTCACCTTATTGATGTGTGGAGGTTTTGGAATAACTCAGATTGGTATTTCTTTGTGGATGTAATGAGCAAGGAAAATGATTTATTCAATTGCTTCTTTGGAGTATTTGAGTGCTAACGGAGCACTAGTTGTTTGGTTATATAATCGGACTGGTTTAGAGTGTGCGACTCTCAACAATGGTTCTAGTGGTTTCAAGAATTAAAGTGTGGTGCCTAAAGATTTTTGGATTTGTTGTGTGGCTAAGGATTTAATTTTGCAACGGAGTGTGAAAGAAACTTGGAGTATTTCTATGAATATCATCCGATGTGGTGTTAGAAGGATGGAGGAAACAACTTTGGATTCGTAGAAGATCTTTTCAGAATGGGTGTATCAGTTGGAGATACTACGCAGTGCATGAGGAGAGTATAAAATGGCTTGTGGGGATTGAGGCAATGTGGTCTTGTGGTTTGGGGTCACTCGGGACGAATGTTAATTAGGATCCATAGTGTGTTGGTAAAAATAGGTGTTACTTTGAAGGCAAGTCAAGGGAAAATTGGAAGAAGCTGAGTCAACTTAGTAGTAGTTTAGAACAACATGGTTAAGGAAATGACTGGTTCATTCTATGTGGTAAGGCTATATAGGTGTTTCATAGATATACTTGCAGTGGCAGTCTCTGTAAGAGTTATGGCGGTTTAGACCATGACTTGAGGTTTGCATTTTCTGCGGTTATTGGAAGTTGGTTGCATGTTGCGATTTTCCTCCTGAAATTAGTTAAGTGAAAGGTTTATAGCCAATTAAGTGTTTATTCTACTGGTGGTTTAGGAGTTATGATGAAATTCTTGTACTCCCACGTAACAACATTATAGGTGCAGTGAGCGGTATGGAATTGGAATTAATGGATCAAGGTTGCGGTTCAGTTTTGACAGGAATGTCACGAGCTTAGAGGAGCGGGGAGATTTCAAATGTTCAGAGTTTGTTGGCACTATTTTGGGGTAGCCCAAGGATGGTCCGTTTTGTTGAAGAAGTATTGTGTATTGATTTGAAGATACTTGACTAGCACTGCTGAAATAACATGGTCAGTGACCATTGATGTTCAGATTTTGTTACTTGGTGCCAGAGGTTTCGGAAGTACCTCCCATGGGATGATTATGTAGGTGTGACACATTGTTTATACCCAATTTTGCCCTCATATTTTTATAAATGTCATATATGCTTTTAAAATACCATTCCTGCATCATCACCAATTTACATGAGTCATACAAGTATTTTCTATAATTTTTCATAATTTTTAAAGCTTTAAAATTGATTTTCTTGTGTTTATATTACTTGAATATGTATTAATTACCCTTTTAAATTATTCTATGATAACTTAATCATCCAAATTTATTATTTGCATCCACATATATATTTCATAATTGTTTACCGTGGAAATGGTAATAACAATTAAACTTGATTTTGTGAGGTTCTAAAAATACGTGATCTATTTTTGTGCTAGTTGTTAAGCAGTTGATGCTATGTGAAAGACTTAGAAGCGAGATAAAAGCTTAAAAATAAGATATTAACCAAACCGAATCACTGTCAATCGGGGCCTCAAGATTGCTTATCGGGACCTCGAGGTCAAGTCAGATGCTCGGCTGAGAGCTATCGAGGGTAGTCGATGGGCGAATAACAGTTGTAATAAGATCAATGACGGCTCTTGTAGCCAATAATAAGCAATGAATGAAGAACAATAGATAGAACACAATGAATGTAAGCAATGAACTCAAGAGAATATGTTAGAGAGCAGAGAGAATGTTCTTGTGTATTTAGTATTGAGCATCAAGTGTCTACAAATGACAAGGGTTCCCCTTTATATATGATGGGGAACATAGTACAAAAGCATTAATTACAAAGATATGGGGCAAGTATAGCTACTCAATGCACTGATACGGGTCAGAGCTAGACCTCTAGGTTTTGTCATCCCTAGTCGTGCGCCTAGGGAACTTCCCACTGTTCCACCTTAACCATTGATTTTTGCTGCCTCGAGGTTGAACACCAATGTCCCCTCGGGATAAAATTCGACCGTGGTCTCGAGCCTTTGGAAACCTTGCTCACGAGGCGTTGTAATGGCCGAAAATTGGACCCTCTGATTTTACCGTACACAGATAGTCCCCGCATTTCTTAGAGTGGAACGATAAGAAACGACTTTGATGTCCATCTCTTCGAAGTTCCCGTGATGGTGTCATATTGATGATGTGAGCCTTATGACATAAGCCTTTATGACAACCGACGCGTCCCGCTGACTCGTCTTTTCAGCATCATTCAATGTACTGCCGATTCTCGTCCTTTTAAGCGATAATATCGCCTCCAATTCAGTTCCAATAATGCATTAATTGCGCCTGCCGATACGTCTTTCAAAGACATTGATGACGCCGCCGGTTACATTGCCCTTTCTCTATAAATGGGAGCCTTCTGGAACCAATTCTTTATTCAAGTGTTCTTAGATTAGCCTTTCGCCCTTCTCTTCTCCTCATCCTCATCCGTTGTTATCCCTTATGTTTGAGGCCTGCGGCCTTATTGTTACATGGCGGCGTTCCTTTCAGCCACGCCATGGCCTTTTTCCTGGGCTTTCCCTTGCCGAGCGAGATTACACTGACTTGTCGTTGTTGTTTTTGTTGTTTTGAACTTAGTGTAGATTGCCTTAAGGAGTTGTAGATAGATCCCAAATGAGGGTTTACCCGGGTTTAGATGGTACCCCGAGGCCAAGCCCATATGAGTAGAGTTTAAGCGCTTATTTTCTTCTTGACAGAAGCCCTAGAGATCGGGTACCATCTCGGGACTTGTAATGACATTGATGGCTTTCTGGAGCCAATCTTCCTCTTGGTGGACGTCCTCGAGATCGGGTACCATCTCGGGACTTATAGTGATATCAATGGTTTACTTGGAGCCTATCTTCTTTTTGTGGAGGTCCTCGAGGTCGGGTACCACCTCGGGACTTGCAATGATGCCAATGGCTTCTTGGAGCCTGACTTCTTTTTGATGGAGGTCCTCGAGGTCGGGTACCACCTCGAGACTTGCAATGATGCCAATGGCTTGATGGAGGTCCTCGAGGTCGGGTACCACCTCGGGACTTGCACTGATGCCAATGGCTTCTTGGAGCCTAACTTCTTTTTGATGCAGGTCCCGAGGTCGGGTACCACCTCGGGACTTGTACTGATGCCAATGGCTTGATGGAGGTCCTCGAGGTCGGGTACCACCTTGGGACTTGCACTGATGCCAATGGCTTCTTGGAGGTCCTCGAGGTTGGGTACCACCTCGAGACTTGGTTGACGCAGAATTTTCAACCTTGAAGCATCGTATGGCAGAGTCGATTGTAGGATACACTTACGAAACGACCAAGGCGATTCCGCCGGCGTATCTTTCCAAAGCGATAAAAGCTTTAGCCAATATTTCTAGTCGGCCTTTGAGGTAGGCAGGTGGTTGCCGCTTTTCCCATATATAGGGTTATCTTCGCCCTTTTGGAGATTTCGCTATTCTGAGCAGTTATCCTCTCTCATAGAGTTCTCCTTTCTTGCGCCAATTTTCCTTTAACTCAAAGCTTTCGCCCAAGTCTTCATTTCTCCTTCCTTCGTTTTACATTAGCCATGGTTGCTATGCCCGAATCCGCTTGGCAAGGAGAAAGGAGCTCCGCCTCTGGACGCTTGCTTCGGGAGGGAATCTCCCGCCAGAATTGACTTCCAGCGATCGAGGTTATCGGGGTTATGCCTCAAAGTTCATTTCTTTAATAGGAGAGGAGCACCTTGAGTCGGTGAGGAAGGACTGTGGATGGGGAGAAAAGGTAACATTGCGGGTACCTTCCTCGGAGGAGAGCATCATGGACCATGCCGATGGATTTTTGAACGTGTACACGTACCCCTTTACGTTGCGCCTCGTTGATGGGGTTGTGCTTGACTTTTGTCGAAAGTACCAGGTTACCTTGGCGCAGATTCACCCATCATTTTGGCGGATAGTACTGATGATGAGGTTCTTTGCGGAAGATGCAGGTCTTGAATTCACTCTTAGTCACCTAATCAGGCTGTATCGACCCTTTCACCATCGAGGCCTGCTGACCCTGCGATGCCAATCCACTACGCCTTTCGTTATTGACGACGAAGAAGACGGAGATAGTGGATGGATGAGCTGGTTTGTCCGGGAACGGACTGTCGATATTATTCCAACAGAGTTTCTACCATTTCTTGAGGAATGGAATTTTACACGTAAGTGGTACACTCGTGCCTTCTTAGTTTAGTTTATGGTGAAGGCTTGCTTTGTAAATGCGCCTTCTTTCCTTTTTCTGCAGCGATTTCGTGGATGCCGGGCGAGGTTCCCGACCTGACGGACTGGGCTCGGAAGCTGGCGACTTGCTCGTCTTATAATGAGCATATGTGGCGCGTTTTGTCTAAGGGCAGATGGGAGGCCAAACACCATGGTATGCGCTGTGTGATTTGCTCCTTTAAGGGCGTTTTCTTTTTACGCGTACTAACCTTATCACCGTAGGCGTCAGGGAATCCTTTAGAGCGAGATCGTGCCCTCTTGGAGGGGGAAAAGGAACGCCAGCTCCTGGGCTTCGGAGAAATAATAATGAGCAAAAGGGCCTTTCGCAAGGTGGCGGTGCTTACAGCAAGATGATTCCAGGCCGGAGGCTCGGCGAGGATATGTCTTCCCCCATCGAAGGTACTTCGAAGGGGGCCCGAGACCAGGAGCCGCATATGCTGAGCGATCACATCCCCATCGGGTGTGGTTCTTCTGGGGTAGACGGAGCCGGAATAGTAGATGTGTGCTCAACCTTCGAGGAAGCTCAACGGCTCTATTCCGAGGTGAGTTTTTTATCGGCCGTGTTGATTTTATAGTCTTGCAATTTTTACTTTCTTGTCGAGCTTTTCTTTCATAGGCTTTTGACAAGCTCAAGTCCGAGCTGCTTTGTCGTGAGGCCGTGCTGCGGAAAGCCGTGGATGGGGAGAAGTCCGTCAGGCTTCTTTGTGATGAGAGGGAAGACGAGTTGGCACGCTTACGATACGAGGCGAGTCGGAGCTTGAATTATGAGAGCTACCTGAAGGAGCAGGTAGTTTTTGTTCCGTGTGAGTGTGTGTTCCTTCTTCTAGCTCCTGAGGCTAATGTTTTGTTTCTTTTCAGTTACAAAAGAGGACGGAAGACCTGGAGCGCCTTCGGAACGAAGCTAGCCGAGCCAAGCGCGAGTATGATGAGCTAAAGGCTCAGGCGGAGGTTCAGGCTTCTGCGGGGAAGGGTGCTCTGGCTAAAGCTTCCGCTTTTGAGGTTGAACTTCTCTTAGTTCGTGATAATAGCTCGGTTCGAACAGATGTGATTACGAAGCTCGAGTCTAAGCTTTTGAAGACAAAGGTCGAGGTTGTGGATGCCCGGGCTGAAGCCGTAATGAGCCGAACTGCAACTGACCAGAAAGTGGCGTTCTATTTGAAGGATGTTGCCGATGCTCAAGCTAAACTGTGAAGAATTCTTGACCGCGAGGGCAGGAGCAAGGAATATGCTCGGTGCAAGTCTCGAAGGGAAACCCTCGAGGAGATCCATGCTAGGGGCTTTGACCTCTCGAGAGAGGTGAAGCGGGCGAGGGCAGACAAACGTGGCGCTAAGGCATTTCTGTTTGATGCCGAGGATAGCGAGGATGAGGCCGACGGTCCATAGTCCCCAAGAGGGACATAGATTTCACTTTCCGATTCTGTATATAGTACTTTCAAAGTACGTTTGTAAATGGAGCTTGTGTTTTTTTGCCTGTATGTATAAAAGAAAACCTTGCGGTTTTATTTCTTCTGCATTTCTTTTTGCCTTGAATTTAGCCAGGGGAACTGATCTTTGAGTTGAGAGGAATCCTTAGATTCGTGGTATGGCCCTGGGGCTCATTAGGCTGGCTCTTAGGCTCTTACGCGCTTGGTCAATGCGACGTTTTAGTATAAGCCGGCGACAATGGTTCATACGCTTTTGCTCTTAGGCATATTTAGTTAACTATTTTGGGTTCAGTCTCCGAATCGGGTTTCGACTCGAGCTCATTCGACCCTCATGTTTTTGAATTTAGAGCTGTCCCTTAGGCTTTTACGCGTTGGGTCGGTACGATCTTTTGTATATGCTGGCGACAGTGGCTCTTACGCATTGCTCTTAGGCATATTTAGTTAACTGTTTTGGGTTCAGTCTCCGAATTGGGTTTCGACTCGAGCTCATTCGACCCTCAAGCTTCTGAATTTCAAGCTGGCAACAATGGCTCTTACGCTTTGGGTCGTTGCGACCTTTTATATGGGCTGGCGACAGTGGCTCTTACGCCTTGGGTCGATGCGAACTTTTATGTGGGCTGACGACAATGGATCTTACGCTTTGGGTTGATGCGACCTTTTATGTAGGCTTTATTTTTCCCTCGATAAGGATTTTTGAAATAGTGTTTGCCTGACTCTTCGACGGTTTAATAAAAAACCTCGATTGTGAGTCGTTATATGGCGATGATCGAGCACCTCGGGAGGTTTGGCTCGGAGGCTGAGTATCTCGAAGCTAGTGTTTTAAAGCTGACGTGGTCGAAGCTCTTTTGCCTATGTCAAGGGTAGCCTGTTTAACTGATTCTTTTCGAATTAGATTCGAAGTAATTGAAGGCCTGTGATTTTGTAGCAACGGTCGGGCGTCCCCGAGTCGCATTAGTTTGGCTGGTACAGCCTTGTGATCGTACTCATTTGTGTTTGGCCGGAGCCATTTAGTCGCGAGTGAAGTAGTTTCGGCGTCTATATTGAGGGTATGCCTTTTAGGGGTCTTACAAGTTCGATATATCCTTAACTTTGAGATCGGGTTTTATGCCTTTAATAAGGTCTTACAAGTTTTACATGCCTTTGAGGCCTTCCAGTTTTGAATACTTGGTACAAGTACGATTCATGCCTTGCTTAAGGTCTTACAGATATTGCCACTTGGTACAAGTGTGGTTCATGCCTTGCTTGAGGTCTTACAGATATTTTTCTTGCCTTATACAGGTCTTACGAGACCGTATCTGCCCGCTTGGGTTCTTACAGCCTCGGGTTTTTGGTAAGTGGCGATTGGCGATAGTCCCCGAGTCATCGAGGGTTCCTTGGCTCGGGAGCCATTACTTGTAGACTTAGTATTGCCTCATTGAGGGCTTTCGACTTCGGAGCTTCTGACCCAGAGATCGTGCGATTTTTGCAATTTTGACGCCAGTCCCCGAGTGTTCGGGGCGCTTTTGGCTTTGGAGCCATTTTGTGACTTTGATGTTGCCTTGTTGAGGGCTTATGAGTTTGGAGCCCCAACCCAGAGGTCATTCAGGCAGTCCCCGAGTGTTCGGGATGTTTTTGACAGAGGAGCCGTTTTAGCAAAAATACCGAGCTTCTTTGAAACGCAAAATGCTTTTTGAAATTATTCTTCGATTTCTTGGTGTAAGCATACATGTATTTGCTGTTTAGGGCTCGGTTATTCTATGCGGGCACGGTTCGTTCGGCCGTTTGGCCCGATACATTGTTTTTCCCATTGAGACCCTGTTCAACATATCTTAGCTTCTCCGAGAAGGTGATCTTCTAGGAGGATGCCCCCCAGTATTCGAGGTTGACTGCAAGAGAAGATTCGAATACTCGTTGAGTTTTCTTTAGGTAGCATATAGGTGTTGCCTCATTAAAAACCTCGCCGGTAAAACCCTTCTTGGGATGAAAACCCGATCGAAGGAAAAGAGTGCAACGCATGCTTTTGAAACCTAAAGGCCTTCGAGTTGGGAAGCGCTTCAGCTGTTTTGATCGGATACCTGCACTTAGGTTAGTGTAAGATGTAATTGAAAAAGGGGAGGCGATCGTACCTTAGTGCTGATGGCGCTTCGGCCCTTGATATGTTTGGTTCGGACTTAGCCGAGGGCGTAGCTTGCTATCGATATTTTACTGTTTGATAATCCTTTGGCTCCTTCGAGGGCGGAGGCACTGGTGTCGGTATTACATCGTGCACTACGAACATTTCCCTTGCCGCATGCGGCTCCCCGTAGACGGTTTTAATCCCCTCCTTTGTCGGGAATTTCCTCATTTGATGGAGGGTGGATGGTACTGCTCTCATGCAGTGTATCCTTGGCCTTCCGAGCAAGGCGTTGTACCTCATGTCTCCTTCGATGACATGGAATTTGGCATTTTGGGTTGTGCCGGCCACGTTGACTGGGAGGGTGAATTCCCCTTTTGTTGTTCCGCTCGCCGTGTTGAATCTGTTGAGGACTCGAGAGGCGGGCACAATTTAGTCGAGCAGCCCGAGCTGCTCTACCGCTCTCGACCTGATAATATTGGCCGAGCTACCTGGATCCACGAGTACACGTTTAATTTTAAATGTATTTACAAGGAAAGAGATTACCAGTGCATCGTTGTGAGGTTGAGACAAGGTCTCACTGTCCTCATCGCTGAATATGAGGGCATCCTCGGGTATGTAACCCCGAGTTTTCCTCTAGTGATGGATATTTTTGTTCTTCTGATCGTGGGTTCCTGTGGTTCGTCGATGCTTCCCAAGATCATGTTGATGACGTGCTGTGGCTCATTTGTTTCGTTCTTCTTTGTCATCTTTTTTTCCCGGAACTGGTTTTTGGCCCGATCGCTGAGGAATTCTCGGAGGTGACCTTTGCTCAGTAGTCGGGCTACTTCTTCCCAGAGCTGGTAGCAATCTTTGGTTCTGTGGCCGTGTGTGTTGTGAAATTCACACACTAAGTTATGATTTCTTTGTGAAGGAGCTGATTGTACAGGCCTGGGCCACCTGGCGTCTCAGATTTTACTGATGGCGAACACGATGTCTGATACATCGACGTTGAAGTTGTATTCCGACAAGCGAGGTGCCTCCATCGGCCCTCTATACCTATCGAACCCAGCTCTATTGACAAGTCCCCGAGGGTTTTGGCCTCGGTCCATCCTTCGATCATTGCGGGTATGTTGCGCCTCGGGGCGTTTCTCCTGTCTTCGGTGTATGGCTGGTACCTTTCTTTGTTTGGCTTTGGCTCCTTTGCCAGAAGCCTGCTTGGGTATACCGAGCCTGAGGGGGCTCTTAGTTGGTCGTCTGCGACCCTGATTTTCAATTGATATCGGTTGTGAACGTCCGACCAGGTCACGGCGGGATATTTAACCAGATTCTGTTTCAACTGCTTCGAAGCCACCGAGCTTCGTTCATACAGACCTTGAGTGAAGGCCTGCACTGCCCAGTCGTCGGAGACTGGTGGTAGTTCCATTCATTCCATTTGAAAGCGAGATACGAACTCTCGCAGCATCTCATTCTCCCTCTACTTAATCTTGAAGACGTCGGATTACCTTGTTGCTACTTTGATGGCACCAGCATGTACCTTAACGAAAGAATCCGCCAGCATGGCAAATGAATCTATCGAGTTTGGGGCCAAGTTGTTGTAAGGACCCGTAAAATTCTTAACCAAAAACTCGGGATTTCGTGGTGCCGAGTTGGATTCTTGCGCTGCGGTTCGGACTTTTTGGATTGAACAATACCCTACAACTTAGAGGAAAAAGTTTCCCAAAAGAACGTATTTCTGCGGCCCATTATGCGGCCGCATAATAGCTCTGCGGACCGCATAATGGCCGCAGAGTGAAACAGAAAGTTGGCTAATTTTGAGCCCAGATATGCGGCCCAATTATGCGATCGCATAAACGCTATGCGGGCCGCATATTGATCGCATATCTGCCTTGAACGTTTGCGAAGGGAATTTCCGCGGTGCATTATGCGATCGCAGAACAGATATGCGGACCGCATATCGGTCGCATACTCGAAAAGAAAACTTAACTTCCTGTGGCTCATTCTGCGGTCACTTTGCGGACCGCATAACCATTATGCGGTCGCATATGCAACCGCAAACCTGTATCGGGGCACCCATTTTCTTAATTTAAAACCCGACTCCCATTCCGTTAAAACACCCCCCCTTAGGCCATTTTCAGCATACTTTCTCAGATAATTAGAGTAAGAGAGGAGGATCAAGGAGAGGGGAAGGGGTCTCCATTCATTGTTTATCAAATCCTAGCCTAAACATCTTGAAGATTAACAAACAAGGCACCTAGGTCTCCCTTCCAAGAGGTAAGCTTCTATCACCCAAGCTCTCAATTCCCTATTATAGCTAAAATGGACCTTTAGTGAGGTAATTCATGGGGATTATAGTGGTTACCTTGCATGCATGTGATCCTAAGGTATGTGGGGGGATGCTAAGACAAAGATAGGAAAAACTGGGAATGGTTTTAGTCATGCCTTTGTCATGCTAAGACAAG
>NC_031998.1:2551862-2614514 GCF_001879085.1 Nicotiana attenuata
TGAGGTTCTCGAAGATGCGGCTCTGAAGATGTGACCCTGAAGTTAGTTTTAGGTTTCCTTATTTTGTTTTTGTGCAAGTATCCCTTGTGTAAATATCTTCTGTAATAATCTTTTGGAAATTACAAGGGGAACTTTTTATCTTATCTTTGACTTGTGTTGGATTTCATATTGTCTTTATTTATGGAATACTTTGTTTGTATAACTTGAATGATTGGTTCGAGAATTGGTTTAAGCTCAGGATATAGCAAACTGTAAGGACCCGTAAAATTCTTAACCAAAAACTCGGGATTTCGTGGTGCTGAGTTGAATTCTTGCGTTATTATAGTAGAAAAAGCTCGCCGAATAATAGCTCTGCGGACCGCATAATGGCCGCAGAGTGAAACAGAAAGTTGGCCAATTTTGAGGCCAGATATGCGGCCCAAGTATACGATCGCATAATCGCTATGCGGGCCACATATTGATCGCATATCTGCCTTGAACTTTTGCGAATGGAATTTCTGCGGTGCATTATGCGGCCGCATAACATATATGCGGACCGCATATCGGTCGCATACTCGGACAGAAAACATAACTTCCTAGGCTCATTCTGCGGTCACTCTGCGGACCGCATAACCATTATGCGGTCGCATATGCGACTGCAAACGTGTATCGGGGCACCCATTTTCTTAATTTAAAACCCGACCCCCATTCCGTTAAAACACCCCCCTTAGGCCATTTTCAGCATACTTTCTTAGATAATTAGAGTAAGAGAGGAGGATCAAAGAGAGGGGAAGGGGTCTCCATTCATTATTTATCAAATCCTAGCCTAAACATCTTGAAGATTAACAAACAAGGCACCTAGGCCTCCCTTCCAAGAGGTAAGCTTCTATCACCCAAGCTCTCAATTCCCTATTATAGCTAAAATGGACCTTTAGTGAGGTAATTCATGGGGATTATAGTGGTTACCTTGCATGCATGTGATCCTAAGGTATGTGGGGGGATGCTAAGACAAAGATAGGAAAAACTAGGGAATGGTTTTGTCATGCCTTTGTCATGCTAAGACAAAGGTATAGCCGGCGCCTTATTTCCAGCATTGTCATGTTGATCTTTTGTATCCTTAGAGGCTCCGTAGACATTTATGTGGGTCATGTATGGGTGTCGGGATGGTTATTGGATCACATTGTATTTTTTAAACTCTTCCACTAGATTGTCAACTGTATGCACCTTTGGAAACTTAATTATGGCCTATGGCGTTTAAGTAAAAAAAATGGACTAGTAATGTTTTCACATTTATATAACTGATCTCTTCCCAGTTTAACAAATGGTAACACATTCCCTTTTTGGTTCATAAATGAGTCGGGTAGGAAAAACTGGATAGGCTTGCTTGACCGGGTTCACTTGGTCACGCGCCGGTCGCGCTCCTCGAGGTTGGGGCGTTACAGTTGTGATACCACATCATTGCCCCTTTAGAAAGCGTTTCCCCGAACTTCTTCAGTAAGACAGACTCGATCTCGTCGTCTTTCAAGTCGTTTCCCTTCACTGCAAAAGTGTAAGCGGTAAGTGCTCGTTGGGATCCGAGGTTCCGTTATATTTCGGAAGGTCTGGCATTCTGAACTTCTTTGGAATGGACTTCGGGGCCGCTTCATGTGGGAACGGCTTCTGTACGAGCTTCTTTGAATCCATACCTTTCAAGATCGGGGGTGCGCCCGGAATTTGGTCGACCCTGGAGTTGTAGGTCTCGACCTTCTTGTCGTTGGCCTCTATCTTCTTCTCGCCCGATTCGGTCCTCCTCGTGAGGTCCTCGAGCATCTTTACGATGACGGGGTCGATTGCCGACCCGTTATCGCTCGATCTCTCCGGTACCTGCTCGGCTGGGGGAGCCGTTCCTGGTGCTACTGTGCTGGGAGTATTCTGGTGACTTTGCAGCTGAGCAATAGCCAGTTGTTGTGCCTGACACATTTCAAAAATAACGTGAAGGCCAACATCCCGTTCTTCCCTAGTCCGGATTTTTTGAGCTTCTTGTTGGTCTCCTTGGTGCACACTCCTGTTAGTGTGGGAGCTTATATCGACGTGTTGGGCGTCGCGTGAGACCGCGTCCACGAGAATTGGCTCTGGTGCGTTCACAGGGTTTCGTGGTGGTACACCAGCACCTGGAACATCCACACAATTTTCTCCATAGTTCTCAAGATTGTTGTTTACTGAATCGGACATTTTGACCTGAAATCAAAGATCTTGGGCAAGAAAAAGTGTGAAAGATAACTTGCGTTGTGTAGTGAAACTAGCAAGAAAATAATCACTATTATTTTTAGCCCCACTGTGGGCGCCAAACTGTTTGCCGTGAAAATGGTAATAACAATTAAATTTGATTTTGTGAGGTTCTAAAAATACGTGATCTATTTATATGCTAGTTGTTAAGCAGTTGATGCTATGTGAAAGACATAGAAGCGAGATAAGAGCTTAAAAATGAGATATTAACCAAACTGAATCACTGTCAATCGGGGCCTCGAGATTGCTTATCTAAATCAGTTAATAAAAGAATAGAAAAAGCTTTTATTGTGTCACTTAATCTAAATAGGAATTCCTGAGCCCAAGAGTTAAGAATAACAAGTTTTTCATTACCCAAAATTGAATACCCGCTTAGAATAATAAAACAGATGATATTTGTCGAGAAGTGCAAAATCGTATGGATACGATTCTCATTTTGTATCTTGATTAATTGGATCGTTTCTTTATGTATTCCTATCCCAAACTCTTCGAGATGTGTTTCCGAGTATTCCTTGATCATTTCGTCCAAGAAGAGGAGTTCCTCTAATTCTATAAATTTTTCTAGAAGACTCTGTTCTTGAATATTATTCAAAAAAATTCGGATTGCCCAGTATTCCACCAATTAGTAACCCAAGATTCCAGACATTTATTAACTGAGAAAGAAGGGACCTCGAGGTCGAGTCGGATGCTCGGCTGAGAGCTATCGAGGGTAGTCGATAGGCGACTACTAGTTGTAATAAGATCAATAACGGCTCTTTGTAGCCAATAATAAGTAATGAATGAAGAACAATAGATAGAACACAATGAATGTAGGCAATAAATGAAGCAATGAACTCAAGAGAATATGTTAGAGAGCAGAGAGAATGTTCTTGTGTATTTAGTTTTGAGCATCAGGTGTCTACAAATGACAAGGGTTCCCCTTTATATATGAGGGAGAACATAGTACAAAAGCATTAATTACAAAGATATGGGGCAGGTATAGCTACTCAATGCACTGATATGGGTCAGAGCTAGACCTCTAGGTTTTGTCAGCCCTAGTCGTGCGCCTAGGGAGCTTCCCACTGTTCCACCGTAACCATTGATTTGCGCTGCCTCGAGGTTGAACACCGATGTCCCCTCTGGATAAAATTCGACCGTGGTCTCGAGCCTTTGGAAACCTTGCTCACGAGGCATTGTAATGGCCGAAAATTGGACCCTCCGATTTTACCGTACACAATAATATTTTACTTTATTTTTTATATAATTATATTTGTATTTTAAAGCTACTTTACATAATTTTGCAATAATAGCCTCTATTCTATACACAATTGTATTTATTATATTATTTATACTAAAATAGAATTTCTTGTATTTTTAATATTAGGCTGTTATTTTCAAGCATTTGACTGCATGAATAAATTTTTTTATTTTAGTAGTCACTTTTTATAATTTATTTTTAATGAATTTCATGTATTTAATTTGTAGCCCAATTTTGAGCTAATTTCGGACTCAATACACCAGCCCACACACCAAGCTAGCCCAAACCTTAGCCTATCAGCCCTAGCCCAAACCAAATGACTTCATTAACCCAACCAGGACGCGACCCATTTATTTGACCCGCTCCACTTCTCTTCTGATCATGGTCGTTGATCTCAAATGATCAACAGCCCGCAACCGTTCTCCCATTTATAATTACCCGCCCAACCTAATCCTCACATTTCACTCTGCCCAGCTGCCCCCAAACGCTCTCCTCTCCTCTCACACTAAACCCTAGCCGCCTCACCCCAAATCCTCGCCCGTACCCAAGAGAATATGGAGATCTTCCATATTTCCTTTCCTTTTTCTGTACTCACAATGTTTCTTTCCCGTTTTCTTGACATTATTCATTTAGTACTGAGTTATTTAAGGAAGCCGGTTATTTGGGAGATTTCTTTGGCTCAGATTCTCGATGGTACCATGTTCTTGACTTGATACACTCACTACCAGACCATATGGGTCCGATTCAGTGAGATTTTCAACTATTTGTGTTCTTCTTTTGAGCTAGGGTTTGCCTAATTTTTCTCCTAAATTGATTCAAAATCGATTTCGCATGCTTTTCGTTCCTTATTTGTGTTTAATTGACTGTTTTTCCTTGTTTGGGAGTTTAATTTTGCTACTATATAAACCCTTCCCTTGATTCCCTTGGGAGAGACCTTAATCACGATATTCTTACTCTTACTAAGTCCTATACTATTTTGAAATTCAAGCTCTTGGCCGGTTGGACCAAGGCCACCGAAATTTAATTATTCGACCTCTCTCAGTGCAAGCATTGCCCGGGGTTCACCTAAAGCCCTTGGGAACTCTGACGCACTGAGAATTTTGGGGGTTTCTGCTGTTCTTTCCGTGTTACTGATAAGCAAGCTGTTGGCTCTTAATCTCTACCTTACTAGCTCGTTAATTCTGTAAACTGGTGAGTAATGAGACTCTTGCTATTTTATTCTCTTTGGCTTGCATCTATGTCAATCAGTCTTTTGTGAACCAATATGATATAGCTTATCTCTGTTCGTATTTATGTTTGTCTTACCATAATCCCGCACCCCTGTGTTTTTCCTTTAGTGTCTGAACCTACTTGAATTCTGAGTTTCATGCCTGTTATATGTCCGATTTATGATTATTCTCAACCTTTTATGCTATTCTGATTGCTAGTTGCTCTTCAAAAGCCAATCCTCATGTCTTACCTTGGATTCTTGCATTCTTAAGGATGTTATCTCCTGCCTTGAAAATTGTTTTGAGTGCATTTCTTTCTAATGAATCCTTCATGCATGTTCTACTACTCTCCTACTTACACGAACCTTATGTTCCCATTACTGTCTCTATGTTTTAGCCTAACATATTGCTAATTTGGTATTTTGTTAATCCTGCATTCTTCAGTATTACCTAGGTTTCTAGTTAAACCCCAATACACTGGGTTTTATTTTAATGACTGGCTTAAGTAGTTTGTCTATCCTCTGACCTTAAGATTGATATATCTTCCTACCATGACCTTTGGGCCTAGAAATCTTTGTGATTATGATTCTTATCGGTTGTTATAAACCATGCCTACTTGCTTGTTTACTTGCCATTCTCTGACTATGACTTGGTTAGACCTTCATGCCTTAAGTTCCTAGTTTTGAGTCACTTTAGGCTAATTCATGCTTTACTATAATCTTGTTGTTCTGAAAACTAAGCACGTATACTTACCATGTTGATCCAAGTGATATGCCTCATGAACTCTGCTAATGTATCACACGCTATACTCTTTCACTTGTTATGAACCTATATTGTCATCCTTTATGCTAAAACTACTCTATTAAGGTTGTTCTCTGTTTGATCCTTCAGTTTTCATAATTAGATCCCCTGCTTGAAATTGCCTTAAGTTGTTTTTTACCATGCTAATGTTTTGTTATCCTATGATGATCCATCATGTCCCCCTATACCTGGAAAATGCAAGCATGAACTCGTCTTGTGTGTGTCCTGACAACACGACACATGAATTTGTCTATACATCTTGGTAATAAATAGTTACAGTCTTAAGAAATGAGCGTGTGGGCTTCCTTCCTTGTTTAGTTAGTTCAACATATAGTCTATTGCTTGTAATCATGTGTGAATCCTTCGTTTGGGCTTGGTGTCTGTTCTATGTGATATTGGGCTTCGCTATTGGCTTCAGACTTACTGACGGTCTTATGAGCTGGATTCTGAGTCTATTGGAGCTGTCGAAGGCCTAGAAAAGCACTGGGTTATTTGTATTGGGCTTATCATTGGGCCTATAGTTGTCTTCTTCTGTAACTATTCATATTTTGATTTGTATTATTTCATTCAATCTGTAATAACTTGTAATAACGAATGGGGAAGTTAATAAAAGGGGGTTGGGGTATTCTAACATTTGCATGAAAGGGTATAAAACATGCCTATAGGGTCTACCTGTTTTATGTGCTATTTTGTTTAACTTGCTTTATTTCTGCACACCAATAGAAATTATGTCTATAGGAATCACGCATACACTTCACTCAACTTATTAAAATATGTCGACTCAATTAATTGCCACACTATTTCCATGTCTACTATTTCCACTTAGATAGCATGTCTATAGGATGAATAACATATGTTTGTTACTGCCCATCTAGATACTATGTCTACAGGTTTTCAATTGATCAATCAATCAATTATTTCTATTGCCTTTAGCGCGCTGCTCCTTTAGATATCATGACTATAGGATTCTAATCAATTAATCAGTCATTTTGTTTATTATCATACTTAGACGACATGCCTATAAGGATAATTATATAAAATATATTTCAACTGTTAGAAACCATGCCTATAGGACATTGACGCCTGCCTAAGAAGCATGCTTATAAAATCAGCATTAGCAATCTGGTAAGTCGTATCGCTTCACTGCCTCATCAACAATAGAAATCATGCTTATAGGACTTTGCGATACTTTAACCTGCCTATACGTTGCTTGTACAATGATGGAAAGAATTGCCTAGAAATTATGCCTATAGGATTTAACAACTCTAATGTGTCTTAACCCCCTAAAATATGTACTTCCCAAACTGCCCGCATGTATTTGTTGTTTAAGTGTGGAGGCTAACTTGGACCTTTAATTGTCTTTATGTAAAGGCCTATCTATTTTGAATGTCGCCTAGTTTTATCATTTTGAGCAACCTAAGCTGACTCTAGAACCACCTAATAGTAGGTCCAAAGCCTCCTGGACCATAGGCATGGGACGGATAGTGCACGCATAGAATACGGTTTAGAATTGAACTAGAGCACCTTTAAGTAACAACTTCAACATAGTAATTGGGTAGCATGAGATATAGTCTGTGCCCCCTGAATAATATGAGCAACCCTTACCTTAAAGGAGTTGTGAAGTATTATTTATGTTGCACGGGATGATCCTTTAGGCTAAAAAAACTTAGAACCCCTCCCCCTCCCTTTCTTTATATCTACACTTAGTCATTTATAGACCAATGCAGTTGTACCCTTGTAGTCTTTAAGATTTGTACTGATTACTTATTCTTGTGTGTTATAATAGAGTCTTCAACTTCTATACTTCTCCTTGCCTATTTGATCACCTAGCTTAATTATCTAATCCACATAGTGTAAATTTTGATCGGGACCCACAGTTGTGGACCTCGAAGAGTGCCTAACACCTTCTCTTTGAGGTAATTTGAGCCCTTACCTCTTTGATGGCATTGACTAGTCAAATAGATTTATTTGCAAATAGGTACCCTAACGCACCTTAAAAATTATTAGGTAGCGACTCTTCTCTTTTAATACCCATTTAAAAAAGTTGTCACACGTCTAAACCCATTTTCACAAGAAAACGGGGCGCAACACACATCCGTTATTTAAGTAGTAAAGATTGAGGTCAAGTACGAAGATTTTGGTAAAGTCGCGGATTGGAGAGTTTATGTTTGAGAAACACACTATTCCGGTGGTTACAAACTGTGGAAATTTGTTCAGGATTTGACGGTTGTTTATATGTGTTAGGAATCTGGTCATTGTGGATCTTGAAATAATGCTTACCTATTTTAAGATGTTCGTAATCATTTTAGAAGGTCATTGGTAGGTCTAATGTGAATGTATATTTTACACCAGATCAAATATGTTTATTCAACACATCATTGCTTATATGCTATGTGGGTTGTAAGGCGGCTTGATTATTGACACGTGTGTGATCCTGTGTTGCCTTGTGGTGTTATGTGAGCGAGATGGCTCTTGAGACGCTGATTTGTTAGTTCACCTTAGTCGTGTTAAGGCCTTGTAGAGAATGATGCTATCCGTCTTCCCAGGGTTATGTTTATGCACTTGTCGTGTTTGTGATTGATATACGTGTGCCTAGCGAGTATGATCATGTTGGCTTGATGGGTATTCTCACGCAGATTGTTATCTGTAGATCAAATTTCACGCTGCAACAATGAGATGTTGTTGACTACTCTTTATACTGTCTTGTGTGTTTTACTTCCCTTCTTTGGGATAGACTCATAGTATTTTGTTCGGTAGATATATCTGTCGCGCGTGCGGGATAGTTTCGTGCTTGAGTTCCTTACTTATTTGTCATATTTGAGTTGTGGATTGTTGGGCGTATGAATCACGTCGTATGGGATTTTAGATGGTGTCTAATGTGGCTTGTTGACCGAGCATCTTGCACTGAGTGAGATGAGGTCGTTCGGCCTGGAATTAGTGTAACCCGATTAGTATAATGTATGTTTCGAGAAGGAATGTCACAAATCAGTTCAGAATGGGGTAATGGTTCTTGTCGAGCAGAGGACTCCATGAAATACTAATTTGACGGGTAGTTATGAGAGTCTGAACCAGTCTTTCATCGTTGCACTATCAACATACTTTTTTATGTGTCATGAAGCATGTCACTGGTATCGAGTTGGAAATTTCAGCTAGTGCGATTGGAAGATATTACTATGGGCATATTAATAATGTGGTGTGTCACATGGATACGACTTGGGTGTATATGTATTCTTTGGTACAGCTTGTGGAAATTGATGAAATGTGATGTAATGACCCGGCCGGTCGTTTCATGAGTTACCGCTCCGTTTTCACCATTTCTGCTTCTTTATGTCTTGTTCAGCTATATTATATGGTATCGGGTTGGTTGGTTCGGGTTCGGAATGGTTTGGCAGAGTAATGAAACACTTAGTCTCTTAACTTGGCCTTTTAGTTGGAAAAGTCAACCGGAAGTTGACTTGTGAGCAAACGATCTCGGAATTTGGTTTTTATGATTCGGATAGCTTCGGGAGGTGATTTGGGACTTAGGAGCATGATCGGAATGTGTTTTGGAGGTCCGGCGTAGATTTAGGCTTGAATTGGCGAAATTGGAATTTTGGCGTTTTCTGGTTCGTAGCGGAGATTTTGATGTAAGGGTCGCAATGGAATTCCGGAAATTGGGGTAGGTCTGTTGTGTCATTTGGGACGTGTGTGCAAAATTTCAGGTCATTCGGACGAGGTTTGGTAGATTTTTGATCAAAAGCGGAATTCGGAAGTTTTTGGAATCCTTAGGTTTGAATCCGCAGGTGATTTGGTGTTTCGATGTTGTTTTAAGTGTTCCGAGGGTTGGTACAAGTTTGAATAGTGTTATCTGACTTTTTGTCGTGTTTGGTTGAGGTCCCGATGGCCTCGGGATGGATTTGGATGGTTGACAGAGAGTTTGGATTTTGCAGTATGCTGCAGATTTTCTGCTTCTGTTGCTTCCGTACCTGTGGATTGGGGACCACAGGTGCAACGCCGCAGATGCGGGGAGGAGGCCGTAGAAGCAGATTTGGGTCAGCTGGAGATTGGCCGCAGATGCGGTTCATTGGGCGCATCTGCGGGACCGCAGGTGCGGTTCCTCGACGCAGATGCGGCCCTGGGTGATTTAATGAAGAACCGCAGATGCGGTGGCCTTGACTGCAGGTGCGGTCCGCAGGAGCAAGATTTGGGACGCAGGTGCGGAATCCCTGGGCCAGAAAGTATATAAGGTTTCCTTCGCGATTTTCAGATTTTCTTCACCATTTTTTAGTCGGTTTTGCAGCTTTTTGGGAGATTTTTAAGAGGGAATTCAAGGGAACTTCGTTGTGGTAAGATTGTTGAACCTAAAACTCAATCCTATGGCATTTTCTTACTGACTAGACTTGAAATTTATGGAAATTAGTGGTTAAAATTGGGGATTAATGGCTTGGAACTTGAGACTTTGATTTGGGGATTTGAGGGGTCGTTTGCGGTCGGATTTTGGTATATTTGATATGTACGAACTCGTGAGAATGTAAGGATTCTATCGGTGTGACTTTTAATGGATTTCGAGACGTGGGCCCGGGGTCGAGTTTGGCCAATTTCGGGATTTTTGAGTAAATTTGGTTATTTTGTGTGGTCTTTTGTTCCTTTAGCCTATTTTGATGTTATGATTCTGATTTTGGATAGATTCGAAGCGTGTTGAGGCCGATTCGAGAGGCAAAGGAATCACGGGCTAGAGTTTGGACCGGATTGAGGTAAGCAATGATTGTAAATGTTGTCTTGAGGTTTGAAACCCCGGATTTCACATCGTTGTGCTATTTTGAGGTGACGCACACGCTAGATAACGAATGTGGGGTCGTGCACCGTTGGGGATTGTGACTTAGTTCGTCCCGTACAACTGTTAAGTTGGGTATTTGATTGAAAACTGTTTGATATCATCGTGTTTTATAAAATATCACCATGTTTTGGGCTGAATGCCATATTTGGGCCTCGTGCCAACTATTTTGTCCCCTTAGGGGCTTTTTACTATTATTCCTCACTGTTTGACTTCATATTTGTACTCAGTCATGCTGTATTCTACTATTTTTTTTCATAACAATCGTATTTACTCCGTTTTAATAGTTAAATGATATATTGGGGCTGAGCATCATGTTTCATTGTTGCCCGAGGGGCTCGAGAGATTCTAACTGAGTGAGGCCGAGGACCTGTATTGTGAGGATATCAGGGGATCGGGCTGCGCGCCTCAGCATGTGTACTGATTGTGATATATGAGAAGCCGAGGGCCTGATTTGTTATGCCACGAGATGGCTTGTGATAGCGCTTGGGCTGTAGGAGCCCCTCCGGAGTCTGTACACCCCCAGTGAGCGTGGGTACCCAGTGTGTGTGATGTGATATTGCCCGAGGGGCTGTTGTTGTTTCATGTTGTTGCCTGAGGGGCTGATACGAGTGATTGTGAGGTAGCCCGAGGGGCTAGTTCTGTTGATATTGTGCCCGAGGGGCGATTTATGGTACTTATTTTTGCCCAAGGGGCTATTTATGTTTCTAACCTTTTACTCACTGTTTTCATCACTCATTTGAACTATTGAAAAACGTTTTAAAAGGTTTTACTGAACTGAGTTGTCTTTTTACGAGTTTATTTGTTTCACTGCATTGTTCTGGACTTATACTATTTGTTGTAGTGTTATGACGTGGTTTACGTGTTTTCTTACTGCTCAGCTGCTTTGACTTTTATTACTTACTGAGTTGGCATACTCACATTACTCCCTGCACCTTGTGTGCAGATCCAGGAGTCTCGGGTCGCGATAGCAAGTGCTGAGTAACCTTTCAGCGGGTCTCTGGAGTTGACTAGGTAGCTGCTTGGCGTTTGCAGCCCAGTGCTTCTCCTTCCTATCTTATTTAGCTTTGTGTTAGCATTTGTTCAGACTATGTTGTCCTTTCTTATTCCTAGACGAGTTGTAGATGCTCATGACTGGTGACACCCCGATATCGGGCTGTGTTATGTTTCCGCATTGTCTGTTTTGACTTATATTATGGAATTTTTAGCTAATTAATGACTTTAAATGACTTGTTATGAACTTTTGGTTGGTTTGGGGTTTGTGTCGGCTGGCCTAGTTTTACGATAGGCGCCATCACGATCGGGTCCATTTTAGGCTCGTGACAAGTTAGTATCAGAGCCTAGGTTACATAGGTCTCACAAGTTATGAGCACGTTTAGTAGAGTCTCGCCGATCGGTACAGAGACGTCTGTATTTATCCTCGGGAGGCTGCAGAACCTTTAGGAAAACTTCATATTCTCGAATTCCTGTAGTGCGAATCTGTTGATTCTAGTACTAAACTTCTGTTATTCTATTCTCTCACAGATGGTGAGGACACGCGCTACCGTTCAGGATGGACGACCACCAGTACCACCAGCTGGGGCCACTAGAGGCCGAGGATGCGGTCGAGGATGTGGTAGGGGCAGGGGTGTAGCCCGCACAGCAGTTAGGGCAGCACCTGCAGATCCACCAGCAGCTCCAGTTCAGGATCAGGTCCTAGTTAGGGACGCTCCAACAGCACCAGCTCAGGCACCGACTGTGCCTATTGTGATTCCAGGCCTTCAGGAGGCCCTGGCCTAGATTCTATCAGTGTGCACTGGCCTAGCTCAGGCGGTCTCAGTTACTACGGCCGCAGCTACTTCTCAGGCCGGGGAAGGCACTCAGACTCCCGCCGCTCGCACACCTGATCAGGTCGTGCAGGGACTTCAGACACCGGGGGCACCTCCAGCCCAGCCGGTCACAACTGCTCAGGGCTATGTAGCTCCGGTTATGCCAGAGGACGAGCATCACAGATTGGAGAGGTTTGGGAGACTTCAGCCTCCGACTTTCAGTGGTGCAGAGGGCGAGGATGCCCAGGGTTTCTTGGACAAGTGTCAGAGGATGCTTCGGACCACGGGTATTTTAGAGACTGGTGGGGTCTCGTTCACTACTTTCCAGTTTTCAGGGGCTGCACTTAGATGGTGGGAGGCTTACGAGAGGCATAAGCCGGCTAACGCTGCGCCCCTTTCTTGGCAGCAGTTCTCCATTCTCTTCCTGGAGAAGTTTGTACCTGAGTCTCACCGAGAGGAGCTGCGCAAGCAGTTCGAGCAGCTCCGTCATGGTGACAGATCTATTTCACAGTATGAGATGCGGTTCTCCGAGTTGGCTCGTCATGCAGTTTGGTTGGTTCCTACAGATCGAGATAGGATCAAGAGGTTTATAGATGGCCTCGGTTATCATCTTCGGTTGCTTATGACCAGAGAGAGAGTATCTGGTGCTACCTTTGATGAGGTTGTTGACATAGCTCGACAGATTGTGATGGTTCGTATTCAGAGAGGTTTGAGCGGGAGGCTAAGAGGCCTCGTGGTTAGGGTTGATTCAGCGGTACTCATCATGGGGGCCAGTTTCAGCACGCCATAGGCTGCCCATTCAGGCATGCTCAGTCAGCTCACCCAGGTTATCATGGGGTGTCATCGGGCCATGGTTCTCACAATTCTCAGCAAGGTCATTCCTCACTCAGTGCCCTTGCAGCCCAGAGTTCGTCCCGTGCTCCATCAGTTCAAGGCTCTTCTATGCTAGGTTCTTCAGCTAGACATCCCGGTGCTAGGGGTTCCCTTCAGTCCCCGTCTCCATCACCATGGAGTTGTTATGAGTGTGGGGAGTTGGGGCATATGTAGAGGCAGTGTCCTCGCCATCTTGGGGGTTCATCTCAGCAGAGGAGTCAGCCCTCGACTTTAGCACCGGTTACTTCACCACCCGCTCGGCCAGCTAGAGGTAGAGGACAGTTAGTTAAGGGTTGCCCCAGAAGGGGAGGTCGCTCAGGTGGCGGTCAGGCCCGTTTCTATGCACTTCCAACTAGACCTGATGTTATTGCTTCAGATGCGGTGATTACAGGTATTGTCTCAGTCTGCCACAGAGGTGCCTCTGTGTTATTTGATCCTGGCTCCACTTATTCCTATGTGTCATCATATTTTGCACATTATTTGGATATGCCCCGTAAGTCTCTTGTTTCATCTATTCATGTATCTACTCCAGTGGGCGATACTGTTGTTGTAGACCGCGTATATCGGTCGTGTATGGTGACTATTGGGGGTTTGGAGACCCGAGTGGACCTTCTGTTACTTTGTATGGTGGATTTCGACGTGATATTGAGCATGGATTGGCGTGCTATATTGAGCTGTCATGCTAAGACATTGACGTTGGCGATGCCGGGTGTGACACGGATTGAGTGGCGAGTTTCGACTGATTTTGTCCCCAGTAGGGTGATTTCGTTCTTGAAGGCTCAGCGGATGGTTGGGAAAGGTTGTCTTTCATACTTAGCTTTTGTAAGGGACGTCAGTGCAGAGACTCCTACCCTTGATTCTGTTCCAGTAGTGAGGGATTTTCCCGATGTGTTTCCTGCAGACCTGCTGGGCATGCCACCGGACAAGGACATTGATTTTGGTATTGATTTGGTGCCGGGCACTCAGCCCATTTCTATTCCTCCGTATCGTATGGCACCAGCGGTGTTGAAAGAGTTGAAGGAGCAACTTCAGGAACTACTTGATAAGGGGTTCATTCATCCTAGTGTGTCGCCGTGGGGTGCGCCTGTTCTATTTGTGAAGAAGAAGGATGGCACTATGAGGATGTGCATTGATTACAAGCAGTTGGACAAGGTCACAATCAAAAACAAGTATCCTTTGCCTCGTATCGATGATTTATTTGACCAGCTTCAAGGATGCGAGGGTGTTCTCCAAGATTTATCTCCGTTCAGGGTATCACCAATTGAAGATCAGGGACTCGGATATTCTTAAGACAACTTTCAGGACCCGATATGGTCATTATGGGTTCCTCGTGATGTCTTTTGGCTGACCAATGCCCCATCAGCGTTCATGAATTTGATGAACAGCGTGTTCCGGCCTTATATCGACTCGTTCGTTATTGTTTTCATTGACGATATTCTGGTATACTCGCGTAGTCATGAGGAGCACGTAGAGCATTTGAGGGTTGTGATGCAGAGATTGAGGGAGGAGAAGATTTATGCAAAGTTCTCCAAATATGAGTTTTGGCTCAGTTCAGTGGCTTTATTGGGGCACGTAGTGTCCAGTGAGGGTATTCAGGTTGATCCGAAGAAGATAGAGGCGGTTCAGAGTTGGCCCAGACCATCCTCAGCCACAGAGATTCGCAGTTTTCTTGGTTTGGCGGGTTATTACCGTCGGTTTGTTCAGGGATTTTCATCTATTGCATCACCCTTGACCAAGTTGACTCAAAAGGGTGCGCCTTTTATGTGGTCGGATGAGTGTGAGGCGAGCTTTCAGAAGATCAAGACTACCTTGACCACATCTCCAGTGTTAGTTTTGCCATCAGCTTCAGGTTCATACACAGTGTATTCTGATGCTTCGAGAGTGGGTATTGGATGTGTGTTAATGTAGGAGGGTAGAGTTATTACTTATGCTTCTCGTCAGTTGAAGCCCCATGAGAAGAACTACCATGTTCGTGATCTATAGTTGGCTGCCATTGTTCACGCACTGAAGATTTGGAGGCATTATTTGTATGGTGTGTCTTGTGAGGTATTTACTGATCATCGTAGCCTCCAGCACTTGTTCAAGTAGAAGGATCTCAATTTGAGGCAGCGGAGGTGGTTGGAGCTGCTAAAGGACTATGATATTACTATCGTGTACCATCCGGGGAAGGCCAATGTAGTGGCCGATGCTTTAAGTAGGAAGGCGGTGAGTATGGGTAGTTTGGCATATATTCATGTTGGGGAGAGACCTCACGCAGTTGATGTCCAGGCCTTTGCCAATCGGTTTGTGAGGTTGGATATTTCGGAGCCCAGTCGGGTCTTAGCTTGTGTGGTTTCTCGGTCTTCCTTGTTTGATCGCATCAGAGAGCACCAGTATGATGATCCTCACTTGCTTGTCCTTAAGGACAGAGTTCAGCACGACGATGCCAGAGATGTGACTATTGGTGATGATGGGGTGTTGAGGATGCAGGGTCGGATATGTGTGGCCAATGTGGATGGGCATCGGGAGTTGATTCTGGAGGAGGCCCATAGCTCGTGGTATTCAATTCATCTGGGTGCCGTGAAGATGTATCAGGATCTGAGACAACATTATTGGTGGATTAGAATAAAGAAGGATATCATGGGATTTGTAGCTCGATGTCTCAATTGTCAGCAGGTGAAATATGAGCATCAAAGACCAGGTGGCTTGCTTCAGCAAATGGATATTCCGGAGTGGAAGTGGGAGCGGATCACCATGGACTTTGTAGTTGGGCTCCCACAGACTTTGAAGAAGTTCGATGCTATTTGGGTGATTGTGGATCAGCTGACCAAGTCCCGCGCACTTCATTCCTGTTTGTACTACCTATTCTTCAGAGCGGTTGGCAGAGATCTATATCCGAGAGATTGTTCGCTTGCATGGTGTCCCAGTTTCCATCATTTCAGATAGGGTACTCAGTTTACTTCGCAATTTTGGAGGGCCGTGCAGAGAAAGTTGGGTACTCAGGTTGAGTTGAGCACAGCTTTTCATCCTCAGACGGACGGGCAGTCCGAGCGCACTATTCAGATATTGGAGGACATGTTGCGTGTTTGTGTCATTGATTTTGGTGGTTCATGGGATCAGTTTCTACCGCTCGCGGAGTTTGCTTATAACAACAGTTATCAGTCGAGTATTCAAATGGCTCCATATAAGGCTTTGTATGGGAGACAGTGTAGATCTCCAGTTGGTTGGTTTGAGCCAGGTGAGGCTAGGCTCTTGGGTACAGACTTGGTGTAGGATGCTTTAGACAAGGTGAAGGTGATCCAGAAGCGGCTTCGTACAGCGCAGTCGAGACAAAAGAATTATGCTGACAGGAAGGTTTGTGATGTGTCCTACATGGTTAGGGAGAAGGTTCTATTGAAGGTTTCACCCATGAAGGGTGTTATGAGATTTGGGAAGAAGGGTAAATTGAGTCCTCGGTTCATTGGGCCTTTTGAGGTGCTTCGGAGGATTGGGGAGGTGGCTCATGAGCTTGCTTTGCCACCCATCTTGTCGAGTGTGCACCCGGTGTTTCATGTTTCTATGCTCCAGAAGTATATTGGCGATCCGTCTCATGTTTTGGATTTCAGCACGGTTCAGTTAGATGATGATATGACTTATGATGTGGAGCCAGTGGCTATTTTGGAGCATCAGGTTCGGAAGTTGAGATCAAAGGATATAGCTTCAGTGAAAGTGCAGTGGAGAGGTCGGCCCGTGGAGAAGGCTACCTGGGAGACCGAGCGGGAGATGCAGAGCAGATATCCTCACCTGTTTGAGGCTTCAAGTATGTTTCTTGACCCGTTCGAGGACGAACGTTTGTTTAAGAGGGGGAGGATGTAATGACCCGGCCGGTCGTTTCATGAGTTACCGCTCTATTTTCCCCATTTCTGCTTCTTTATGTCTTGTTCAGCTATATTATGTGGTATCCGGTTGGTTGGTTTGGGTTCGGAATGGTTTGGTAGAGTAATGAGACACTTGGTCTCTTAAGTTGGCTTTTTAGTTGGAAAAGTCAACCGAAAGTTGACTTATGAGGAAACGATCACGAAATTGGTTTTTATGATTCGAATAGCTTCAAGAGGTGATTTGGGACTTAGGAGGATGATCGGAATGTGTTTTGGAGGTCCGGGGTAGATTTAGGCTTGAATTGGCGAAATTGGAATTTTGGCGTTTATCGGTTGGTAGCGGAGATTTTGATGTAGGGGTCGGAATGGAATTCCGGAAATTAGAGTAGGTCCGCTGTGTCATTTGGGACGTGTGTGCAAAATTTCAGGTCATTCGGACGAGGTTTGGTAGACTTTTTGATCAAAAGCGGAATTCGGATGTTTTTGGAATCCTTAGGCTTGAATCCGAGGGTGATTTGGTGTTTCGATGTTGTTTTAAGTGTTCCGAGGTTTGGTACAAGTCTGAATAGTGTTATGTGACTTGTTGGCGTATTTGGTTGAGGTCCCGATGGCCTCGGGATGGATTTGGATGGTTGAAGGAGAGTTTGGATTTTGGAGTGTGTTGCAGATTTTCTACTTCTGTTGTTTCCGCACCTGCAGATTGGGGACCGCAGGTGCGGCGCCGCAGATGCAGGGAGGAGGCCACAGAAGCAGATTTGGGTCAGCTTGAGGTTGGCCGCAGATGCGGTTCATTGGGCGCCTCTGGGGGACCGCAGGTACGGTTCTTGGACGCAAATGCGGCCCTGGGTGATTTAATGAAGAACCGCAGATTCGGTGGTCTTGACCGCAGGTGCGGTCCGCAGGAGCGAGATTTGGGCCGCAAGTGCGGAATCCCTGGGCCAGAACCTATATAAGGTTTCCTTCGCGATTTTCAGCTTTTCTTCACCATTTTTGAGTCGGTTTTGGAGCTTTTAGGGAGATTTTTAAGAGGGAATTCAAGGGAACTTCGTTGAGGTAAGATTGTTGAACCTAAAACTCGATCCTATGGCATTTTCTTACTGATTAGACTTGAAATTTATGGAAATTAGTGGTTAAAATCTGGGATTTAGGGCTTGGAACTTGAAACTTTGATTTGAGGATTTGAGGGATCGTTTGTGGTCGGATTTTGGTATATTTGATATGTACGAACTCGTGAGAATGCAAGGATTTTATTGGTGTAACTTTTAATGGGTTTCGAGACGTGGGCCCGGGGGTCGGGTTTGGCCAATTTCGGGATATTTGAGTAAATTTAGTTATTTTTTCGTGGGCTTTTGTTCCTTTAGCCTATTTTGATGTTATGATTCTGATTTTGGATATATTCAATGCGTGTTAAGGCAGATTCGAGAGGCAAAGGCATCGCGGGCTAGAGTTTGGACCGGATTGAGGTAAGCAATGATTGTAAATGTTGTCTTGAGGGTTTGAAACCCCGAATTTCGCATCATTGTGCTATTTTGAGGTGACGCACACGCTAGATGACGAGTGTGGGGTCGTGCATCGTTGGGGATTGTGACTTAGTCCGTCCTGTACAACTGTTAAGTCGCGTATTTGATTGAAAATTGTTTGATATCATCTTCTTTTTAGAAAATATTACCATGTTTTGGGCTGAATGCCATATTTGGGCCTCGTGCCAACTGTTTTGGACCCTTAGGGGCTTTTTACTATTATTCCTCAGTGTTTGACTTCATATTGTACTCAGTCATGCTTTATTCTACTGTTTTGTTTCATAACTCAGTCGTATTTACTCCGTTTTAATATTTTAAATGATATATTGGGGTTGAGCATCATGTTTCATTGTTGACCGAGGGGCTTGAGGGATTCTGACTGAGTGAGGCCGAGGGCCTGTATTGTGAGGATATTAGGGGATCGGGCTGCACGCCGCAGCATGTGTACTGATTGTGATATATGAGAGGCCGATGGCCTGATTTGTTTTGCCACGAGATGGCTTGTGATAGCGCTTGGGTTGTAGGAGCCCCTTCGGAGTCTGTACACCCCCAGTGAGCGCGGGTACCCAGTGTGTGTGATGTGCTATTGCCCTAGGGGTTGTTGTTGTTTCATGTTGTTGCCCGAGGGGCTGATACGAGTGATTGTGAGGTAGCCCGAGGGGCTAGTTCTGTTGATATTATGCCCGAGGGGCGGTTTATGGTACTTGTTTTTGCCCAATGGGCTATTTACGTTTCTATCCTTTTACTCAATGTTTTCATCACTCGTTTGAACTGTTGAAAAACGTTTTAAAAGGTTTTACTGAACTGAGTTGTCTTTTTACGAGTTTATTTGTTTTACTGCATTGTTCTGGACTCATACTGTTTATTGTAGCATTATAACGTAGTTTACGTGTTTTCTTACTGCTCAATTGCTTTTACTTTTATTACTTACTGAGTTGGCGTACTCACATTACTCCCTGCACCTTGTGTGCAGATCCAGGAGTCTCGGGTAGTGCTGATTAGCCTTCCAGCGGGTCTCCGGAGTTGACTAGGTAGCTGCTTGGCGTTCGCAGCCCAATGCTTCTCCTTCCTATCTTATTTAGCTTTGTGTTAGCATTTGTTCAGACTATGTTGTCCTTCCTTATTCCTAGACGAGTTGTAGATGCTCATGACCGGTGACACCCCGATGTCGGTTGTGTTATGTTTTCGCATTGTCTATTTTGACTTATATTATGGAATTTTTAGCTAATTAATGACTGTAAATGACTTGTTATGAACTTCTGGTTGGGTTTGTGTCGGCTGGCCTAGTTTTACGATAGGCGTCATCACGACCGAGTCCGTTTTAGGGTCGTGACAGTATGTATTCAAGAAATTTGATCTTATAGGAAATTTTGGATGTTGAAATTTGGTTCTAAGGCTTTTGAGCTAAGGTAGCAGGAAGGATCTTCCACATGGGTTGAGTTAATGTGCTCGTATGGATTGAGGTGGAACGAGTATGTGCACGAAGAGTTATATAGTGATTTTGGCAACTTTGGGACGGTTATTGGCACGTTCGATGGCGAAAGTATGCTTAAGTGGGGGAGAATGTAATGACAGGACCGGTCGTTTTGAGCTCTAACATGTCGTTCGGTGGTTCGAGACCTTGAGTAGCTTCATTTATGTATTACGACTTGCACGTGTAGTCGGATTTGATTTTCGGGAAGTAAAGAATTAATTTGGAAAAATAGTTCTCTATTCGGAAGCCTTAAGTTGAAAGGGTTGACCAAGGTTTGACTTTTGAGCAAATGACCTCGAAATTAGGATTTAAAGGTTCCTATAGGTTCGTAGGGTGAGTTCGGACTTGGGCGTATATTCGGGTTGAGTATCGGATGGTTCGGAAGTGATTCAACGCTTATTATCGAAAGTTTGCATTTTGAAGGTTTTGAAACTTGCTAAGTCTGACTTTGAGTGGACTTTGGTGTTATCGGACTCCGGGTGATATTATGGGACCTTGGATATGTTTATGACTCGGACCTTGGATATGTTTATTTAGTTGATTGGTATTTGTGTGTGAAGTTTGGTCGTGATCCAAAATGTTTAAGAGTGATTCGGACACTTAAGTTACATACTAGTTAAGTTTAAGAAAATGAGTTGACCACATTCAAAGTGGACTTAACGAGCTCGAATTCATGATTTAAAATTTTCAACATGTTTGTATGATGATTTTGGACTTGTCCGCAAGTTTTGGTTATATTCCGATGAGTTCCCGATGGGTTTAGATTGTGTCGCGCTCTTATTTGATTTTTGGCGTCGATTCTTTTGGCATAAAGGGTATCATATTGATTAAACGACCTTTGATTTGTTATTATATTGAATCATTAGATGCATATCATAATTACGGAACCATAGCAACAAGAATTGTCGAATTCCGAGGTCGTATGAGAGAGTTATGCCCATTTCGGTATTAGAAATGATTGTTGGTTACTAGAGCGAACTTTTGTTCTTTGCGAACACGAAGAAGGAATTTTGGGCTGACCGGCCAATGCAAAAAATTTCTCTTCGTGAACGTGATCGTGTCTCATGAAGGCGATGAACAAAATTTACCTGGGCAGTGTTTTAAATTGGCAGACCAAGCATTTTAGTATTTTGAGCATATCTTGAGTTCTAGAGCTCCGTTTGAGGTGATTTTTGCGGTGTTGTTCTCATCTCAACAAGGGGGTAAATATTTAACTTTATTTTGATGTTTTTCTATGATTATTTTTGTTGTTATCATTTTTATCTGTGTTTGGATTGTAGAAATTGGGATTTTGAGCCCCAAAGTTGAGAAATAGTAAATCCTTGATTTGAGGGTCAATTCATGGACTAAATTGGATGCTTTTTTGGATATAGACTATATAAGTTATGAAAAATATTTATTTCGATAATTTTCAAAATTCGGTGCACGAGCCCGGGTTGACTTTGTTGACTTTTTGTGCGGAGTTGGGAATTTATTTCTAATTGTTAAATTATGAGTTTTGAGTATATTTTAATTGGTTTGCACGTTCTTTGACTAGTTTCGGATCTTTAGCACGGGTTTTAGGTGATAGAGAGGAGTTGAAGCTGGTTACCGGATTTCGGAGCGAGGTAAGTCTCCTGTCTAACCTTGTGAGAGGGAATTTACCCCATAGGTGCTACATTTATTATGTGCTACATATTATGGGAGCTATGCACGTATGAGGTGACGAGTGCCCGTACGTATGCTAGAATTCCTGATTATTTTCGAGTAGACTTAGATTAAGTTATTCTGGTATGTTTAAACGCCTTGATTACATTTTGGCCTGAGACTAGACTTGCCTAAGTATCAGACTCGCTATTTTAGATAATTGACGAGGGATTTGTGGTGGACATTATACTTCCTTTTACGGATTTCTTTCTCGTTGTGCGTATTCGTCCGAAAGTTTTCTTGAATTTTATAACTCATATGTATATTCCTGAGTGGGGCCAGTGATCCGTCAAAGTTTCATATTCTAATGGGATCGAGCTGAATGCCTCAACAATACTCTTAAGGGGTCGGGTCGTTCGCCTCGGCAAAGTAAATATTCATATGGGATCGGATTGTTCGCCTCGGCAATATCATGTATCATATTCTTATGGGATCGGTTCGTTCACCTCGGCAGGATTATGTAACACACTCTTATGGGATTGGGTCGTTCGTCTGGGTAGGATTATGTAACACACTCTTATGGGATCGAGTCGTTCGCCTCGGCAGGATTATATAACACACTTTTATGGGATCGGGCCGTTCGCCTCGGCAATTTTATGAAACACTCTTATGGGATCGGGCCGTTCGCCTTGGCAGAATCATGCATAACATTTGATAAGGAGTCAGTGTACCTGTGAGTTTGGATTGTTCGCCTTGGCAAAATTGTGCCTAATATTTGATAAGGAGTCAGTGTACCTATGAGTTTTTCTGACTTGAGATGTGACATTATATATGATGTTGATCATTATGAGTTCCATTCGAGGTAGTATCCGGTTATTGAGGACTTCATATTTATTCTTCTATTGAGGATTGTGTAATGTACATATATTTGCTCTCACTATTTTACTTACCATGCTTCATACCTGTATACTTTTATTATACTTGATTAATTGGACCACGAGTAAGTGTCGATGTCGACCTCTCGTCACTACTTCTTCGGGGTTAGGCTAGATACTTACTGGGTACGCATTGATTTACATATTCATACTACACTTCAACACTGATTGTGCGGCTATTGAGACATGTACTTTTGGTGGTCATCTTAGCGCAGAGGCGCAGCCGCTGAGGAGACTTTGTGGTGACTTGCATTCCATGTGATCCGCGGCATACGGAGTCCCCATCATATTTATTTACTATATCATGTCTATGTTATATTTTAGACAAATGATGTATTAGTATTGTACTTCCTGGTAAATGCTCATGCACTTATGACACCAGATTTTGGGGGTTTCTAGTGGAGGTCCATTGTTGTACCATTTATTATAATCACTTTGTTTTATGTATTACACATACTCGGTATTTTGGTAAAGAAGAACGTATGTTTTCATGAGTTTTAGATTTAACTCTATTTATTTAATGAAATTCCTCGTTTTAAAAGTTAAAATGGATAATTATTTTTGAGGTTCACGTGTTGACTTGCGTAACAGCATTGTTGGCCGCCATCACGATCTATTATGAATATTTGGATCGTGACAACAGTTATGTATAAGGAGATAAAAAGAAGAGAAAGAAAAGAAAATGAAAAGATACACTATCTTGAAAATTTTGAAGATATATAGACCTTTTCTTTTCTCGTACTTCAATGTCTTCACTATCTTTTCTTAGTAAGTTTGCTATCACCAGATAAATTCGATACTATCTGTAAGGAGTTAAAAGATCTTCATAAACATATTATATGCTAATCTTGCCATGTTTTTGAATTTTATGCAGCATATAGGCATCTCAAGACTATGGATTTGTAAATTATATTTCTGTCTCTTACATTGCTTATTCAATTAGTAAAGATTAATCCTTTATTATAAAATTTTCAAAAAATTATTTAGTGAGATCTTAATTTTTTTTCGACCGCACAAAGTGCGTGCAAATTACCAGTCTCTCTCTCTTTTTCTCTCTCTATATATATACTAGTCTTAGGGTACGCGCTTTGCGCGTGTAACCAACTCTCAATACTATATTGTAATTAATGTTGCTCTATTTGTTTATTTCTTTAATATTCAATGCTCTTCATACAGAAATAAATTTATGCACACTAAAGGTTTGCAATTACTTATATGATAAATTTCTAAAAAAAGTTGATTCTTTAACAAATTAGTTGATTCAAAGAGTTATTTTGTTAAATCAGTTAAAAAATTAATATGTACACAATTTGCATGCATATTTATACATTAAATTTAAGGTATTGTGATCAAGTAGTGTTGGAAAAGTGATGTTAAACCACTCATCTCTAAGAAAATTAATTTAATCAAAGTATTGGAAAGAAACTTTTTATGTAACTATGAAAATATTGATCAAGACAAAAAATTAGACTGTGTGATAAAATCATTCAATTAAGGTCAAAAAAGCAGCAATATCATATAACAGCTGAGGATAAAACATACTTTAATTTTCTAATAGAATTTTCATGATGAGAAAAGATAAATAATAAATTCCTAGAATTTCTTTAAAAAAATCACAGAATCCGAGAATCATTTGCATTAAAATCCTATCATTAATTTACTTCTTAGTTTACGCAAAAATTTTGGACATATTTTTCAAACATTTCTTTATTCACATAGGATTTCAGGGATGTTTCTTTGTTGATTTCAAGTATTAAATATTAAAAAATTAATATAGAAGATGTTACAGTTATATTAAGGCGAAATACATAAACAACCCCTTCAAGTTGTCCACAATGGTCAGTTGAACACCTCAACTGAGACTATTTCCAGTTAAACACTTCAAGTAATTACAAAGTATATCAAGTAAACACTTTGCGCTGAAATGGCAAATCAATTGTGTCTTACTACAAATTGAGCGCGTGAAGACATGAATTGTGTTCTTTTCTTTTTCATTTTAGTTTAAAAAAATAACCTTTATTTTTGTGGACCCACATACCTTCATCTTTACTTCCCCTTCTTCAAAAAAAAATTTTACCATAGATGAAAAACAAGAAAACCCAAAGCAAACCAATGTCATACCCCACCAAAGCTTCTGATTTCATATTATATAAGTAGACCCTTTTTCGCTTTTCAATTTCATATCTGAGTTTTATATATTTCAAGATTACTTACATAGGCAAAGAGAAAAAGAAAGAGAGAAACTTTGCCCAAAAAAGAAAATGGCAACAGTAGTTGATGCTTGTGTTTGTGAGATTACAAAGCTAAGTGAAAAGGTGAGAACCAGAAGCCTTTTCTTGTTGAAATCCCAGAAGAAGAAAAAATCAGGGGACAAAATGGAAGAAAGCCAGAATTCTTCTTCTTCTTCAATGGCAGAGAGCAAGAATGAAAACACAATGTGTGAAGCAACTGTGTTCTTGCTCATGGACCGTTTTGCACCATATTTATTTGAACCTTCAAGGTTCAATCTAAATTTTTCTTTGCCCAAATTTTTGCAGATGAAATGATGGTCATGGGTTCAACGAGTAAGTGGAAGGGTTTGAAAAAGCTTGGAAGAAGAGTTAGGGGAAGGAGGAACGCTGGTTTAGGAGAAGAAGTTTTTTTCTTTTCTAAATGTATTTTTTTGTTAATTACATGTGTCAAATTCTTATGGCGAAATTACACGTGTCATTTTTTGATTGGTTCATTTGCCATGTCATCGGCAAGTGCAACTCTCGCATATGGCCTGTTGTACTCAGGTGTTTACTTGACCTACTTAATAGCCACTTTAAGTGTTTAGCTGGAAATAGTCTCAGTTGAAGTGTTCAACTGACCGTTGTGGACAACTTGGAGGAGCTGTTTATGTATTTCGCCTTATATTAATATAAGGAGGTATAAATTTATATAAGGTCAAATCTTAATGAATTCTAAAGTCCTACATATTAGGACTTTTTACATAGTTCAAATAATGAAAGATTTAATAATAAATTTTAGTTTATTTCAAAGTCTTAAATATTAGAAAAATAATTGTAAAAGACTATCTTGTTCAGTGTGAACTCTATTTTATAAGGGTAAAAAAGGCGAACGACATTTCGCTAAGGTCTTCGTGCTATTAAAAGCACGAAGGCCTTAGTGAAATGTCATTCGCCTTTTTTGCCCTTTAAAATAGAGTTTACATTGACTAAAATAGTAATTTAAATATTTTCCTAATATGTAGGAATGGTCATCTAATTATTTTCCTAATATTGGGATATTAAATCAACTATAATTCTGATTATTAAAAATTTTCATAGTTGAATTATGTGGAGAATCTTTATATTTAGGATTCTAAAAGGAATTGAGTTTTATTTTATATAGGTTACCTTATTTCAAGCCCATTAATATTAAAGTTGTTGTAACTATAATATTTTTTTATCATTCAAAATTTAGAAATTAAGTACTCATATTTGTACTACTTCCTTTCCGTAGATTAGCACTACTTTAAAGCTACTAAAATAAGTACACATAAGTTATATATGACACAAAGTAGAATACTCATTATATTTGGCAAAATTAAATGGAACATCGAATTATTAATAAAAATTAAAGAACAATAATAATAATTTTCTTTTTGTTCATCAATTGAATTTTCTCATAAATTTTAAATGATATTAGCCAATTTATTTTTTGACAAGTTTGTCTAAGTATTGTTTTTTACACGTTGTACGTAAAAACGTAGGATTCAATTTAAAATTGAGTTTGAAATGTTTACTTTAGTTTATTACAACTTTTTTGGGGCTATTTTCCTTCTAATGTCTTTTATAATATGACATATTTGATTGATTTAAATTCTTTGTATACAATAGCACAGTAAAATTAGGAGTTTAAATTTTCATCATACATTCGCAATTTTATAATATTAAGGCAAAATGGCATCGGGGTCACCTAAACTTGCACCCATTTGTCAACCCCGTAAATGAACTTAGGATTTTTCCATTTAAGCACCTCTACTTGATAAAATGACCGCTAGTAAACATCCCTCCCTGAGTGCATTCTTCAATCGCTAAGATATTACGACACATTACAACTTAACCTATTATATTTTGACATCTGTACTTTATATATCCCATTAACTAATTAGTAACTAAATTTTTTTAATCTATTCCCACTCTTTTTATAAACATGGCAACCACACGAAACAGCGGCCACCGGCGGAATTGAGGGGAATTGCTTTATACGATCTAATTTTTTTGTTTCTCTTCCTTTATATGATAGCTCCACTAGGACCAGAGTTGATGGGAGTTGCTGGTGTCACTAATCCGGCAACCTGTCTCGCCGGAATTTCTGGAAAGTTATCGCTCAAGCCTCTTTCTCATTTAGTAAAACATTAAAAAAGGTATTCCCTATGCAGAGGGATTCGGAACTCCTTGAAATTGGATCTGTCGTTAAATCTCCCGTTGCGTGAACTTTTTTAGGCACCAACGAGCTTTCTGTAGTAATTTTGGGGGCTTGGGCAGGTTTGAAGAGTACCCATTTCGTTTGCAAAGAAAAAAAGTGTAACGACCCGACCGGTCATCTTTGGAATTTATGCTCCGATCCCCTGTTAACTGTTTTTTTCAAGTTTATTTCTGCTATATTGATTTGCCGGGATGCTCGGTTATGGGTTTCGGAGAGTTTTAGGACACTTAGTCCCTAAATGAGAGCTTAAGTATTGGAAGATTGGCCGTGGTTGAAATAGTGTGAAGACAGCCTCGAAATGGAAATCCGATGGTCCTGTAAGCTTCGTTAGGTGATTTCGGGGTTAGGAGCGTGGTCGGATTATGTTTTGGAGGTCTGTAGCTAATTTAGGCTTGAAATGCCGAAAGGTCGAATTTTGAAGTTTCCGGTTCGATAGTGAGATTTTGATCCGAGGGTCGGAATGGAATTCCGGAAGTTGCAGTAGCTCCGTCATGTCATTTGGTATGTGCGTGCAAAATTTCAGGTAATTCGGACGTGTTTTGGTTAGGTTTTTTATCGAAAGCGTATTTTGAGGGAATTTGAAGTTCTTAGGCTTAAATCCTTGATTAATTCGAGTTTCCGACATTGTTTTAGGTGGTTTAAGGATTGGTACAAGTTTGAATGATGTTATGGGATATGTCCGTAGGTTTGGTTGAGGTCCCGGGGGCCTCGGGTTTGTCTCGGATGCTCAACGGGGCATTTTTGTGTTGAAAAGAGTTGCAGATTTTCTCTTCAGCTGTTGCAGACCTTTTCTTCTTCGCGATCGCAGCCCGTTCCCCGCGTTCGCATAGTGTAATTCCGGAGGGGGGCCAATTCCTTCTATGTGATCGCATAACCTGGATCGCGATCGCATAGTGCTGCCCCTCCCTTCTTCGCGTTCGCAATCCAGTTCTCGCGTTCGCATAGCATAAACTTAGCCAGTGACTCAGTGACTATTTCCCTCTTCGCGATCGTGTGGCCTTGTTCGCGATCGCATAAGTATGTTCCTTCCTCTTCTGCGATCGCAGGCCTTAAGCTGCGTTCGCATAGGCCAACTTCTGAGCCTTTAAATTTTACTCTTCGCGATCGCATTCCTCCTCTTGTGATCGCATAGAACAACACCTGGGCAGACCCATTAAAATTCCAATTCGAGGGTTTATGCCTATTTTCATATTTTCGAATTTGGGAGCTCGGGAGGGGCGATTTTTGAAGACTTTTGCACCTAGGTAACTTGGGTAAATGATCTCTACCCAACTTAGATCAATTTCCATGATTCCTAACTTAAATCTAGCCTTTAAATTTCGAATTTGGTGGAAAAATTTGGAAAAAATTAGATAAACTTCATAGGCCGAATTATTGGGTTTTGATTGGATTTTTGACATCCGATTTGAGAGATTCTTATATGAATAGACTTGTGTGAGTGTGAGGATCCTGAAAATATAAATTTCATCCAATTTCGAGACGTTGGCCTGAGGGGCGTTTTGGTCATTTTACCTAATTTCGCGTCTTAGCTTTGAATTGAATCGTAGAATCAGTTGCTTGAGATGTCATTTACGATATGTAATTGAATTGAATAGATTTGGGCCATTTGGAGTCGAGTACTCGTGGCAAGAACGTGGTTTCTAGTTGAATTGAGCCGGTTCAAGGTAAGTATCTTGCCTAACCTTGTGTGGGGGACTTCCCTTTAGGATTTGAGTGTTCTCTGTTGATTGTAATCCGAGTACGCGAGGTTATGAGTGCGTGCTCGGACTTATTTGTGGAAACTTGGCCTTTCAGGATTCTTAGGTCCTTATATTCACTGAGTATGAAGTTGTTCTTGATATGACTGAATTCCCTATTACTAGTTTCACCTCTACATGTTTTACATGGAATTAACTGCTTTATGGTTCATTCTTATTGCCTAATTGATTCTTACTATTGCTTAACTGAAGATCTTTCCTCTATTGTCGCGTTATCTTTCATAACTGGTTGTTTTTATTGGAAATCGTTATTAACACCCATGTAATTATTTAGTCTTAATTAAAGTGGTTGTGTATTCTTCGTAACCTGCCCAACCTTTAAAAGAAGAGTAGATATTCTATGTTTAATTGATATTTCCTTATTTGAAATTTACTTGACTCTCGTTAACTCCCTCATTGTGGAAATACATGCTATGGGGTTGTTGCTTCATATTATTTTCTCCCTTGTTGAGGTGTTCTTATTACGCTTAGCATTCTCTATTGTGGTTATTCCTTGCAAGCTAGTTTTACCGTCCCCTGGTGAACGAAAGATTTTTGAGTTGATTCACTTGTTGTGTTCTTGTATATATATTGTTATTGTTGTTGTTGCACTTGGGGTGTTGATGCACGAGGTTTCTGCCATGCGGTTATTGATATTGTGATGCGCGAGGTTTCTGCCGTGCGGTTGTTGTTGTGGGGTCGCACGAGGTTTCTCGATGCTACTGCTACTATTGATATATTGCACATGCAGCGTAACGAGGCGGGATATTTATATATGCTTATATGTGGGTTGCGCATGTGGCGAAATAAGGTGGGAGTATTGTGATGCACGTGTGGCGAAACAAGGCGGGCACTTTTATGATATTATTTGCACACGTGGCGGAACAAGGTGGGCTATGTCAGGGGTTGATTGTGAGTATTTGTGATTGCCTGAGGGCATTTCTGTTTTGTTAAAATGTTGTGATTATGGTACGTTTACCTATATGAACTTTGTCTCGTGGAAGTTGTGAGGTGAGTTGTCAGTATGACCGTGAGGCTGATGAGGGTACGGGATGTCAGTGGTTAGATTTCAGGTACTGGAATTCGTGAGTTGTAATTGTCCGAGATCCGGTAATTCGTGGTAATTGTTGGGTAAGACCTGATGTGAACACCGTCGTAGATCTGAGTTGTTGTTTTGTTTTCCCTTCAATGTATTTTGACTTTAGGATTTGGGATGAGTTTTTGCCATTCTTAGGTATCATCATTCTTAATACTTTTTTTGTTGTTACTTGTTCTTTTCCATTATTGTGATTGTAGCATTGTTGGTCACTTTGTACAGTCTTTATATAAATATATATCATGTTCCGTTGTTCCTATTATTGCACTCTTTATTAGACCAGTAGGTGTCTCGACTGTTCCTCATCACTACTCCACCGAGGTTAGTCTTGATACTTACTGGGCACCGCCGTGGTGTGCTCATGCTTCTCTTCTGCACATTTTTGTTGTGCAGATCCAGGTATTTTCCACTCAGTTCTATCATCCTTGGGAGGATGCGTTCTGTAGAGACTTCGAGGTATATCTGCTACGTCCGCAGACCGAGGAGTCCCTTTCTATCTTCTGTAATAAGTATAGTCCCTTCAGTATTATCCCTTGTTTAGATATTTCCGGAGTTAGAGCTTCTTATGTATCTCATAGCTTGTGGTTTGTGAGGTTCCGGGTTTTGGGAATTTTGTTAGCTTCGAGAGTTGTTTTTGTATGTGTCGAGCGGCATCTTAAACACTATTTATTTTTATTATTCCCGTTTTAGTTATCTCTTCCGCAATTATTGTTTATATTCCGCATTGTTAGGCTACCTAGTCATAGAGACTAGGTGCCGTCACGATGGTTCACGGAGGGCGAACCGGGGTCGTGACAAGTTGGTATCAGAGCTCTAGGTTCATAGGAGTCACGAATCACAAGAGTCTCGTTGATCGGTACGGAGACGTCTGTACTTATCTGCGAGAGGCTATGTAACCGTTAGGAAAATTCCACTTCATTTGATTTCCCTGTAGTGCGAGATTTTTGACATCACAATCCTAAACCTCTGTCTTCTACTCTCTCACAGATGGTGAGGACACGTACTACCCGAGATGATCAGGCACCCGCGCCCCCTACTGCAGCCGTCAGAGGCTGGGGCCGAGGTAGAGACCGAGGACGCGCACGTGGTGCAGCGAGAGCACCTGCGCGAGTTACCGCCGAGGCACCACCAGCAGAACCAGTCGGAGTCCAGGCACCTGACACGCCTGCTGCTACTACTCCAGCCCTTCAGGAGACTCTGGCACAGTTCATGAGCATGTTCACCACTTTGGCTCAGGCGGGGTTGTTTCCCCTTGCTGCAGCCACGTCCCAGGCCGGGGGAAGAGCACAGACTCCCGTCGCCCGCACTCCTGAGCAGCGAGTGCATGTTGAGCAGGTCCCTGAGATTATTCCTGTGCAGCCTGCAGTCCGAGATCAACCCGAGGGCAGGGCAGCAGCTTCCGAGGAGGAGCAGCTGAGGCTTGAGAGGTTTAAGAAGTACAAGCCTCCTGTATTCAGTGGTCTAGCATCGGAGGATGCTCTGGGATTTCTAGATGAGTTTTACCGCATTCTCCGTACCATGGGTATATCAGAATCGAGTGGGGTTTCTTTCACCGCCTTCCAGTTTCGAGGAGCCGGCTATCAGTGGTGGCGTGCTTATGAGTTAGACAGTCCGGATGAGGCTACTTCACTGACTTGGATCCAGTTTTTAGATATGTTCCTGAGAGAGTTTGTCCCTCAGAGCCTCAGGGACGCATGGCGCGCTGAGTTTGAGCATTTGCGCCAGGGTACTATGACCGTCTCGGAGTATGCTGTCTGTTACACCAGCTTGGCTAGACATGCCCCAGCCTTGGTTTCTACTGTTCGCGAGAAGGTTCGCCGGTTTATTGAGGGACTTATTCCCAGCATCAGGTCTAGCATGGCTCTTGAGTTGGAGATGGATATTTCTTATCAGCAGGTGGTGAGCATTGCTAGGAGGATAGAGGGTATGCATGCTAGGGAAAGAGATGACAGACGGGGTCACGAGAGAGAGGGCAAACGAGATCAGGAGAGAGAGTTTGAGGAGGCGAGGAGACCTCGTAGACTGGGGAGATATGTTGGTCCTTATTTTGGAGGCAGGGTACGTCATGGTAGAGTGTGGGTCAGCCAGTTCAGTTCGCGCTTCAGGCTTTGCATGGTGACTCAGGTGTTCATGGGTCTCAGAGTACCCATACCGCACAGTTCCTACCGCCTCGTCAGTAGAGAGGGTGCTTTGAGTGTGGAGATACTAGCCACATGGTGAGAGATTGTCCCAGACTTTGGACCGATGTGTCACCGCGAGGTATTCAGACGAGTAGAGGGCGCCTAAGAGGGGGAGGCCCAACCCGCTGATGTGTTTCATATAGTAGGCTTAAGGCTGCTATGCCAGGTGATGTCATTCAGGTATGCCTCAGTTTGTTATAAAGGAGCACCATCCGTAGTTCATTACAGTCCTGCTTATCGGGATGAGTTCCCCTATTTTGTTGCTCCCTTATGGGTGCGTTTCATGATTTGCACTCTGTTTATGTGATTATCCTGTTGGGAGATTTTATGAGTGATAGCCGTGTCTATCGTCCGTTTCTAGCCGTTGTCGAGAGTTATAAGACCAGTAGTAGAATTGCTGTTGTCTGTTTCGATAGGTTTGATGTGATTTCTGAGTATCCTTGGTTGTGAGCTGTGATTTCTTATGCTCCACCGGTGTGGGAGCCAGTCTGTGTTGTAATTTTGTCGACGGAATTGATCTAGTGAGAGTCTCTAGATGGCTTGATGTGTACCCTACTTGTGATTCAGAGTTAAGGACGGGACCCTCGTGATTTCATATGAATTGATGTGTTGAGACCGGGTTGTGTACCACGAGGAGAGTTATATCAGTATAAGATCCTTGTGATTCTTTTTATATGCTTTGATTCTTTTTTGTTAGATTGTTTTGTAGATTAGCGTTGATAGAAAATTTGTGCTTGTGTGACTTGTTTGATAGTTCCCTTATGTGTTTCCCTTCCCATATTCAGTCATTTTCGTTCTATGCTTCTTGAGTTTTAGCTTGTGGGGTGTGTGCCCGTTGGTATTAGCTGAGATTTGGTTATTCGGGTGTTTAGTTATGTGGTTTTCGTGGTTATTGTATCATCGCCAGTGTTGTGGAGGTTTGAGAAGAGTTCCTATTGAATATGAGGCTTATGGCCGGTGCGGATTTGATCTCAGGCAAGTATTGTTATCAGAAATGCTATTGTGGGCCTATGTGTGATGTGTTATGTTGTGTGGTTGTACCCTGTGGGTGTTGGCGCGAATTGAAGTAGCTGGTTGAGACTGATACCGGGTATGGATTTAAAATTGGGTCTTTTGGAAATGGATGGAAGGTGAAAATTCTGGTTCTAGGTTTATTGGTATTGCTAGAAAGGCTAAATTTCAGTTGAGATGTGTCGTCAGGCTTATGTGGATTGGGGTGACGTGGGATCACCCGCGGGTGTATGTTGGAAGTGTGCATTCAGTGACTTGAGGACTTCGAGGCAAATCTTAGCACGTTCGAGGACGAACGTTGGTTTTAAGAGGGGGAGGATGTAACGACCCGACCGGTAATTTTTGGAATTTACGCCCCGATCCCCTATTAACTATTTTCCCCCAAGTTTATTTCTGCTATTTTGATTTGCCGAGATGCTCGGTTATGGGTTTCGGAGAGTTTTGGGACACTTAGTCCCTAAATGAGAGCTTAAGTATTGGAAGATTTGGAACAGTGTGAAGACGACCTCGGAATGGAAATTCGATGGTTATGTTAGCTTCGTTAGGTGATTTCGGGGTTAGGAGCGTGGTCGGATTGTGTATTGGAGGCCCGTAGCTAATTTAGGCTTGAAATGCCGAAAGGTCGAATTTTGAAGTTTCCGGTTCGATAGTGAGATTTTTATCCGAGGGTCGGAATGGAATTCCGGAAGTTGCAGTAGCTCCGTCATGTCATTTGGGATATGTGTGCAAAATTTCAGGTAATTCAGACGTGTTTTGGTTAGGTTTATTNGTGTGTGCAAAATTTCAGGTCATTCGGACGTGGTTGGTTAGGTTTTTGATCGAAAGCGTATTTTGAAGGAAATTGAAGTTCTTAGGCTTAAATCCTTGATTAATTCGAGTTTCCGATGTGTGTGCAAAATTTCAGGTCATTCGGAGGCTCAAATCCTTGATTAATTCGAGTTTCCGACGTTGTTTTAGGTGGTTTAAGGATTGGTACAAGTTTGAATGATGTTATGGGATATGTCCGTAGGTTTGGTTGAGGTCCCGGGGGCCTCGGGTATGTTTCGGATGCTCAACGGGGTATTTTGAGTTGTTTAGAAATTGCAGAAATTTCACTTCAGCTGTTGCAGACCTTTTCTTCTTCGCGATCGCAGCCCGTTCCCCGCGTTCGCATAGTGTAATTCCGGAGGGGGGCCAATTCCTTCTATGCGATCGCATAACCTGGATCGCGATCGCATAGTGCTGCCCCTCCCTTCTTCGCGTTCGCAATCCAATTCTCGCGTTCGCATAGCATAAACTTAGCCGGTGACTCAGTGACCATTTCCCTCTTCGCGATCGCGTGGCCTTGTTCGCGATCGCGTAAGTCTGTTCCTTCCTCTTCTGCGATCGCAGGCCTTAAGCTGCGTTCGCATAGGCCAACTTCTGAGCCTTTAAATTTTACTCTTCGCGATCGCATTCCTCCTCTTGCGATCGCATAGAACAACACCTGGGCAGACCCATTAAAATTCCAATTCGAGGATTTATGCCTATTTTCATATTTTCGAATTTGGGAGCTCGGGAGGGGCGATTTTTGAAGACTTTTGCACCTGGGTAACTTGGGTATGTGATCTCTACCCAACTTAGATCAATTTCCATGATTCCTAACTTAAATCTAACCTTTAAATTTCGAATTTGGTGGAAAAATTTGGGAAAAATTGGATAAACTTCATAGGCCGAATTATTGGGTTTTGATTGGGTTTTTGACATCCGATTTGAGAGATTATTATATGAATAGACTCGTGTGAGTGTGAGGGTTCTGAAAATATAAATTTCATCCAATTCCGAGACGTTGGCCTGAGGGGCATTTTGGTCATTTTATCCAATTTCGTGTCTTAGCTTTGAATTAAATCGTAGAATCAGTTGCTTGAGATGTTATTTACGATATGTAATTGAATTGAATAGATTTGGGCAATTTGGAGTCGAGTACTCGTGGCAAGAACGTGGTTTCTAGTTGATTTGAGCCGGTTCGAGGTAAGTATCTAGTCTAACCTTGTGTGGGGGACCTCCCCTTAGGATTTGAGTCTTCTCTGTTGATTGTAATCTGAGTACGCGAGGTGATGAGTGCGTGCTCGGACTTATTTGTGGAAACTTCGCCTTTTAGGATTCTTTGGTCTTTATATTCAATGAGTATGAAGTTGTTCTTGATATGATTGAATTCCCTATTACTAGTTTCACCTCTACATGTTTTACTTGGAATTAACTGCTTTACGGTTCATTCTTATTGCCTAATTGATTCTTACTATTGCTTAACTGAAAATCTTTCCTCTATTGTCGCGTTATCTTTCATAACTGCTTGTTTTTATTGGAAATCATTATTATCACCCATGTAATTATTTAGTCTTAATTGAAGTGGTTGTGTATTCTTCGAAACCTGCCCAACCTTGAAAAAAAGAGTAGATATTCTATGCTTAGTTGATATTTCCTTATTTGAAATTTACTTGACTCTCGTTAACTCCCTCATTGTGGAACTACATGCTATGGGGTCGTTGCTTCATATTATTTTCTCCCTTGTTGAGGTGTTCTTATTACGCTTAGCATTCTCTATTGTGGTTATTCCTTGCAAGCTAGTTTTACCGTCCCCTGGTGAACAAAAGATTTTTGAGTTGATTCACTTGTTGTGTTCTTGTATATATATTGTTATTGTTGCTATTGCACTTGGGGTGTTGATGCACGAGGTTTCTGCCGTGCGGTTATTGATATTGTGATGCACGAGGTTTCTGCCGTGCGGTTGTTGTTGTGGGGTCGCACGAGGTTTCTGCCGTGCTATTGCTACTATTGATATATTGCACATGCGGCGTAATAGGCGGGATATGTATATATGCTTATATGTGGGTTGCTCATGTGGCGAAATAAGGTGGAAACATTGTGATGCACGTGTGGCGAAACAAGGCGGGCACTTATTATGATATTATTTGCACACGTGGCGGAACAAGGTGGGCTATGTCAGGGGTTGATTGTGAGTATTTGTGATTGACTGAGGGCATTTCTGTTTTGCTCAAATGTTGTGATTATGGTACGTTTACCTATATGAACTTTGTCTCGTGGAAGTTGTGAGGTGAGTTATCAGTATGACCGTGAGGCTGATGAGGGGTACGGGATGCCAGTGGTTAGATTTCAGGTACTGGGATTCGTGAGTTATAATTGTCCGAGATCCAGTAATTCGTGGTAATTGTTGGGTAAGACCTGATGTGAACACTGTCATAGAATCTGAGTTGTTGTTTTGTTTTCCCTTCACTGTATTGTGACTTTAGGATTTGGGATGAGTTTTTGCCGTTCTTAGGTATCATCATTCTTAATATTTTTTTGTTGTTACTTGTTGTTCTTTTCCCTTATTGTGATTGTAGCATTGTTGGTCACTTTGTACAGTCTTTATATAAATATATATCATGTTCCGTTGTTCCTATCATTGCACTGTTTATTAGACCGGTAGGTGTCTCGACTGTTCCTCGTCACTACTCCACCGAGGTTAGTCTTGATACTTACTGGGCACCGCCGTGGTGTGCTCATGCTACTCTTCTGCACATTTTTGTTGTGCAGATCCAGGTATTTTCCACTCAGTTCTATTATCCTTGGGAGGAGGCGTTCTGTAGAGACTTCGAGGTATATCTGCTACGTCCGCAGACCGAGGATTTCCTTTCTATCTTCTGTAATAAGTATAGTCTCTTCAGTATTATCCCTTGTTTAGATATTTTCGAAGTTAGAGCTTCTTATGTATCTCATAGCTTGTGATTTGTGAGGTTCCGGGTTTTGGGAATTTTGTTAGCTTCGAGAGTTGTTATTGTATGTGCCGAGCGGTACCTTAAACACTGTTTATTTTTATTATTCCGGTTTTATTTATCTCTTCTGCAATTATTGTTTATATTCTGCATTGTTAGGCTTACCTAGTCATAGAGACTAGGTGCCATCACGATGGTTCACGGAGGGCGAACAGGGGTCGTGATAAAAAGTGTCACGACCCAGAATCCCCACCTTCGAGACCGTGATGACGCCTAACATTTCACTTGCTTAGGCAAACCAATGTTAGAGATTTCACCAAAATCAACTCCAACAAATTTTTAATGATAGTATTTTATTAAGTCAAATAGAAGCTAAACGGAGTTTGCGGAATATTATAAAACCCAAAGTAACTTCATTTAGAATCTGGAGTCAACTCACGAGCTACTATGATTTACTACATACAAAGTCTGAAAGATAATACATTGTTCTGGAAGAAGGAAATAATAAAGTAACAAGTCTAAGAAGAGACTCCAGGGTCTACGGACGCCAGCAGATCTACCTTGGTCTCATTTTGATCAAGTCCAGCTGCTAAACTCGGGGTCAACTCAGGCCACTACCAAAGTCTGTACAGAAAGTGTAGAGTGCAGTATCAGTACAACCGACCCCATGTACTGGTAAGTTCCGAGCCTAACCTCGGCGAAGTAGTGACGAGGCTAGGACAAGACACATACATAAACCTGTGTAGTTCAACAATATACGAGCACAATAACAACTAATAGAAGCTGAACTGATAATAATGGGAGGGAAAGCATGCTAAGGGGGTTGCAAGATAAAGAATCACAGCAGTAAAGAAATTTAAGCAGCTACTATACCTTAACAAGTAAACACAACAATGGAAAATGCACGGCATCACCCTTCATGCTTTTACTCTCAACCTCACCAGATAATCAATAGAAACAGCACGGCATCACCCTTCGTGCTTTTACTCTCATCCTCACCAAATGAATCAAATAAGAATGGCATAGCATCACCCTTCGTGCTTCTACTCTCAACCTCACCATATAAATCAAATAAGAAAGGCACGGCATCACCCTTCGTGCTTTTACTCTCAACCTCACCGTATAAATCAAATAAAAATGTCATGGCGTCACTTTTCGTGCTTTAACACTCTCCCTCACCAAAACAAGGAACAATAATAACAGGGAGATAGAAATGACAACAACACGTCTTACTTTAACATTTGCTTCCACAATATCAACCTCGACTTTGAGTCAATACTCAATTAATACAAAAATCCATACATATGATAAAAACGATCAACATAACAATAAACCTAGCCTAAACATGGATAATATAATCACGGAAAGCTACAATATTATTAATAAGACTCACTAGCATGTTATGACTCAATAACAACGCATAGGTACTCGTCACCTCACTTATACATTGTACTCAACATTCAAACACATAGGAAATAGGCAAATAAGACCTAATCCCTCAAGCCAAGGTTAACCGCGGCACTTACCTCACTCCGCAGACACTCAATGCTCAATTACCGCTTTTCCTCTAGTATCCACCTCCAAACCACTCATATCTAGCCAGAATTAACTCAATAACATCAATTATCGCTAAAGGAATAAACTACAATGCATGAATTTAGATTTCTCAAACGTCCCCCAAAAAGTCAAAAACCAACCTCGGGCCTGCTTGGTCAAAACCCAAGATTCGGACCAAAATCCATTTCCCCATTCACCCCCGAGCCCGGATATACAATTGGTTTTAGAATCCGACCTCAAATCGAGGTCTAAATCCCCAATTTGCAAAAATACCAATTCTTCCTAAATCCCTAGATTTCTACCATGAAAGAACAAAGATTAAGGCTAGGAATTCAATGGCGATGTTAGAAATGGAAGAAAATGAGTTAAAAAGTACAATCCTATGATTTGGTGTTGAATTCCCCCTTCAAAATCGCTCCTAGGTCGAGTTCTAATGAAAGAGTTGTGAAATTTTTGAGAAAATCCCGTTCTGGTATGTTTTTAAATCACTGGGCAGGCCTTCTTCGCGTTCGCGAAGGGCCTGCCGCGATCGCGAAAGGCAGCGGCCCAAAGGCTTACGCGTTCGCGAGTCCTCCTACGCGTTCGCGAAGGCTGCTCCCCCTGGCCTTCGCGTTCGCGAGCCAGTGCTCGCGTTCGCGTAGAAGAACGGTTGTCCCCTCCCCCCAGGTCCCTTACGCTACGCGTTCGCGAAGGGTAAAACCCCCACTGCTCCGCGTTCGCGACCGGGCTTACCCGTTCGTGAAGAACAAAAAACACCCAGGTCCAGTTCACTCTTCACATTCGCGAGAGTACCTTCGCGAACCCGAAGAAGGAAACCAAAAAGCACTGGAGCTGAAGAAAAACCAGATTTTTCTAAGTCCAAACCTCCCGTGGCCTATCCGAAACTAACCCGAGCCCTCGGGGCTCCAAACCAAACATGCACACAAGTCCTAAAACATCATACGAACTTTCTCGCGCGATAAAATCGCCAAAATAGCACCTAGAACTACGAATTTAGCACCAAATCAAATGAAATTTTCAAGAAAGCTTTAAAATGTTTATTTCCGCAACCGGACATCAAATCACGTCAAATCAATTTCGTTTCTCACCAAATTTCACAGACAAGTCTTAAATATCATATTGAACTTGTACCGGGCTCCGAAACTAAAATACCGACCCGATACCAACAAGATCAAACATTGACCAAATTCTTAAAACCATTAGATTTTCAGTCTTTCAATTTTCATCAAAAATTCATTTCTCGAGTTAGGGACCTCGAAATTCGATTCCGGGCATACGCCCAGGTCCCATATTTCGATACGGATCCTCCGAGACTGTCAAAATACGAGTTCGGATCCGTTTACTAAAAACGATGACCGAAGTCAACTAAATCAACTTTTAAAGGTAAAAATTATTATTTTCATCAACTTTCAACATAAAAGCTTTTCGAAAATACGCGCGGACTACGCACGCAAATTAAGGAGGGATAAAATAAGGTTTTAAAGGCATCGGAATACCAAATCGAGTTATAAAACATAAGATAACTCTGTGGGTCATCACAAAAAGGGTTCCCAAAACTGTCAGAATCGTTTTATGGCTATGAAAGCTTGAAAGAAGAAGAGAAGAAGAAATTAAAGAAAGAAAAATGAAGGGAGGGAGGGGTGGGTTTAGGATAGGTGGACATGAAGAAAGAAGGAGACGAAGAGGCTATCTGGAGAGATTTCCTTTTTCTTTTTAATTTTTATTCTTTCTTATTTATTTCTTATTTTAGTGTTTCTTCAAAAAAACTAAAATCACTAAATGCACGCTCTCTATGTGCGTAATAGACACGCATCATTACCACATTAGTATTGTGATTGCCACGTAAGCATGGTCAATGGTCAACTATGTTTATTAGTAGGCATTTTATCAAGTAGAGGTGTTTAAATGAAAGAATCCTAAGTTCATTTACCGGGTTGACAAATGGTCAATGAGCATTCTCAATATTATGCCTTGAAGAGGAATCGAACCTCCACGCTATTTAGCACGAGATTTTGAGTCTCGCGTGTCTACCATTTCACCACCAAGGCATCTTGAAAGTGAATCGTATTCCAAGGTTAGGTGGCCCGGAGGCCATTTTACCTAATATTAATAAATAAATTGAAAGGAATAATCGAATATAAATAAGATTAACTTATTATTCAGTTTAGGTAAATAAATATGCAACATGAAACATGGAATATGTTACAATTCGAGCATGAGATGAAAGAGTTCTAATCCTAGTTTTATCATTTTGGAAGTGCAAATATTTTTATTTTATACTAATGTACAAATTTATATTACTAAGTTTAATATTTAATATCTAATGCCATTGAATGACAACTTGGAACATTACATAGATGTTATTAGATTTTATAATGTCAACTTTATTTTGTTATAAAAAATAAAAATAAGAGATGTGAGTGTGATTCTCAAACTGCAATAGAAGTTTGTGTTATAAAGAGATTTTTGGAGGAAAGTTTTTGAAATTATCCCAAATTGTAATTATAGCTAAATATTAAAACTTGGATGAGTTAATATAAAGTTTTAAGTTAATAAAAAATATTTTCTTTAGTGTGTAAAATAAATTATTAAATTGGTTAAGTAGCAAAAGAATGCATTCAATTTTTTCCCAAAATTATCGTGTAGGTAAAAATATTTTTCAAATGAAAAAAAAACTCCTAGCATTCATATATTTGTTCCATAAGAAGTGCATTAACGATGAAAGAATAAGAAATAGAGTAAGATCAGTTATTGCATAATATTAAGAATCAAATCGATAAAAATATAAACTCAAACAATAAAGATGAAACAGTAGAAGAAAAATTACACTCTATATGATTTGTCATTAATTATTATTATTATTATTATTATTATTATTATTATTATTATTATTATTATTATTATTGTTATTATTATTTTGTAAACATTCTTACAAATTGAACTCTCTATATCTTTTTAATATATTTAGTAGTTCGTTGACAAATATTAATTTAATATTAATTATTTTTAGACTTTAGTCACATGTACCTTTTTTCTAAGAGCCACAAGGCAAATCTATCATTCTGTAATGTCAAAACGACCAAGAGATTATATTTTAAAATTTGTGTTATTTTCCAATCTTTGATCGATTGTGGTAAGTAAATTTTGTGTTACTTTTTTGTTTTTGATATTAGATACAAAATAATAATAATTTTTATAAGATATTATTCCACATAATTCTTTATTTTTTTGGAGAAGTGGATAATATTATTAATAAGGGCTACAGTGGCATTACATCACTATTACTAATAGTAGGAATAACACTTAGGTTTCCAAACATTGCTAGTTTGTTACATATAGAGCTTGATAATAGTCTAGTAGTAGATGTTGCATTCTTGTCTTCGTGGATCACCCTCTTGACCGGGTCTGGTGGGGAGTTCAAGATATTTGTAGTAGAGGTTGGTTGTTGTTTGGGGCCCAATTTACTCAAAACGTGTGCCACCTTGTTGCCTTCGCGGAAGCTATGCCGGACCACTGGATTCCCCAATTTCTTCAACAAGCACCTGCATTCAAAGATAGTGTTAGTATAGGTAGGGAAGCTATTATGCTCAAGTAGTTGGATTATATCCGTCGAATCAGTTTCAATCTCCAGGGGGTTAGCTTTTTGTCATTAGCCAGCTTTATCCCTGCATGAAGTGCTAGTAACTCTACATGGGTAGGGTTATAAGCTTTGATTATGTTAGTAAAGCCTACCATCATGTCCCCTTAAGTATTTCTTATAATGCCTCCAATACCTCCATTGTAACGACCTGACCGGTCGTTTTGAGCTCAAGCGCGTCGCTCAGCAGTTGGGGCCATGAGCAGCTTCACTTCAGGTATGTTTCTATGCTCGTTCGAGGACGAATGAATGTTTAAGTTTAGGAGGATGTGACGACCCGACCGGTCGTCCTAGGAATTTAACGCCCCGATCCCCTATCAACTGTTTTTCCCAAGTTTATTTCTGCTATTTTGAATTGCCGGGACGCTCGGTTTTGAGTTTCAGAGAGTTTTGGGATACTTAGTTCCCAAATGAGAGCTTAAGTGTTTGAAAGTTTACCGTAGTCGGAACAGTGTGAAAACAACCTCAGAATGGAAATTCGAGGGTTCCGTTAGCTCCGTTAGGTGATTTCGGGTTTAGGGCATGGTCGGATTGTGTTTTGGAGGTCCGTAGCTAATTTAGGCTTGAAATGCCGAAATGTCGAATTTTGAAGTTTCCGGTTCGATAGCGAGTTTTTGATCCGAGGGTCAGAATGGAATTCCGAGAGTTGCTGTAGTTCCATTATGTCATTTGGGACGTGTGTGCAAAATTTCAGGTCATTCGGACGAGGTTTGATAGACTTTTTGATCGAAAGCGTATTTTGAGAAATTTGGAGTTCTTAGGCTTGAATCCATGGTTAATTTGAGGTTTCGATGTTGTTTTAGGTGTTTTAAGGATTGGTACAAGTTTGGGGAGTGGTATTAGACTTGTTAATTCCTTTGGTTGAGGTCCCGGGGGGGCCTCGCGATTATTTCGGGTGGTTGACGGGGAGTTTTGAGAAATGTTGCAGTTGCTGTATTTTCTTTGCTGTTTCTGGTATTTTCGAATTTGCGGTTTGGGAACCGCAGATGCGGCGCCGCAGATGCGGATAAGAAGACCGCAGAAGCGGATTTTGGACTTTCCGTCAGGTTCCGCAGATGCGGAAGGAATACCGCAGAAGCGGTGGCGCATCTGCGGAAGGCCAACCGCAGATGCGGTTTCTGGATCATTTAATGAATGTCGCAGATGCGACGTAGGTACCGCATATGCGGTCCCAGGGCCGCAAATGCGGGAATCGCTGGGCAGAACCTATATTTAGTTGCCTTTGCGAAATTGAGCCATCCTTTCACCATTTTTCATCCGGGTTTGAAGCTTTTGAGAGAGACTTTGAGGAAAACAAAGGGGAATCACTTGGAGGTAACATTTTTGACTTCCTAACTCGTTTTTATGTGATTAAAGACCTAATTAGTGATGAGAAATTTGGGAAAAAAAGGGTAATTAGGGCTTGAGTTTAAGAGGCCTTTAAATGAGGATTTGAGGGGTCATTTGGACCCTGTTTTCAGTGTTCTTGGTATGTATGAACTCGTGAGAGTAGGAGGTTCTGAAAATGTAAATTTTATCCGATTTCGAGACGTGGGCCTGAGGGGCATTTTGGTCATTTTACCTAATTTTTCGTATTAGCTTAGAATTTAATTGTGGAATCAGTTACTTGAGGTGTTATTTACATTATGAAATTGGATTGAATAGATTGGGGCCATTTGGAGTCGAATACTCGTGGCAAGAACGTGATCTCGGGTTGATTTTGAGCCGGTTCGAGGTAAGTGGCTTGTCTAACCTTGTGTGGGGGACCTTTTCCCCTTAGGATTGATATTGTGGTAATTGAAATGCCTCGTACGTGAGGTGACGAGCGCGTACTTGTGCTAATTGTTGGAAATTTGGTTTTTTATTAAAAATAGCCTTAAATTGTGTTCTTCCTTTTTCTTGCTTACACTGTTTGGAAATTAAACCTGTTGTAGCCTAGAGAAGCATGTCTACATGTCTAAATTTCTCTATTTGCCTTAACTGCCTTAATTGTATTACGTGCACCATGCTAGGCTAGGATTACCTGCTTCACTTTGATATGAAATTGATTGGATTGAATTCTTGTTGTTGCTGCATATTTACTTTGGGACTACGGGACGGTATCCCGGGAGCTCCCCTGCACTTTTACTTTGGGACTACGAAACGGTATTCCGGGAGATCCCCCTGCACTTTTACTTTGGGACTACGGGACGGTATCCCGGGAGCTCCCCTTGTATGTTTACTTTGGGACTATGGAACGGTATTCCGAGAGATCCCCCTGCACTTTTACCTTGGGACTACGGGACGGTATCCCGGGAGCTCCCCTGTATGTTTACTTTGGTACTACGGAATTGCATTCTGGAAGATCCCCCTGCACATTTATGAGTTGGACTACGGCACTGCACCCAGGAGATCCACTGGATATGGTATTTATATTTGGGGACTACAGGACGGTATCCTGGGAGATCCCCGGTTGTTATCTTGGAGCTGAGTTGTATTCTCTTACTGCATTTTACTTGCCTCTGTGATAGTTGTTGCTGTCCTTTATATCTTGTGTTACTTATTTACACTGTTTATTTCACACTATTAAACCTACTATCTTATTTAACCTCAGTAGGGCCCTGACCTTCCTCGTCACTACCCAACCGAGGTTAGGCTTGGCACTTACTGAGTACCGCTGTGGTGTACTCATGCCCCTTCTGCGCATGTTTTTCATGTGCAGCTCCAGGTACTTTCGCTCAGTCTTATCATCCTTGAGGCGAGCGCTTCTGTAGGGACTTCAAGGTATATCTGCCGCGTCCGAAGACCGAGGAGTCTCTTTCTATTCTTGTTGTTTAGTATTAGGCCTTCTGTATTTTCAGTTCTTGTTAGACATTCTGGAGTTAGAGCTGTGTAGTACTTCTTAGCTTGTGGTTCATGGGTTTCCGGGGAGTTCAAAGGAGATTTGTGACCAGTTCCACTGGTCGTTTCTCCAAACCTGGGCAAGAGTTAAGTTGCTATCATTTTTGTTAAGAGGACCATGAATGGAAGAGCGGATATTTGTGGTGTTATGAGTCCAACATCCGAAGTAGAAGTTGGTGGATTTCCCATTGCCAACATCCCAATATTCCACATAATTCTAAGGACTTGTATGATGCATAATTTCTTCTTCTATTGAACTAGCTAAAGTGAAATTAACATTCTATCAATTTTAGGAACTCACTTTGTTTTTTGTATCTCAAACACTTTGTTTAATGGTACTTATTTTAAATTTTTAAGACGGTATATTTATTGATATAGGGAACACGCGCAAAGCGCGTACCATAAAATTAGTCTATATATAATAGGAGAAAAAAAATAAGGATATGATGACAAGTGTCATCACTAGAAAAAATTTAATTTTAAAAAGCAAAATAAACTAATAAAATACTTAGCAAAATTCAAGGATATGATGACAAGTCGAAAAATTTTAATTTTGAAAAGTAAAAATAAATAAATAAAACACTTAGCAAAATTAAAAATAAAAACTTCATGGAGCAAAACACTTAGCAAAATTAATAAATTAAAATAGGATAGGTTAAGTAATACAATATTTTTTAATTAGTGTAAAGAAAATAAGTATACATCTATTTACATAACAATATTTAAAACCCAAGATCCAATTGAAAGCTATAAGATTTCATCAAATAAGTAATACACTATCTTTTTATTATTATCATCGATGAAAGTTGAATTAATATTTTAGACCATTTTTTCTTGGTGGTCATTTAATCTTCTATATTATATTAAAAAAAGAGTAACAAACAAACATATTATTCAAAGCAATACGCTAATAAAAATTATATTAACAACTTAATAACACTAAACATTAGATAATATAATAAATAAAAATACAAAACGAAAAAGTTATTTGATAACTATAAGTCACCTTTTTAATTTAATAGAGATTTTGTTATTGGGTATATCTTATTGACAAATGAGATGACAATTGAAATTTATTAAAACAATACGATTTAATATGTTCAAACAAGCTCGATCATAATTTAATTTAATTACTATTTTTTAATATTAACCGCGCATCGTGCGATACGACTGCTAGTATTTAAAATTCATAAAGATATATCTATATATGTATACACATTTATAGAAAGAAAAAGTATTTTTAATTGAGGTAGGAGTATGAAAAATATCTCATCTGTAGTGTAACAACAATAATTTCAAAAGTATTATTAGTATATTCTAATAAAAAAAAATTTCACGTGAAAAATATTTTTATAACGCGCATTGCGCGGCCAAATACACTAGCTACTAATAAATAAAGAAAAGAAAATGATTTTCCTTTTACTTTCTTCTCACTTCTTTCTTCTATCATCTCGTTCCTTCAGTCTAGCGCACAGAAAATGGGTTAGAGAGAAAGGCTCCACTTTCTCTCTAAAGGTTCCCTCTTTAAACTTCCTAGCTCTTCTCTTCCTCACTTTCTTTCCCTCATCTTCTCCAGATGAACACTAACGAACTAAACAACTTGAACCAAAAAGACTTGACCCTCAATGCCCTAACTGGAGAGATGTCCAGCCAAGCATTAACAAATGAGCAAGCAGCCCTAGGGGTAACGCCAGGCCCTTCCCTCACTACACCCCCACCAATGGACATAGAAATATGTAGAGGGAAACACACGGGCGAACCAACAACTGAAACAAAGGACATAACAAACCCTACAAAGAGGATGACCTTCCTGGACACATTGATATCGGGTAACATCGCAAATAATGAACCAGAGGGCAGCCAAGTTACAGTACAACAAAACATGGACTCCTATGAACAAGAAGATGAAACTGATAACTACCCTAACTCAGAGTTCTTCATTCCCATCACCTCATCGGATAAGGAGCGCATATACAAAAACTGGACCAACGCTCTTATTATCAAAATGTTTGGCAGGAGAGTTGGTTACCAATTTCTCCAAAAGAAGCTTCACGCGATATGGAAACCAACTGAAACCCTATCTCTGGTGGACCTAGGATGCGACTACTACCTAATAAAATTTGCTAAAGAGGAAAATTATAACAAGGCCCTTCATGAAGGACCATGGTTCATAGGGAATCAATTCCTCACAGTAAGAAAATGGGAGCCCAAATTCGTAGCTTCCAAAGTTGCGTTAACATACTCAGCCATATGGGCAAGACTCCCGGAATTACCCACTGAATTCTATGACTACGATATACTCCAAAAACTTGGAGAAAAGCTAGGACAACTAATACGCATTGATGCATGCACCAAATCCGCGTTAAGAGGTAAGTATGCTCGACTATGCGTAATGGTACCCATAGAAAAACCTCTCAAAACCTACATTGTGATCGGCAAACATATACAACAAATTACCTACGAGGGTTTCAATCTTCTATGAACAAATTGCGGCAGGCTTGGACACAACTTGAGTAGCTGGCCTTACCAAAATCCAAAGATGGTGGAACAACAGGAAACAAATCCATCCAAGACACTGCCTATGCCACACACGGTGGAGACTATCACTCAAAAAATTGACCAATGGACAATTGTTACCCACCAAAAGAAAAACAAAAAGTATCAAAACAATTCACATAACCTAAACCCTAGAAAGACCTAGAGTACCCTAAAGGATTGACTACCAAAAAGCCTAGCCAAAGTACACAACAATGGCAAAGAACCGATGCTGGAAATGCCCAGAAGCTATCACCAAACATTGAGGGAAACCAAAATTCGCTGGACAATACTCAGCCTTTGGGTGAGTCTTCTGCTATCTCACCCCGTTCCCCTATAGACCAAAGCCAACAAAAGGACAATACTTTTCTAAAAGACCCAAGACATCAGCATCAAAAGAACAATCTCTTTCCTTGCCTCTACACAAAGGACCTTGCTATAACCAACCTAGAAACTGTTAACTCCCCCCTTAACTCATATACACCCTTGGGCAATAACTCCTACCAAACAAAAACACAAGATAGCCCCTTAGCAGTAGTACCAAAGAAGGACAAAAACAAAAAGCAGTCTATGGATATAGACTCTAATATACCTACAAAATAGCCAATCCTCCTCATTAATGCAAAACCTTAGTTGCCCACAAATTAACACCTCCACCTCGCCTCTGCAAGCCTTCAACCCCCTACAACAAAAACACGGTACAAATCAACCTCATTCATTGTCAACCCCAAGTCATAATCCCATTAATGAACAAGACATTTTGACTCCTAGGATGGACAAAACTTTTGCAGCACATAATGGCCCTACTACCTTATTAACGGATACAAATAGTTACTTACTCACTAGTAACGATTCCAACACCCAAAAGGACTCAATCCAAAGAAAAAACAAAACACAAGATGCCAAGGCTACCACACAACCACAACAGGTGGTACCCAAGGCCACGAAGAAATGTTTGGACGAGGCCACAACCCTCAAACCAACCCCAAACCCCTCTGATCTTCACTACAAGGCCCATACAACCAGACCATGCTCCCCAATCTTGGTTGGAATGGGGTCTCATGGGCCATGCTTTGAACATAAGCCTACAACTAGAGGGGAGGGATCTTATAGTCCAAATAGGAGATCCATCCTACCTAGCACAGATTGTAACGGAAGGGATGCAACTAGGCCTAAACAATGCCATGATTCGCCTATGGATGAGTCCCCAACAGCCCCACCCCATGAAAATGAATCTAGGTCCACACCCATCTCCATGGAGCTCCCATGCATGGCTCCAACAGCCCACGTACAGCATGTCCAACCCCAACCTTCCCATGTACCCGTCCCATGCAAATCCCCCAACCCTAGCTCCTACCTTACAAACTACTCTAGCCCAGCCAAACTCTCAACCCAACAGCAGCACCCCCTTAGCCCATCTGCCCAGAACAGTCCCACCCTCACCCCTTCAAAGCTCAAGGAAAGCACAGATGGCTACTCCAACACTACAAACTCTGAGCTAAGCTGTGATGGAAGAGGAGGAAGAAGAGGAAGAAATCCCAACAGAAAGAATAGTGGAGCACGGAGTGTTAAGATACCCAAAACAATAGCCTTCCAAGCAAGAAAAGAAAAAAGGTTCATCTTAAGTTGCCTAGTGGATTTGAGGAAATGCTCCATCTCCATCGGGAAAATGAATCCCCCAAGCCTTTACCAGCATGCAGTGGTGTTAGTCCCAACAATGTTTACTCACTACTGGATGCAACCGGAGAGCATGAGGAACAGCCACAGTCCCACCAGTAGCCATGAAAGGGGAGTATCAAGCAGAAACATAAGTATGAATATGATCATTTGGAACTGTCGAGGCGTAAATAGCACAGAATTTAGACGAGCTTTTAGAGCTATGCTAGATTATCATCGACCTAGCATAGTGGCCTTGCTAGAAACGAAAATGGAGGACCACCATGTCTTGGTACAGGATTTCGGATACTCTAGTCTCATCCAAATGCCTGCTAATGGAAACTCGGGGGGCATTGTACTCATGTGGAACAATGAAGACACAATGGTTGACCAAATTGGTGGAACGGATCAAGAGATACACGCCATGGTAAAGGTACGAAATTCAACAAAAAATTGGTTATGTTCTATTATCTATGCTAGTAACCTTTTGGAAGAAAGATCAATTCTATGGCACAACTTAAAAATAGTAACAAGTAACTATAAAGGTCCATGGCTAGTCGCGGGAGACTTCAATGAAGTCACTCGTGCCTCGGAAAAACTTGGAGGCTTACCCATAAATTATAATAGAGTATCAAAGTTCCTAGATTGTATGAACCTATGTGGCCTTGTGGATTTAGGTTTTAAGGGCCCAAGGTTTACTTGGACTAACAAGAGCAAAAATTGTAAAAATATAATTATGGAACGGCTTGATAGATGCATTGCGAACACGGAATGGTTAGAACTATTCCAAGAAGCTAATGTCAAGCATCTAACTAGAAGCCACTCGGACCATTGCCCAATCAAACTAGATTTTTTTAAAAGTTTCCCTACTAATAGCAATATCTTTAGAATAGAAACTATGTGGCTCTCCCACCACACCTTTAGAGTCTTGGTCTGACCAACCAAATATCACTAAAGCCATAGATAACTTCTGTTCTAAAGCTATCGAATGGAACAAAAATACTTTTGGTAATATTTTCAAATGGAAGAGCAAAATACTAGCTAGATTAAATGGCATCCAGACCTCACAAAACTACCCCCATAGTCAATTCCTCATAAACCTGGAAAACGAACTCTTACACGAGTACAATATTGTACTCAGGCAAGAGGAGGATTTCTGGAAGCTTAAATCCAGGGTTCAATGGATCCAGGATGGTGACGCCAACACAAAATTTTTCCATATCACCACCATGCAAAGAAGAAGAAAAAATAGAATTATTTGCTTAATAGACGAAGCAGGGAATTGGCTCCAAGATCCAAAACCCATCAAAGACCTAATTATTGACTACTACAAAAACCTCTATACTACGGGTCACAACCAATCTCTGCTTAATAATATACACCTCTCTTACAATTCTAAAATAAGTGACCAAGACCATACATACCTTAGTAGTATTCCCTCTACAGAAGAAATAAAAAGAGCATTAGATTCCTTTCAACCCTATAAAGATCCGGGGTCGGATGGGCTTCACCCTTTTTTCTACCAAAAATTCTGGAAGGAGACAAGCAACCATCTCATTAACTTTTGTCAAGATTCCTTCATATAAAAAAAATGCTTAAAAGCATGAATAACACCTTAGTCTATCTAATACCTAAGTGTCAAAATGCTGAAACTATCAGGCAATTTAGACCTATAAGCCTATGTAACACAACCTATAAGGTCGTCACTAAGATTATTGCTAACCGCATTAAAACACTCCTGCCCACTCTCATCCATCCTACACAAACTAGCTTTATTAAAGGTAGAAGGGTTGTGGATAATGCCCTAACCATAAATGAGGTCCTAAACCACTTCAGGAAAACTAAAGGAAAAAAGTCAAAAATGATGATTAAAATAGACCCGGAAAAAGCCTTCGATAAAATTGAATGGTCTTTCGTTAGATTTTCCCTAAACTCTCTAAACTTCCCTCTTGACCTAGTTGATCTTATAATGTCCTGCATCTCGACCACGGCTATCCTTATCAATGGATCAAGAACTGATTTTTTTGAACCATCTAGGGGTATTAGACAGGGGGACCCTCTATCCCCGTATATTTTTATCATATGTATGGAAATGCCCTCTAGGTTAATCGATCACGAAATAGACTGTTGTAGATGGACTCCAGTCAAAATAACTTCCAAAAGCTCGGAGCTTTCCCACCTTTTCTTTGCCGATGATCTTATCCTCCTAGTTGAAGCCAACCAAAAGAGCTATAACTCCATCATAGACACTATCAATAAATTCTGCAATGCTTCTAGGCAATCTATCAATTTTGAAAAATCAAAAATTGTGTTCTCCAGGAATACCCCTACGGGTCAAAAAGATCATATTAGCAGCTGCTTCTCAATGAGATATACTAATAACTTCGGTAAGTATCTAGGCTTCCCTATGCCCAATGCCAATCCTACAAAAAAAGACTTCCAATTTATCCTAGACAGGCTGAATAATAGACTAACAGGCTGGAAAACAAAGTTCCTTAATATGGCAGGTAGAACAACCCTCATAAAAGCCACCTTAGCCGCAATCCCGAACCACGTCATGCAGATTTATGATCTCCACAAAGCAACCCTCAACAAGATAGATTCTATTCAAAGGAACCTCCTATGGGGTAGCACGGAGGAAAAAAAGAAATGTCATCTTGTAAAATGGAGCATAGTCACGATGCCTAAAAAACAAGGGGGCCTAGGTATTCCTAACACCCATTGGAAAAATTCCTCTTTCAACGCAGTGTTAGCTTGGAGATATAGAAAAGAGAAAGATGACCTATGGGCCAAAACTATATATAGTAAATATAACCATAGGAAAAGCAAGAATATAGGTTCCCACACTTGGAGAGTAATTAGGAGAGGGTCTGAAATTTGCAACGTCAACACCAAATGGCTAGTAGGTGATGGAACAGCCATTAACCTGTGGCACGATAAATGGATAAATCAACTAGGAGCACTTAGAGATTCCATCCAGGGCCCCATCCCAGCTGGAGAGCTTGACCAAATCTCTCATGCGTTATTAAAAACGGAATGTTCGACCTTAGAAACTTATCATTTGAACTTCCCCCTGACATAGTATCTAAGATAAACTGCACCTACATAAAATAAACCAGACCCACTACGGACTCATACACTTGGGACTCTAAGGGTCACAACTACTTCTCAGTTAAAGCTGCCTATGAAGCTGTCTCAGAATCTATAGGCAATGGGAAAAACTTAGCCTGGCTCTGGAAAATCAACTCCCTAAACAAATTAAAATATTTCCTTTGGATAATCTTTTGGGATAGGTTACCCACTAAGAACTTGCTAACAAAAAGAGGGATTTGCCACGAAGACACTTGTAACATTTGCAACAGGGAAACTGAGGACATAGAACATATCTTCTTCCGTTGCAATTACTCTAGACAAATCTGGGATCAAATCAATACAAAAAATCCTTTCTCTCAAAATCCCTTAGGAAAAGATACCCTACATAATTGGCTCAAAAATCAACTCTTGTCCAGGGAATTTTTTAACAATTACCTACGCTGGTCAGAATTCCTCCCGTTCCTCCTATGGCATATATGGAACTTCAGAAATGGGATCCTCTTTCGAGGAATTAAAACCCCTATCACCAAAAGTCAACCCATTAGTAAAGCCATGGAATTCCTCTACATGGCAAAAAATAGTTGCTTAAAACCACCCAAGAAAACTATCCTTGTAAAATGGGAACCACCCAATCCTAGCTTTTATAAACTGGGCTCTTGCGTGGGAAATCCAGGAGTGGGAGGAATAGGAGGGGTGTTTAGAGACGATAGGGGTCGATGGGTTTTAGGGTTCAATATGGGGTTCGACCATGCTACTAACATATATATGGAAATCCTGGCCCTCCTCCATGGAGTCAAACTAGCACTAACAAAAAAACTCTCTCCACTAGTAATAGAGACGGACTGTTTGAAACTATTAAACCTTCTAAAATCTAATAACTGTCTCTACCAAAATTTGATTGATGACTGCAGGTACCTATTACGGAAGGCGAGTGATCCACAGCTGAAGCATGTTTTTAGAGAGGCTAATGGAGTAGCGAACCTGTTAGCTAAAAATGGCTGCAGCCTGGGCACTTTTTGTACTTTGCAAACTTATGCTGTTCCGCATGTTTTTGTTGTTCATGTACTAAAAAGAGACAGTCTAGGCACTATGTTACCTAGACTGAGCTCTAGTTGTAATAACTCTTAGTTGTTGTTGTATGAATAAATCGTTTATTACCAAAAAAAAAAAAAATCTCGTTCCTTCTTTTTTCATATGAATTTTTTTTTAAAAAAAAAAGAAAAAACTATTGTATTAGTGTGGGTAAGTTAGAGCCTGTTTGGCCAAACTTCTAGGAAGCCAAAAATATTTTTTTTGACAAAAAGGTACTTTTCAAAAATTTGAGGTGTTTGACCAAGATGACAAAGTACTTTTGAGCAGCAGCATAAGCAGTTTTTCTGCTTTTGGGGAGAAGCTACAAATTCTAACTTCTTCCAAGAAGCAGAAAATTAATTTGTTCAAGACAAAAATAACCTTACAATAAATTTATATTTTTAAATTATTCATCATTAATTTAATATTTTTCTTTTCTTATTTTATTTCTACCATACATTTCTTCTCTCTTTTACTTGAGTCATATTTTTATTCTCTTTCTCCAATTACTAAGGGTATATTTTTAATTGATATTGAATCATATATTTTGATATATTTAAATTCATGTAAACAATAAGTAATATACTAGATACTCAATATTATTGCTTTGAAAATAACTATATTTTATATTGATTAAAATTTTAATTTATATTTTTACTTCATGCTTTAATTAATTTTTCATAATAAATATTTAAATTTATTTTTATATTTTAAATAATACTAATTGCAAACTGAATATTTACTATCTTTTTTCGTAATTTTATATTTAGAAGTACTTTTAGAAAAAATTGGCCAACCACAATGAGCTTGCAAAAGAGCACTACTCAAATAAATTGGGTTGTAAACGTATTTTTTGAAAAAATACTTTTAAATAAAAGCATTTTTAAAATAAGGAGTTTTCTCAAAATCATCCAGGTAATTACAAAGTAAAAATAGCACGGTCTAGCCAGTTTTCGGACTGGTCATTCAAAAATAGTCAGCATTTACCAAGCCAATGAAAAATAGCCCAGAGACCGGTCCAGCATAATATACTGGAGTTTGGTGCACTTGTGTATGAACTTCCAGCATATTATGCTGGAACTCCAACACACGGAAAGTTCCAGCATAATATACTGGAGATTCGAGCACTTGTGTATGAACTTCCAGCATATTATACTGGACCGATATACTTTGCTGGAACTCCAGTATATTATACTGGAGTTCTAGTGTACTTATGCTGGAACTCCATCATATTATGCTGGAGTTCCAGCATACTTATCCTGGAACTCCAGTATAATATGCTGGAGTTCAAGTATACTTATGCTGGAACTCCAGCATAATATACTGGCTATTTTTCGGGTTTTGAACAGCGTTTTCGCTCAGATTTATCTTTATATGAAAAGTGGCTAAATTTCGATTACTTTTGAAACTGGGCTATTTTTGAACGCCAACTTGTAAATCTGGCTATTTTTGAATGGGAAAAGTACAGAAATAGCCAATTTAAATACAAACTTATTAACCTCTAGCCCAAAATTAGACACTTACCAAAAGTAGCCCAAAATTAGAGATACGCGTAAGGAAGGATTCTTCTATCCGAGAATCACGCTAAAGATCTTCTTTCCTTCCCTATTTTTTCAAGCGTATCAATTTAACAGATCACGACATTCTCTACCTCTGTAAATCACGGGATTCTCTCTCAAAATATTCTCAAAAGGAGCTCCAAATTTCACTCAAAATCGATCAATTTCACTATATACCTTCGCAATTTCTGGGTAGATACGGCTATTGAAATTTTTGTGTAGAAGGAACTACGAACTGCAATCAAAATCAATCAAAGAATTAGTGAGTTTTGACCTAATTGCAGCTACTTCAATGGCAAATTTACCAATTTTTATTCAGTATGGTGGCCGATGGAATGTTGACAACTGCTTTGTAGATTATAATGCAGATGCTGTAATAGTTACTCCAAATATAACTTTTGAAGATTTTGTAGACGTGATCTTATGATAGATACTTCATTGTATGATATTGAAATCAAATACACTGTCCAAAACGGTTCTCCGCCAATAGTGATACACAATAGTATGGGTGTATGTGTATATCTTGAGCTGAAAAAAAGCTCAGAATTTACAATGTATCCCCTTTGTATAACATCGAGTGAAAAGGATATGGAGATGATCTGCTACAATTTCAATTCTGCTGTGATTTCCTCAGAATGTGCATAAAGCTCAGTTGCAGAGGAGAGATACAATGGCGATACAAGTAAGATGATCGAGTTTGGGGATGGAGAAGACTGAAATAATACAGAATCTGATGAAAATATAATAATAACTGACCCTCAACACATAGATGTAGAAGAAGGTCAAATTTATAAAGACAGGGCAACGATAATCAAAGTCATGAGGCACTTGGCGGTAAAGGAAAAATTCCAGTTTAAGGTGCATAGATCAAGTGAAAGCAGGTATCAAAATATTTATTGCATAATTATGTATCTCAATGTATATCGTAGTTGATGTTAGAAGCACAATTATGCAGAAAATAAGTTGTTGCCTGTAAGTATGTGGCTGTAGTACACTTTTAAGTTGTGGTTGTCACCGTCTAGTACTGTATAGTCGTTGTATTTTTTCATCTAGTATTGTTGATGGCGGTGTGTATCACTATATATCATTGTATTTCATGTCGCTCTGTTTATTGATGGAAAAGTTTATATCCTTGTCGTAGGTACTGCCTAGTATGCATCAACAACAACTGTGATTGGTATTTTAAGTCTTCGAGCCTGAAAAAAGCAAACGTTTTCAAGGTCAAAAATTTCAGCAAAGTGCACTCATGCCCCCTGAAAGACAGATCTTACGCACAACGTCAAGCTACTGCAAAACTCATCGGCAGCCTTCTGATAGACAAGTATAAAGACCTAAAAACATTATACACTCCTAATGACATAATTGGAGACATGAACAAGCAGTATGGTCTTCGATGACATATATGCAAGCATGTAGATCGAAAGAATATGCAGTTCAAGTACTGAGAGGGAACCCGAGCGAATCATATGAAAAGCTGCCAAGCTACTTTTATATGCTGGTTCTTACAAATCCTATCTCGGTGGTAAGTTTGAAAAAAATAGAGGAAGACTTGTTCATGTATGCTTTCGTTGCACTATATCCGTCTATAAAAGGATGGCAGTAATGCAAACCGGTTGTTGTTGTAGATGGAACCTTTCTTAAATCGGCATATAGAGGAACATCATTGATAGCATCAACACAAGATCCAGCAGGTAATATCCTACCACTCGCATATGCCATAGTAGATTCAGAGAATAATGCTTCCTGGGAATGATTTTTTGCTAGATTCAAGGATGCATTTGAGGAAAGGGAGGGAATGTGCATAGTCTCGGACAGGCATGAAGGCATTGAAAATGCAGCGGCAACATTGTATCCACAAGTACCTCATTGTGTCTACATATGACATCTATGGAATAATGTAAAAAAAATTACAAAAAAAATCATTTGCTGCTCAAAGACATATTCTTTGCTATGGCCAAAGCCTACACAGTTGACAAGTTTGATTACCACATGGCAGAGGTAGAGAAAATTGATAAGAGGGTCAAAGATTACTTAATGAATGTTGGGTATGAAAGATGGTCCAGAGCACATTCCACTGTCAACAGAACATTGACGATGACTTCAAACATTGCGGAGTCGATCAATGCAGCACTCAAGGCTGCTAGGGAACTCCCAGTACTGCCTTTGCTAGACTACATAAGGAAATTGACCGGACGATGGAATGTTACAAACCTAAAGAATGCAGTAGAGTCATTCACTGATCTTGAAAAAAATATGATACAATGCTGATGGACAATCTTGAATTGTCACATCAGATGAAGGTATGACTGGAATCTGTAGATACTTGCGCATAGAATATGTAATCATGCCGAATTTCACGGATCTGTGTAAATTTTATAGGTGACCCCTTCGACGACTTACTTATATTCAGTACTTGACAAGGGTAAGCAGAGAATGGTTTTCCTAAAAGATTGAACTTGCAGCTGTAGAAGGTTTCAGTTGGATGAGCTGCCATGTGCACATGCTTGGGCAGTATTAAAATACAAATACATTGATCACATTGAGTATTGCTCGGTGTACTACACCACGAAGTACCTACTGAAGACCTATGAAATTCTAATTTATCCGGTTCCTGATGAAAGAACATGGGAAATTCCTGCAGAAGTTCTAAATGAAAAAGTCTTGCCACCAGACGTGACTAAAATAATAGGAAGGCCGAGGAAGGGGAGGTGCAAGACAATATCTCAAAGGGAACGAAAAAGGTCGATTTCATGTGGACAGTGTGGAGAAGAAGGTCACAACAGGAAAACTTGTAGAAATAATCCAAAGAGAGGATGAAATATGTCAAATTTAGAATTACTTGTTATTTTACTTTACTAAATATCATAGAGATTTAGAAGAATGCAATATATCAAGAACTATAGCATTGTATAATGTCATTTGAATTTTAGATATAAATAAATATTTGACCTATCAATTAAAATCGTGTTGCAAGTTTATATTATACATCTGTTTGATTAAAAAGAAGTTGTATCAGCTATGTATCATATTTGTATCATATATGTATCGCTTGTGCATCACATTTGTATCATCTATGTATCGCTTGTGTATCACCTATGTATCTTTGTGTATTGGCTCTTACTCATGCCTGTATTTGTGTAGTAACAAAGCTAACTAATGGAAAACAGTCGTAGCAACTAGAAAACTATGCAAATAGTTTTAGAAATTTGCAAATAAGAGTGGCTTCATCAATACATATTTGAAAATTATGTAGCATATGTGTATCATGTATGTATCATATGTGTATCATATTTGTATCATGTATGTATCATGCGTGTATCTGCAAGAGACAATGTATCACAAACTACCGTATATTTTTCATATCTATAATTCACAACACAAAATCAAGGGAGAAAACACCAAAATAAACTAAACTGCAACAATCAAATATCGCACTGAAACTCATTAAACCTTTATAACAGAGCAAACATCTCATTTGCCATACAATTCTTAAAAGTATTCGTAAAATTCAAACACAAACAAATCTGATCCGTCTTACAACAATGACAACATAACAGAACACAATATGAAAACAAAATTATAGAGTTTATCCTAAAACAATGACAAAAGTAACTACTTCTTTTGCTTCCGCGACTTATTCTGTCGACCAATAATCTCATCATCACTTTACGCGTTCAGTTCCATCTTGTTTCTAGCATAATCCCACAAGAGAGCACCAAATCTGCACCGGTGTGCATAGGCATTGAATTTTTTTGGAGGCGTCTTGCCCTCAATGAAATACTCGGCAAATGATGCCGCAAATACACCGCAATCACTGCAAAAATAAAAAGAACAACAACTATCAAACTGCAGAATCTAAAACAAGACAGATTGTGTTGAAAGAAATTCATACGCTTCGACTTGTTGAGGCAATCCTTCGACCAGTTTTACATCAAAGGAGGTAATCAAGTCTTTTGATTTGTAGACACCAGTGCGCCAATTGATATCTTTTTTGTTTAAATAGAAGTGCGTGTGCACGAAAAAATGAGGCAGCAACATAGAATACTTGGCCATGGTCGTATGAACTTTGGCTTGATGAGCAGCTCCACCGCGCGTAGAGTCATACACATAAATGCACCTATCCTTGAAGGACATCACAGCCATTATCCAATGCCATTGTTTTGCAACATTAATTAGCATTAAGACATGCTCGACAGTGTGCCATGGAACATTGGCATCCAAGACAAACCCTTGAATATACTCTGCAATGACATGTTCCGGAGTGCACACATCACTGTCTCCATCTGTATCAATAAACGCCTGCCACAACTCATTAATTTTCTCGTCGAAGTACCAATCTGTGGTGGTGAAGGTTATAGGTAGGTCTTTGTCATACTTCCCCTTCTTCCTCAGATAATAGAACAAAACATCAATGTGCTGAAACAAAACATAACAAATAACTAATCACTAAAGGCTCGTAAGCTTTAAGCAGCTAAGATTTTTCAAACCAAAATCACAGAGAACAAAGGAAAATGAATGCTCACTGCTATCTCTTGTGCCAGGAAATAGATATTAATAATCTGTTCTAACTTAAGAGGACTGAGTGTTCATGTGTACACTGGCTAAAATTTAAAAAAAAAACTGCAAAAGTTAATTCTTACATGCCGAGTCATCCAAGGACTGACCATTATATGCCAAAGTGTAAAACCATTTTTTGTTGTCAACATGAAATACACCAAGATCATAAGCAGGATTGAGTTCACTAACATGTTTCGGGTAAATTTCATTCCTAGTAACATATATACACAAAAGAGTACAGTGATTTGATATAAAATAATGCTATAAGTGACAATATATTAAAATATAAAACTGAAAAAAACTCAGAAGTTGGAAACATACTTCTTTATGGACTTCCCTTCTCTGACCCATGCAGCAAATACATTCAACAAAGAGCTGTTAACGCCAGTTCCGATTTTGCTTTGAAAAGGATGCTTAATAGCATAAATTTGCCTTTCTCCTTTCGCTGCAACAACACCAGTATTGGAACCTAAATCAAACACAGTAATGAAAATAGATTGCACGGCCTTTGCAGGACATCTCTTTCTTTTTTCCATTTGCGGCGATACTTCAGGAAGTAATTCAGCATTGTACAGAACCATCTCCCCTGCCTGCCTCATCAACACTTGCAGTCGCACAAACAGCACCAGTCCGAGATTTAGGAACCTTTTGTTTCTCAGATTCTTCCTCCGTCTCCCCTGTCGCCGCATCAACACTTGCAGTCGCACAAATAACATCAGTCCGGGATTCAGGAACCTTTTGTTTCTCAGATTCTTCCTCCGTCTCCCCTACCGCTGCATCAACACTTGCAGTCGCGCAAACAGCACCAGTCCGGGATTCGGGAACCTTTTGTTTCTCAGATTCTTCCTCCGTCTCCCCTGCCGCCGCATCTGCAATCTCACCAATAACGCCAGCATGTGCTACATCTGGTGTGAAAGTTACTTTAGCAACAAACATGTCAACTTTCACACCAGAAGGTCCTTCCATAACATTGACACCAAACTGATCTGCTACACTAGTATCTCTTTGAGAATGTGGAACATCTTTGCCTTCACTTCCACCGACCTATTTTCTTTTAAAAAGAATCGAATTATCAAAACAACAAAGAAAAGAAAAGGGAAAAGTGCAGAATGCACAACTAAACACACCTGACAACCATCCATTTCAACATCTTCATTGGCATCAAACTCCATATTGCTCACAAAATCATTATTGTCTTGACGACCACTGGTGTCTTCCTCTGGATGTGCACCATATTTGACTTCGTTAGCACCAAGATATTTAAAAAAAAAAGATATAGTAAGTTAACTAAAAAAGAAAAAGAAATGCACAATGGAAAAGAAACAGATACCTTGGAATTTATCAACTCAAAGAGCTCATTGAATTTATCAGAAACATAATCCATGAAGGAATTTAACTGCTTGTGGAGCTACAAGATGAAACAAATAAGAAAGATAATAGACTTTAAATATACAATTTGAACAATACTTATAAAAAAGATCAATACATACTTGCTTCACATCAGCTTTCAACTTCTGCAACTCACGGTCATAATCAACAGGTTGGACACCTGGCGCATTTTTTGGCGACTTTTTTGGTGGGACAAGCTCCTTAATGTGTTTCGGGGATGGCGTGACAAAATCATCGCTATCATCAATAGGAAGTTTTCCCCTGTTACGTGATGTCAAATATTTCTGATACTCATCGGTAACTTCAACAGGCAAAGTAAATCTCCTTAGCTCTTTAATTGTCGGAGAGATATTTTTAAACTACAAAGGTAACCAAAAGTGATTCAGTCCTAGATGTATCAAATATGTATAAAAACTGTATGTTTGATGTATCATAATGAATTACAGTGTATTATAAATGTATATCCCATCAAGACATAAAAGATGGTGCCTTATTCCCTGTGCTGTTGATGAAACCAGTAGAGAAGTCCTCACGCGTTGGCCTGTCTGTCATTTCCCAATTCAATATGCGTGGTGTATGATCTCCAACGCGAACAGCAAACTTTTGATCAACTACAGTGCAACATTCATAGAACCACACCTGTAGTGCAAGAGGAAATCCACCAATCCTATAAAACTCAGACTTTCCCCTCAAACCTGTCCCTCACCGACTTCATTAAAGCTCGAAACGCAATCTTACCCCATGGAAACGACACATACTCACCACTCTCGACAAGATGGAAATCACGTTTACTTATAAATGTCTTTTGAGCCTGAGTGGACATTAGAAATGTGTTTATGAAATAAATGATTGCAATCTTAATTGCGTCTTCATCAGACTGGCATTTCTTCTTCTCAAAACAATCAATAAGTGACTTCTTTGACACCACTTCAAACCAGAAAAATAAGTATCCACCAAGCTATTGGGTCCACTGAATTTACCCTCAACATGTTCATTACCACAACAGGTTAAACCACTTACAATACCAAATTCTCGAAGACCAAAACGTAAAACACATTCGTCATTCAATTTCACATAAAATTGATCACACTTATCTTGAACCAACTCCCTAAACATTAAAGAACGAATAAGTTGTGCCTGGATAGCAACTCGAGGTAAATCGAGGAAATAGCCAAAACAGCTTTCCCTAAACATCCGAAGCTGGACATCAGTCAACTTTGACCGTAAAACCGATACAATGTCCACATTAGTGTATGATGACCAATGAGTAACAGGAAACGGCTCACCAACTGGAATATAGAGCTTCCAAGGCTACAAATACATGACACGAATTAAAAACAAAAAAATACAAACTAAATCCAAATTTTAAAAGAGGAGTCAACAATAGATTTAAAAAGTATAACTGAAATTGTATATACCTTACAAACTTTGTCAGGGATTTCAACTTTTTCTGCCTTTTGAACCTTGTTTTTTTTTGGCTTGACACCCAAATTCACTTCGTCCTCCACGACACGTTTTCTCTTACCTTGATCAGCATCCATTATAACCCTCTTGCTCTTCTTTTTCTCAGATTTTCCAACAATATCCTTTCGAGATTCTAACACATTAACACTGTCGGAACGATTTTGTCTTCGCATATTTTGTTCATCAATCGACTTGTCAACTAAAACCAGGGTTGAATGAGGAGATAAACTCATCGACCTAGTTTCTCTTCTCATGTTGCTCGATTTCTCAATTGAAATCGACTTTGAATAAGGTGATGAACTCATCGAACGAGTTTGTCTTCTCATATTGCTCTGTTTCAAAATTGAAACTAGGTTCAATGACAAAATTTTTAAAAAAAATATACGAAAAAAGGTTACAGAAATTTGTGAAGAAATTAATACAAAAACTCGACCAAAACTTACAAAATCAGTCGCAAAAGCCTAAAGAAAAGCAACATCCATTCTACAAAAACACATTCAATCATAAAAATATACAAAATAAGAGGTTTTCTACTCGAAATTACCTGGAATCAGACAAAAATAACCGAAATGTATCTTGTTTTGTCGTCAATTTCAGCAATTTTGGTTGAATTTTGGAAAAAATCGCAGAGAGAGAGAGAGAGAGAGAGAGAGAGAGAGAGAGAGAGAGAGAGAGAGAGAGAGAGAGA
>NC_031998.1:2614534-2630086 GCF_001879085.1 Nicotiana attenuata
CTTCCGATCTTAATTGAAACTATTTGGGCCAAAAATGACATTTGGGCCCTTTTTAGTAGATATTTTGTTTTGGGCTATTTTTTGTTAGGAAAGTTTGTAGAGTGACATAGCTGGTAATTTCCCTTTTTGAATTTCTCCCAATTACAAATGAGCTAATATTTCACGGAGAAGTGCAGCAATAGTCACTTTTAAGCCAGCTATTTAAAATATATCCATAATTTACAATATTTTTAAAGATTAACCAGTTCATCCAAATTTTGAGACTAAGTATCCTGAAATTTTGAACTGCTAATTTGAAATTCAGGACTAATTGTCTTAAATTTCTAAACTACCAATTTAAAATTTAGATCATAAGATTACAAACTTATGGACACAATTTTTCAACTTTAGCACAGGATGTCCTCAAGTTGTGAATTTTGAGGTTTAAAGTGCAGGAGGTCGGGTACTGAAATTTAAGTGATATATTTTAAAGATCCATAATATTTCACCCCTTCTTTCTTCCCAAATCAAAAGATCCAAAACCAAACAGAGGCAAAAGTGCCCAATCACAGAGGAGGCCATTTCAAGGTAATCCCATATATAGAAATCCGTTTTCTTTGCTTGCTTATGAGTGTATATATGCTCTCTTTGATAATACGGTTCTTGAATTTGCTAGAGCTTTCCATTGCCCTTCTCTTCCCTCTTTTGCACCCATAATAGTTTCTTTTAGCGTGTTATTGACATTTCATGGAAAAGAAAGGTACCCATTTGGGCAGTATTCATGATCAATATCCTTAGAATTTACGAAGAAAATGATTTTATAGCATGAACCTTGTGTTTTTAATAGGAGAAAGTTAGGCCTATTATGAATCTTAATGATACTGTTTACACCAACTCTACTATTTTATACATGTGCATGTGTTTGAATATATCAGTAGAAAAAGAAAAGGTAGAAAACACCCGTGCCAGATAAACCCTAGTTTGTTTTCAGAGAGAAATTGTTGAGTATCAGAACGAAACAAATTGGGATTGAGGTTTGTTGTATAGAGTGTATAGAAAAATAGTTTCTCTTAAAAGACAAATCGTTTAGTACTCGAATGACACGGGTCCAAGTGGAATGGTATTTAGGATTCATATAGCCAACTCCAACCGGTAAAGTTTGAAGGGGAGCTTTGGCGTAGCTAGTAAAGTTGCTATCATGTGACCAGGATGTCACGGATTCAAGCCGTGGAAACAGCCTCTTGCAAAAATGCAGGGTAAGGCTGTGTACAATAGACTCTTGTGGTCCGGCCCTTCCCCGGACCCCGCGCATAGCAGGAGCTTAGTACACTGGGCTGCCCTTTATAGCCAACTCCAACTAGCTTGGGATTGATGTATAACATATTTGTGTATATGTCTTCGTTGTTTTGCGGGAGAAATGATGGCTCAGTCAGCATATATGTACATGTACACATGTTCCTTGTTTTGTGAGAGAAATGAATGCTTAATTGTCATTGTGATTGTCTTTGAGGTTCTTCTGTGCTCGTAAGTCAGTAAATGCTTAGCTTTCGAACTTGGTTACTTTGAGATTGAAAACATTGTTGTGCTTTTTCCAATTTTGTTTATTTTATCTTTTGTTTTGTGTTATTCTTTTTATTATTGTTGGTGGTAATCCATAAAATTTTGTCTTAAAACACTATTCCAAGTTAATACTATAGTGAAAATGGTGGATAGCCGTTTTTTGCTAGTTGGGTACAGGGAAAAGAGTTTACGGACAGAAATGGAAATATTCGAAGTATTTACTTGATTTGATATGGTCATTTGGCTATCTGGTGTCAAGGAAGAAATAGAATTACATTAGTAGCTCAATGATAGCTCAATGTGCGCATTACAATAGATGTGGTGTTCAATTAACTCATCAAGTATATATACAGGTACATATATATATAAGTGTGTGTGTGTTTATTGGCTGTGCCATTTAATCTATTAGGAAGAAGAAATGAGACAAAACAAAGATGTATTTGCAGTTTTTTTATTTATTTAAATTTTATGCTTTATTAAGATATAGTCTGCTTCTTGAGTACTGTGATCTGGATGTAAGTTGTCGAGGATCTAGAATACAAATTCCAATATGTCTGGGAAAATTTGCATATTCTTCAATTTACTTTTTGCTATGTAGTTCACATGGCAGTTCATGAGTCAATATTTTGACAGACAATGTTTTTTGGCTGCTTACTATCCAAGAGAAAAAGTTATACATGTGCAATATCTAATTGTATGAACAGATGAGCTCTGGTTAAATGTTTAGTGACATTATGTCTTATGCTACAGATGTCTCTGCACCTTGGTAACCTATCATCTCGCATTCGTAGAGATGAACTTGAGCGTGTTTTCCGGAGATTCGGACGGTGTAATGTTCGCGTGAAAGACAAATTTGGATTTGTAGTTTATGACTATCCTAGAAATGCTGAGAAAGCTCTAAAAACACTTCGAGGAAAGTTCATATGTGGAGAGCCAATAAGTCTTTCATGGTCTAATAAGCAGCCTCAGTTCTTGCAGAAATATACACGAGATGTTAAATCTTTTGAAGCAGTAGGAAGGACGCACTCTGCTAGGGAAGATTATGTTGACCATGTTAATCGTGGGGTTGGTTCAAATGGGGAACAAGGTTATAAAGAAATTTGTAGGCAAGGGAATGGTGGCGAAAGGCTTCCTGCTGAAATTACAAATGAGGCATGCCATGAGAATAAGAAAGATTACAAGGAACATCATCCTTTTGTGGATGATCTTCCGGATCAAGGTGGAGGTGTTGAGGGAAACCTCTCAAAAAATGATAATCAAATGAATGAAAATGTCCTTGAGGATGGATTGGAGTTTGATAGATATGAACCTAATGAGGCTGATGAGCGGAAGGAGCAAAATGTTTTGACACACAGGGATGGTTCACTCTCTTTGAGGAAGCCTGAAGAGAAAGCAGGAGTAGAGCAAATTGATCCGACGACTCAAAATGCTTGTTACAACTGTGGTGAAGCAGGTCACAAGATGCAGAAGTGTCCCCAGGGGATCAAGAGGCTTGAATCCAGGACTTCAAGAAGACTTCGAGCTGGTCGTGGCACAATATCATTGAGGATGACCAAAGGTACCAGGGAGGCTATTGATTCCAGAGATGGCCATAGATTGAGGAGTGAACCTTCTCCTTCAGCAAGGACGACTCATAGAGGCGGAAGAAACAACCACAGAGAAAACAAGCGATGTTGGAAGGAACGGGGGAGTATTGAGAAGTTTCTTCCAAAGAAAGCCAGGGTGTCAATATCACCTTCATATCATTCGAATCATACTTCATCTCAGTCACGGTCCTCTTCTAGGTCAATGAGGTCTTTGTCTCAGTCTCCCTCACCATCTAGGTCAAAATTAGTATCCTCCATTAAAGATTCTCCATTTTCCAGTTCACAGTCTGGTTCATCAACCCTTCATACTAGAGGTAGAAGTTACAAGTCTAATATGAAGTCGAGGTCAAGCTCTCCTACATCATCTTCGTCTCCGGAAAAGGTGCAGAAAGATCAGAAGGCCACTTTTGTGGATGCTGGTGACCCTCAGTCTAATGGAGTTTTATTTGAAGGGGAACCACTGGAAAATAGTGCTGCTAGAATGGATGATTCTAAGCTTGAAAACATCATTGTTCAAGTGGAAAATCAAGGTGACGCTGCAGTTTGTGAACTGGAAGAGGATGTTGAGCATGATTGTTGTCAGAGGAGGGATGCAATAAATATAGACAAAGATTCTTGTCAATGGAAAAATTCAAATACCACAGGATCTGACACGTGTGATCTTACAACATGGAGTGCATCTCCAAAGAGTTTGGCAGAGACAAGGGAGCTTCAAAATAATGATGTGGTGGAAGAGCAGACATGGGCACAAAATCCAAATTCTGGTTCACCAGTTGCTGAGAGGCTTCATGCCGCTACTTTGACAAGTCTATCCTCAGAGGAAGTATACCGGGTTCTCAAACACTATGGGCTAGAGAACCAAGAGAAGAGAGAAAATGAGTTACCTGTGGAAACTTATTTTGGTTGTTCTCGCTTGTGGCCTTGGGAAATCATTTACTATAGGAGACTTAAGAAGGGCCTCATTTCAACTGAGAACTATTCTAGGAGGTTGGCGCAGAATAAAGAGTTTGGTATAGTGGACAAATTTGTAAGAAGCAGTAGTGGTTGGGCAGAATTGAGAAAAGAAAATAGTTAATCGCTTCCTTTGACCGATCGATGCATCATAGTTCATGCTTTTTCCTTGTGATGCTATGCAGAAATTGGTTAGAGAGCTTTTACTGACCCTTCAGCAGGTACCTGTTATTACTGTTATAATTGTTTTAACCTAATATAATATAGTAGAAATTTGATCTGTTTTTGTCCCTCCTTCACTGCATCTAACTCTTAACGAGAAGGCATGAGAACTGGTGTTTATTTTTTCTGATGATAAGCCTGAGGACAATTGTTAGTTTCTGAAGTAATAGTGTGTTGTTCCAACTTCCAAAAGGTGACAAAGTTAGCTCTGACACCCTTTCTTTCGTGGCTTTTGAAAGCAAACCTTAGAGCTGGAACTATTAGGGATTGTTGTTTTCTTTTTCCCGGGAAACTTATTGTACCACATTCCGATTCTTTTTTCAAGCAGATCTGTCGCACCCAATTGCATAACTTATAATAATGCTTCTTTTGTATTAATGATAACTTTTGTTATGGATTTTTTGTTTCCAATGGAGTAATAGATTGTTATAGATTACTGTATAACTCAAATTTCCTGCATTTGAATCAAGAAAATAGGTTCTGTAAAGAACACAATCATAAGCAAGTAATTCCCCTATTTGAAATGCAAAGCAAGCATGGGCTTTTAGGACAATAGTAGAGCACTTATATTAGATCTGAGTTGCAAGGACCAAAGATGAGGATGAGAAAAAGGACAAATGAGAAAGAGAGAGCTTTGGCATCAGACAAATACTGTCCTTTCAACATGAGTCCAAATAAAGTGAGATTAGTATTTCCAGGCACTAGACTTTGTTATTTTCTTTGAATGAAGATGGTGTTCAGGCCTGCTTGCGCGCACCTCCTCTATTCTATCAGATACCTACTACCTTCCAGCAACACAAGTATCGGGTAACTCTGCCCACCAATGCTTAAGCAAATGGGAAGAAATCACTTAGTGTGCTTTTGCCTCCGCAGAGATTTGAACCTAAGACCTCATAGTTCTTCTCCACGTCATTGACCACTAGACCACAACCTTCGGCTAATAACCTTTCTCTCAAGAATATGTAGCCATGAACAATGTTGTCAAAGGCTCATTTAAGACGCAATTAAGCCCTGAAGCCCAAAAAAGCTCACGGAGTGCGCTTTGCCTCACTTAAGCTGCTTCAGTGTAGGCAAGGAACTAAAGCATGCGCCTTATTGCCCATGCATGCTATCTTGAGTCGAACGGTACTGAATAACAAATATAATCAACAAAGAGATATTTTAGTTGTTAAATAAAAACATTATCAATGAATTTGTTACTTTTATCTCGCATTATAGGTATATTTTTATTTTGTTTCTTCATTACGTCTTTTTTAACTAAAGCTCATACTTTAACTACGTTTTGCGTTCAAAGCCCCAATAGACTTGGAGCGCTTCTTAAAGCTTTTGGCTTGAACAATGCTGGCCATGAGTTATCTGGAATAGAGACAAATAAGTTGACGACAACTTCAATGTTTTCTCTTTACTCAATATTCAATTACATGCTTTATTTGTCTCAATCCTAGAACTCTTTCCTTGATTTTATATTTCTCAGAGAAATCTCAGAACTAACACTTATATGTTTAAGGAATTACATAAATGTTTATGGCCTCTGCATAATGGTGACACACCAATTGAGAAATGTTCAAGGAATTAGATTTTGTGAGTCCTTGAAGTGCTTCAATGATAAATTCTCTTAAGCTTGAAATTAGGTAGTCAATAGTGCTCTTTTGACCTAAGCGGATAGGAAATAAGTCCTCAATACTCCAGTTTTGATGAGATGTCCTTCAACTTCTTGTGCCTGGTTCTAGGTTACAGCTTCTTGGTACAAACTTTGATTCTCTTCTATGACCTTTTATTAGATAAATAAATTTCTCAAATTATTATATTCATTTAAGCCCTTAGGTCTTACTTCAAGTGGCAAAAGTTGAGAGACTCGTGACTTGTCACAGGTTCGAGCCCTGGGTCTTGCAAACTAAGCTTGGTATTTAAGTGGAGAAGAGCTGAGAGATGGGCCCATTATTCCCGAGTTGCAGAGGCTATGTAAGTTGGGAACTTTATGTAAGATGGACCTTGAGAAAACTTATGATTATGTGAATTGCGATTTTATGGATTTCATTATGTTGAAAATGGGCTTTGGGGACAAATGGAGGAGATGGATCAAGTTTTGTATTTCTACTGCCAGATTCTCTATTTTGGTTTATGTGATTCCATGTGGTTTTCCGGGAGTTCGAGGGGTTTGAGACAGAGGATTCACTATCCCCTACGTTATTCACTTTCGCGATGGAAACATTGAGTAAAATGATGGATAGGTCGGTCATTGAAGGACTATTGAACGATTTGATGCTTCGTTTAGAAGGCATGGTAATGTGACAATTACATATCTCTTATTTGCCGATGCCGTTTTTTTGTGTGATGCAGATGTGTCCTAACTAGCTCACTTGAGACAAATGCTTATCCGATTCCAGGTTATTTTAGACCGTAGTCAATCTCAGAAATTGTGAGATCACATCGGTTGGAGAAGTGGAGAATATTGAAGAGATTGCGCAAGTGTTGAATTGTAAGGTGGGTACTTTACCTACTACCTACTTGGGGCTACCGTTGGGTGCTTTGAGCAAAGATCTTGTAGTGTGAAATCTGGTGATAGAGAGTAAGAAGCGACTTGCTGGATGGGAAAGAGGTATTTGTCTAAAGGAGGGAAGGAAGTATCAGGCTCTTGGTAAAGTAAATAAAAGGTTGGAAAGACTTCCGCGAAACTTTTTGTGGGACACAATGGGAGGAACAAGAAAGTATCATTTAGTAAACTGGAGAGTTTTGACTTCTCCAAAGGAATGGAGAGGACTTCTAGTAAAAGATCTCAAGGTTTTCAACAAAACATTGCTAGGGAAATGGATATAGAATTTGGGGTGGTGGAGAATGCATCTGGACGGGGGTGGTAACAAAAAAATATGATATCACGGAAGAGGGATGGAGGACTAGAAACATCATAGTACCGTATGGATGTGGTTTATGGAGGAGTATCATGAAGGAGTGAGAAGACTTAAGTGGACATGTTTTTCAAGGTTGGGGATGAAAGCAAGATTAGTTTTTGGGCGCATAAATGGTGCGGGGAGAACGAGTTGAGGGAAGCCTTCCCCAACATATACAGAGTATTATGCCAAAGAGAGATGACAATCCAACAAATGTGAAGGTCTCACGAGGGGGTTGTTCTTTGATATTTGAGATTCATGAGGAACCTACATGATTGGGAGTAAGAATTTCACAACTTTGTTGAGGTATTGTACGGGTTGGATACATTGAACATTATATTGATGTATGAAAATGGCGAGAAAATAGAGATGGAATGTTCACTCTTAAATCTTATTATAAGAGGTTATTAGGTGAGAGGAACATATTTCCCTTGATGCACTATTTGGATTTCTAGAGCACCGAGGCATGTTTGTTGGCAGCAAAGGGAGTGATTTTGACAGCGAAAATCCGAGAAAGAGGAGGATCACCTACGTCAATTGGTGTTTCATGTGCAAAAGCTCGGGCGAAGATGTAAATTATCTCCTATTGCATTGTAAAGTGGCTAATCATTTGTGAAAGGTGGTCCTTTGTTTGTGGTGCAATGGGTGATGCCGGGCATAGTGAAAGAAACGTTACATAGTTGGGCTCATAGCAGGGGGAAGAGAAGTCCAAGGGCTTGGTATGTTGCCCCCTTAGCACTCATGTGGGTTATTTGGAAAGAAAGAAATAGGAGGCAATTGAAGGGTGGAACAAGATTTTGTAAAATTGCAAAGTAGTTTGTTTCTAGTTTCTTTTTGGTGTACTCATAAGGCCCCTATTTGTGTAGAGGATTGGGCCTCTTTTGTGGAGAATCATATCAGGCTCTTTTAATTGGGATGTATGACTTGTATATCGAATTTTCCCTATTTCTTAATAAAATTAGTTACCTTATCAAAAAAATGACAAACAAGATACCACTCTCTTAAAGTTTAGATAAACCAGGATGTAATCAAATGAGTTGGTCAGATGACAAGCTATGGGTGGTCTCGAAAAGTTAATATGGTAAAATCCATGTAACTCATGTTCAATATGAATTCTCGTTCTCATATTGTGGTCCTTCATGAAAGTACAAGTATTAAAAAGGGCATTCCTTCATGCAAGCACATGTATTGAAAAAGGTTATTGAGCAATTAAGTCATTGAGGTAAGAAACTAATGAATATGAAATTAAAAGTACAACCAAGAATATAATTCAAAGAGGGTATATAGGTAACTCGACATATTTCAGTAGGCGTTTGGGATCCATTACCTATGTGGTAGTAGGGAGGTTTGAGAAACAAGAAATAATGGAGAAGAGAAACATATTATTAAAATATGATCTAAAGCTCATTTATCAATGACACCGGGTCTAAAATAAAGTATCTAGATTCATAGGTAATAAAATTATTTGCTTGAATTGCGGAAACTAGTTATGAAGTTGACTTCTCAAGTACCTTATTTTAGGAACTAAAGATAATGAGATAAAAGAACATGCAATCCTCAATCTCTAAGTCCCATTTTTTCTTTGACCAAGATTTCGAGATATATTTGGCACAACCGAAATGGCCACAAAATATGAGATAGTTACCTAAGGTGAAATTGAGCACTCTGAGAAGATCATACGATTTTTGTTTGTGGAAAGAAATTCTTCAAAAAATTTGTTTGCTGGAAAAAGCAGGTTCCCAATTCTTTTTTATAAAAAAAGCACAATCACTGGAGATGGTTACAAGATAGGATATCTTTAGTATGCTGGAATACCAATGTAGTGTGGGTGGAATTGTGGAAAAGTCAAGATAATTGACCAAAGGTATTGAGTTGCCGAAAAACCTTTGGAATTTTGTTGGGTAAATCAAAGAACACCTTGGTTGGAGTCTCTAGCCTCCGTCGATTTCAAACTACGAGGAAAGCTTGAAAATTTAACTTGAAATGTTAAACTCCTCGCTTACAAATCTAGAAACGCCAAAATTTACAATTTTAGCTGTCAGAATAAGTTAAGGGAGTCAGGGTATGTGGTTGCTTCAGTATTGTTGGACTGTGGTCTCAAGGTAGCTATTGCCGTTCTCACTGGGTCGTGATACAACGTGGCACTAGGAAACACGTCTGGCTGTGTGGCTGGTGGTACGTGGTGGCACATTGGGGGGGCTTCTTGGGTCAGGTTTGCACAAGGATTGCGAGTCAATATGCAGTGTTATTTAATGCAACTGACGAAAAGAGACAAAGCCACGAATAGACAATAGTTGTTGGAAAATGCACGATGATATTTTGTTCAACTGAACATAGTGGTAAATACAAACTAGTAATTTCTCACAAATATGCTGGTACCATTTGAGGAAGATATGATAAAAAAAGGAGAAGAAATTGAGATAATGCATGGTGACGATTGTCTTAGGCTTGGGTCTTTTTGTACTTGCACTTATCAATGTATACAAGTTATTCTTACCGGTGAGAGATACATATAATACTTCTTCCGTATTTATATGGCCTACTTAACACTTTTCCTATAGGCTAATTTTCTCCTTAAGTTTTAAACTCTATAGTGTATTACATATATTGGTGGATTTATGTCTTATTTATAGAGGCAAGCCAATAATGCGTATTGTGGAGAATTCCCTTATTTTTGTCCTAAGAATTTTGCCGGGAACAAGTGTTTTGCACATTGTTTACCAATTATAGGAAGCCTTTAACATATTGATGTAAAGTCGCTTAAATACTAATAGTGTGTTCAAGTTTGGAAGCCATTCTTAGTCAAAAAATATTTTCACATGTTTGGCCAATGAAAATGAATTAAATCTAAACTTGCGGGGCAATATATGAAACATAATTAAGTAAATAAAAGTGTGTCTTTTTTAAAGTTCTAGCTTTTAGATTTGATAGTCACATAATTGAACATGATATCAGAGCAAATAGAACTCTGGGGTTTAAGTCTCACTATGGCATCACCATCCATTATCAAGTTGATTTTTTACATGCTTGACCTATAATTAAGCCTGGGCACGGTTGGAGGGAGGGTTTTGGGGGGGGGGGGGGAGGAGATGTTAAAGACATAGAGCCCGTTTGGATTGGCTTGTTTTAAGTGCTTTTAAGCTAAAATAGCTTTTAAGCCATTTTGTAGTGTTTGGATAAAGTAAAAAAGTGCTTTTAAGCACTTGTTTTTAAGCTAAAATGACAAAAACAAGCCAAAAGCAAAAAGTTAGAATTCCTAACTTATGGCTTAAAAGCTATTTTGACTTAAAAGTCACTTAAAACAAGCCCATCCAAACAGGCTCATAATTAAATAAATAAAATTATTCTAGTTTATGTAGAAGCCTGCTTGCCTTGTTTCATCATTGTCTCTAGGGGTGTTCATGGTTCGGTTTGACTTGATTTGTGCTTAAAAGGAAACTAAACTAGCTAAGTCGCTTTTATAATATTTAATCTTTCAGCAGTGCTTTCGGTTTTGTTGGTTTTGGTTCGGTTTTTGCGGTTTTGTTGCTTTGGTTCGGTTGTTTCCCTTAGTCATTGCAAAAATTTGCTTGACATGTTATTTACTTCGTATATATTACTCCCTCCGTTCCAATTTATGTGACAGAGATTGGATTGACACGAATTTTAAGAAAGAAAGGAAGACTTTTGAAACTGGTGGTCTAAAATATGTCATAGCATTTGTATGGTTATAGAACTTTTGAAACTTTTGGCCTTAGACATACCATAACATTTGTGTGGTTATAAAAGCTTCTCATTATAGGTAAAATGGGAAGTGTAAAGTTAATTGCTTCCAAATTTGCAAGTGTCATTCTTTTGGAACGGACTAAAAAGGAAAGTGTGTCACGTTAACTGAAACATCAGTCATTTGCCCTTCTTGATTTTAGTACAAGAAATTCATTTGCCCTTCTTCATTACAATTTAATTACGCTTTAATTATGCTTTGAGCTTAAAGCTTCAACATAGTTTGTGGTGTTTCTACCCTTCTTGCCTTTAACAACCTTCATCTAGCTCATGTATTCACTACCTATCCCAAACTGCTACAGACTGCCAGAACAGTGTTCAAGACATTTTTGTTCCTGTCTTGTGGAATCTTTTGAAATCATGTTTGGAGAAGTTCTCACTTCTCAGTGACTTCAGCCTTAAATTTTTTGGTTGCAATATACTGGTTTGTATGTGAGTATGTCAGATTCACAATGCGATAATGAGAGGTATGAAGTCATGCATTTGCCATAATTTTGCAGATAAACAAATCACTGGTGATTGGAAGTATTACGTTCAAATGAGAATGGTATATTCTTGCAACCAAAGTTACCAACCGCTTTGAATTGGAAGAATAAAACTTGAGAGACTCGCCTGTAAGATTTATCTAGTTACTTTCTTGGCTCTGCGTGCTCTACTTCCTATACCATAGTCAGCTAAAATGTCCTCCAAGAAAAGAAAAATCAGTTTATTGGTTTATGTTGGCTAAGTGTGGCAAAATGCTAAATGACCATAATCTGGAATTAAACTTGTTATTAACATCTTAAGGACTACTGAAGTTCTTTAGTCGTGGCTGAGATAATTAAGAATTAGGAGTAGCAAGAATTTGGAAATATAAGACTGTTGGAGTTGGTATAAATGCTAGTTGCTTTGTTATGTAGTACATGTAGCTGTGTTGGTAGGAGGCAATAGGTACTTGGTGAATTGGTTGATGTGTGGCAACTTATAAAAGAAATATACTAGTTGCTCACTTGCTTTGCGATAGCTATATGTCAATCTTGTTGAAATCATATTTATGACTAAAAGAAAAGCACAAAGAATTTTAGCTTGATATAATGTTGCATCCGTTGGTAGAATTGACATAGTATCCATTGAAAAGTATAAGGTGGAATGTCTGAGGTTGTTTCTTTGACTCAAAATAGGTTAGTGTATTCCTAAGCTGCAATCCCTGTTGGCCAGGATACAAGTGTATGTTGTTTTTAACCTAGCTACTTTTAAGAGAAAACCCCTTTTTGATACAGCAAGATGTCCTTTTGGAGAAAAAACAAGGTGGTTAACTCTATCATAAAAAACTGGTGGGGAAGTTCGGAATAAGACTATGTTGTGTGCAAATGATGATGAGATCACCTGTTTTTCAATTTATGGGAACCTTGTACCTTACGTCGTTGCATGTTTAGTTTTTCTATTAATTGATATACGTATGCATACAGTTGCTTGTTGTACGTTGTTCACTACTACCAGCTCACGGTCACAAGCTTTCTTGTGCGAATAAGTCAATAACTTGCTGAAATTTGCAATTTCTATTTTCTTTATTTATCTAGTGTAGAGGCAGATTGAAAAGTAGATGAACTGATTGCAGAGTGTCATTGCCTGCCATGATGGTGTTTTCTGTTTTAAGTACTGCATCATTCTAAGTTCATGCTTCCCAATATTCATTGTTGACAGTATTAATGCACTTTGTTTGGTTCTAAATTGGGGTACGGTATGCCTGCATTCATGATGTCGCTGCAAGTATATGTTCTCAACTCTATCCTTAGTTATAGGCATGAAATTTGCCTTCTAAAATTATGTATAGGTTTTGTTTTCTTATTGACTAGCTAAATGCTATGCGTCATATTATTGATGGTGCAACTGACACCAGCTCTAGCTTTGTTTTTGTTCAATTAAAAGTGATGGTGAGAGGATGGAGTGGTTGTAGTTTTGGCTATATTTTGAGGTCAAATTAATTCTTTCTACTGTGATGTCGCCTTTGCTATTTCAATTTGCTGTTTTTGTGGTTTATCTTCTAAACTTGCCAACATCTTTTTAGGAGGTTTGACTAGTTGAAAATGGAAATATTGATGTAGCCAATTCCGAGTAAATTTAAATAGTTTAAGCACATTAATGCTGTATTTTGGGCTGGGCACGGGCCTAAATGGGCCGGGCCAACGTGCTGAAGCGGGCTGGGCTCTGGCGGCCCCGGGCCTCATGGTCCCGGGCTTCATGGGCTCAACGGGTGGAACCAGCCCATGACGGGCCTAAGCCCACATGGTCTTGGGCTAAATGGGCCGGGCTCACGGGCCTAACGGGCTTTTTTATTTCCGGGCAATTTTTTTTTTATATTTTTTTTATTTAAGGCAATTTCTTGTAAACCATATATGTATATACTAATATAAATTGCTTTCTTATACATGGCTATATAAATATATGTAGTATACATATAATATAGAAACCTAATTATTAAAGTGCTTGAAGAAAAAGTAAAATAACAAAACAATAGTAAAACTAAATTATCATGCATAATAAATTAATAACAAAGTAAAACATTAAGCATAAATACGTCTAATAATTTTAAAATTACATAAATTATCGAAAAATCTTAAATACGAATTTTTGGATAAATACGCTCAAGACAATATTTTATATGCCTCCTTAAAATGCCTGTGGTACACCCTGAAAGAAAATTTAAGACTACCACAGTTCTTGCACTTTAATATTTGGCCTTCTTTATTTTCTTCAAGCACTTCAAAGTGTTGCGAAACAAATAAGCGCACTCTTTCCAAACGAGGCATGATTTAACTTGAAATTTGAGATTGAGACTTGAAGCCTTGAAAATTGGAGATTGAGAGAATGAGTGAAATTTAGATTGATAAATGAGTATTGAGTATTGAAATGAAGAAGAGGGAGGGGGGTATTTATAGTTTTGGAGAAGGTTACTTTTGTAAATTAAAAAAAAAAAAATAGGCTATTTGTGCAATATGACCGTTGGCAATGGTCATAGTGCAACACTTTTATCTGGCAAGACAAAAGAGATGTTCTGAAGATGCTCTAGTGCCTCCATGGGCTTTGGTCCAGTGGTAATAGCACACACGTGGTGTATGCATTAGACTCACCTCGCCGTTTCAAATTTTGTTGCGGACAAAAGCTTGATATTTAATTGGAGAAGAATAGAAGGGTTAAATAATTATCTATCGAGTTTTGAGTCGTGTGCGGCTGGCTCTCAAGACTCGTTTAATAAAAAATAGATGCACTAATGTACCATATTTTTCTCAAATATTTAATACTGTCTAAAATTGTGCTAAAGTAATAAGAAGCAGATGAAGCATATGCTTTTTACTAGGTTTCCATCGTATGACTTTGATTTATTATTTAGGTTCAGTTTATTTCTTCAACATGCAATAGCATTTTCCCCCTTGTTAAACATGAGGGCCCAATTCCTTCTTTCTGTCTACACACTTCTGCAGTTCTGCACATATATTATTCTTCATTCAATAGGCATACATATCAAGTTGCTTATACTTATTAGGTGCATTTTTTAGGACAGTGATGTCTAAGTTGCGTGTACTTTGATTATTTCACTAATTATCGGATATCTATGTCGTTAAGGCATAGACAGTTTTTTTTTTGTCGGGTGATTTTAACCTTAATCTTCCATGGGTTATCCCACGTCATTCATCATTAGACCACACTATTGTGTGCGATAATCGGTATTTTTCTCCATGCTCGTAAATTATCTTATTTTATCTCAATTTGAGATGTCGATACGTCAATGTCATGCCTTTTGGCCTTGATCTGAGACATTTTCTGAAACTTCTATTTTTCATGCCAGTCCATTTTTGTTTTTACTTTTAGAAGAGAGATTTGGAGTTGTGGGGGGAGGGGCAGTCTTGTTAAAGATTCATCTTTCAGTGAATCATCTATCACTTGGGTTCCCCTTGTCTTCAAGAAATTATCAAGCGCGCATAACTTGTTAGTACTTAACTGCTCAAAATTTGTAGGTTTTGGTTTATCAATGGTTACTTTGGTCAATTTTCAGAGTTGGATATTGTCCATGAATTCACTAATAATATTTAAATATTGAAAAACTAAAAAAGTACAATAATTCCCCGCAACCAATTTGAGATGTGTATTTTGTAGTGACATTCAGTCTATTTGTATAGGGTCAAATTTGACCCTCATTATCTCTACGCCAGTGGGTACGCCCAATGAGTGTACCCCGACCAACGTAGCGGGTACGACTCGGCCGTGAGGACAAAAGCGACATCGTTTAGAACTCAGCATCCACACTAGGGAGACGTTACCTATCTTTGTAACTTTTTGATTCTTTCGAGGAAGGTCTCCTATTATATAAAGGAGACCTCCACATTGTAAAAAGAGGATCGGATTTAATACAACTCTCTCATTTTTCTGGCTTTCTCTCTCTATATCTCTACTTCTAACGAAAATATCTTATTGGTGAACATTGTCACTCTGCAATATTAGATCTACAACAATATTATCATCTTTGCATCTCTAGGCTTATTATATTTGATTACGATTTACCCCTCTTCTATTTTTGATTGTTTTATCGCTTACAAAGTATATCGTTAACTTTTGAGCCAAACAAT
>NC_031998.1:2636659-2641841 GCF_001879085.1 Nicotiana attenuata
AACGACCAAGCCCTTTGCGCCACGACCTTTCAACTGCAGCATGGTACCCCTCAGGTAACCAACGCTGAACAACTGTAAGAGCTGGTGGACTGAGACGCTGCACCCAGCCCTGGCCGCGTAGGTGGTCATGATACGGCACACCTTCAAAGTATAAGGAGTAAGCTGGGCCGGACACACATTGTAAAAACGGCAAAGCTCCTCCACCAGAGTATAGACTGGAAGGTCGTAACCGATCAAGAACGGGTACTCGTAGAAGGCGTAATATCCAGGACGGTGCACATTGGCATAATCCGTCCCGGCCGGAACCATGTCCACGTGGTCCGGAATACGGTGCGTCTCTCGCAGCTCGTCTAAATGGGATTGTAGCAAAACGCTGTGCTCCCAGGGATGATCAGGGCTTTTAGTCGGAAAATCCCTGCGAACGTGCATCTCCTTCGGAAGGACATTGTCTACGCTGAGAGGAACAAGGGCCTTCTCCGCCTTTTCCCCTTCACCACCAGAAGATAGCGGAACCCTAGACGGGGCATTATCTTTGGCCTTTTTATTATTCTGTCCGCGTTTTGTCATGATTATGCTACTTGAGAAACGAAGCACTGACAATAGGAAGTGTGGTTTCAACAGAAGTGGGAAAGTCCCTCACGAAATAACGGTTACAGGAAAGAAAGGCAAAAGGGTGTATCAGAAAATACTTTTCAGCGGCTTGAAAGTGGAATCAGATCAAACCTCTCTCATACTTATAAGGATAAGTTGCACAGGAATCGAAGAGTCATGATTCAAAACGTGCGCCGGAAACCAAAACGTCACTTCATCCTCTGAACCGCCTCGGGGGCAAATATAATAATGATGCATACAGGCGATGACATCATTCCAAAAAGGAAGCCACGCGTCAGCGGCTCAACAACGTCATATGTTTCACTTCATTCATATTGCCGCCCCTGGTCGAGGTCAAATTCTCCTAAGCCGAGGTTCGTATTTTCGCCCGTCGAAGACGCCCATCGAACGCGTCTCCAACGAGCGGAGGGACTAACTGTATAGGGTCAAATTTGACTCTCAGTATCTCTACGCCAGTGGGTACGCCCAATGAGTGTACGCCGACCAACGTAGCGGGTACGACTCGGCTGTGAGGACAAAAGCGACATCGTTTAGAACTCAACGTCCACACTAGGGAGACGTTACCTATCTTTGTAACTTTTTGATTCTTTCGAGGAAGGTCTCCTATTATATAAAGGAGACCTCCACATTGTAAAAAGAGGATCGGATCTAATACAACTCTCTCATTTTTCTGGCTTTCTCTCTCTATATCTCTACTTCTAACGAAAATATCTTATTGGTGAACATTGTCACTCTGCAATATTAGATCTACAACAATATTATCATCTTTGCATCTCTAGACTTATTATATTTGATTACGATTTACCCCTCTTCTATTTTTGATTGTTTTATCGCTTACAAAGTAAATCGTTAACTTTTGAGCCAAACACTATTCAATAGAAGAATAAAATAGGAGAGATCCTATAAAGAAGTGACATTCGAGTGACACTTGTCCTGTGAAACCTAGTGAAATAAAGATTTTTTGGAGGTGGGAGCAATTGAAATTAAGATTTCAAAATTATTTCATTCTGTCGAAAATTGACTTTACTGTATAAATAAACGATATAATATGATTTGATCTTGTAGTTCAAATTATCCCGTACCATGACATATTTGAAATAAAATTGATTATTGCAAGAAAAAAGGACTGATATCTTAGGGAAGGGAAACGGGGCGTTGCATGTGTATGAGTTAAAGAAGGGGTGGGAAAAAGGCGAAAAGAGTTAAAACAGAATTGAATAAGGGAACATGCTAGGAAGGAGAGATGCCCAAATTGAGAAAGTCAATTAAATAGGTCATTTAGTGAGAAAACAGTTAAAAAAGAAACCAAAAAGGAAAAACGAAAAAGCATATATTATTATTTTTTATAACAATAATAAAAAATAAAAAAGAAGGCTTAGTTGAAGATGGTAGTAGAAGATGAACACAAACATTTAGAGGTCGTTTGGTAGCTGGTTAGAAGAAAGGTTATTCATGTATAAGGGGTAACATAACTTATACCATGTTTGGTAGGCAATAGTTATTTTGTATAAAATTCTGCATAACTAATACCATGTTTGGTTGACATTTTTCAATTATGCATAAATAATACATGTATAAGTTATGAGTCAATCTGTGTATTATTTTATGCGGGGTAGAAGATGAAATAACTAATACATGTATTAGTAATACATGGATAAAATAATGAAATGACAAATTTACCCCTATCACTTTACACATAAGGCTTCCTTATTTCTCTGCCGACCCGTCAACAGGTTTCACTTGCTTTCACTTGCCAACTATATACCTTGTCTTCTCTCATTTTTAAAGAACAAACTAGCAAAAGCAAACCGGAGAAGCCACTAGAAAATGGAAATACCAAAACTAAGAAGTGAAAATCAAATATGTCTAAACTTCACATAGTTCAGTAGTATGACGAAGAAGTGAAAGTAACACCCAAAGTTCCTAACTAAATTGTTTCCTACATAAATGGAAAGAGAGAAAAAATAATGCAAAAGAAGGCCAGGGGTATAGTTGTAAACAAGCATTTTACTTTAAAATTTATATAATGTATATCAATTTCTAATACAACAAACCAAATATTCAAAAAAATAATCTCTGCATAACTAATACCTGCATAACTAATCCCTGCATTACTTATCCCTGCATAACTTATCCCTGCATAACTAATACATGTATAACTAATGCCTGCATAACTCTAACCGGCAACCAAACGACCCCTTAGTTTTGTATTTATCATATGACGTAATGGCTTCATTATTCTCAACCGTCTCAATTACTGTTTGCATTTATTTGATTTTAATTGTTCTCTCAATCAAATATGAAATATCGTACTATCTCCGTCTCATATTATGTGTCGGTCTTTTTTATACGCCCTTAAGAAATATTAAATTAGGAAAGGGAATGGACTATTCTACCCTTATATCATAAGATATAAACACTTTTCATTGAATATTTATTATATTTGTATTATCTCCATATTCAAGAACAATTATTATTAAGGTAAAAAAAGAAAAAAAATGATCAATTTTGTCTTGAACTTCTAAAATGACAGATAATTTGAGACAACTATTTTTAGTAATTACGACTATTAATATGAGATGGAGGGAATATTTCCCTTCCCTCTTGTTTTCCATTGCTCGAACTGCCCAACCTCAATCCATTTCCAATACCAGAATTACCCTTTTTCTTGGACCTAATTAAAACATCACATGCATGTACATCGTATAGTGTCATCACATTGATTATTTGGATTTATAATAATATTGACGTTGAACTACTTCCAGATTACCATCAATCCTTTAATAAATCCTCTTAGGGATCGTTTGGTAGGATATGTCAGAGAAAATAATACATGTGTTAAGTTTGATATTATTAATCCTTTGTTTGATAATGTTTTTCAACTTATGTATAACTAATAGTCCAATACTTATATTAGTTATGGATCATATTCAATATTATTCTTATACATAGCAAACCCTCACATTAGCAATATCATAGTTTTTAATATATGGATAAGCATGTATAAAGTTAAAATCTTCCTTTCAAAACCTTTAATACACCGAATAAAACAGTCAATAAGAAATAATTCGAATATAACTAATCCTAGTGCTAACATTACTAATACACTCTATTCAGTACTGTTCTTATACACTCTACTAAGCGGCCCCTTAATATACATCATGTTACTACACCATTGCTAGTGTCACTTAACGTTACTTGAACCTCTGTTCATGGTCAAGATTTGAACTCTCAATTTCATCGTGTACTGTCATTTCGATAATTATATACTCCAATAAAATAAGAGGCCGAGCTGTCCGAGCCTAGTGCTGATCACTATCGTTATTAATTTTTCTTTTAATCGTTGCAAAATTAGTGCCTTCGGACTTTCATCAAAGATTCAATGGTAGTTCAAGATTTTATTTTGGGCAATAGAAGTTAATCAAGATTAATGCTCTTTTGCATAGCTGCTATACTCTGTTTTGCCGAAGAGCAGTTAGCAAAACCTCTGTTGAAAGGAAAAATTTACCAAATATTTCTTCTTGTTTTTTTTTAAAAAGAAAATGTGGGCACTTTTAGTTGGGAAATTTACAGCTTCTGCAAAAGATGGAACATACCTTAAACCGACTAACCCCACAACTAGCACTATAAAAAGGGAGTAATAACAAACATAACCGAAACCTTGAAATTGTTTAAAAACTAACGCAAGAACCAAATAAATAGCACTATTTAAGCTCCAAATTCCCATTTATACCTTTTCATCATGGCTAAATTTTCAAGTCAAAAATGGAGCTCAAGTAGTGCTATTTATAGAAACTAAAATAACAGGGGAATAGGGGATGTTTTTTGGTTGTTGTTGATGGGATTCTTGAAACCTAGGGAGTAGTAATTAAATTTTCCTCCTAGTAGTAGTAGTGTTGGTCTCATAGATTACATCAAGCAAACAAGTGCTCTTGCATTTGGGGCATCTTGGATCAGCTTCAGCTAGCATGACATACATAAGGCACCTTGGACAGCCCACAAGAACCATAGATGTTGCTGTTTCTGGGCTGTTGGCATAGCGTTGACCGCCCGACGAATCGTCTGAAGACACACATGAGCTTGGTGGAGATGTTGGTGATGCTGTCAATGACCTGTTTGGTGACTCCAGCATTGGATGTTGGTTAATGTACTGCTGCTGCTGGTGCCTTGGTGGAGATAAATTCAACTTCAAGTCAAGTTTTGGACCATTTCCATTCCTCCTGCTCATGGTCTTGCTTGTTATTTCAATCCTGAAATCAAATAACAAAAAGAATTTAGCATGAGAAAATGAACATATGATTAATACTTTTCTTTTGTATGACAAGATTTTGTAGTAGTAGTAGTACTATACCTTAAGAGATTCTTGTAATTGTAAGGAGGGTGGTTTTATAGAAGATGTGTGAGTGGAGCCAGCAGCAGCACAACTAAGATGATGGGAAAAAATATGTTGAAGAAGAAGAAAAAGAAACTGTGTTGTTGATGATGATTATATTGGTCTTTATATAAGAGGGAGCTATAGAGGGGAGAGATGGGATTGCTTTAAAGGTTAATTAAATTACAGTGAAATTGA
>NC_031998.1:2641861-2691741 GCF_001879085.1 Nicotiana attenuata
GGGGGGGAGTGGGGTGGAAGAGAGAGAGTTAATAAATAGGAATTTAATTGAATTGAAGGAGGAACAGTACAATAGTAGTTGTAAATAGAGGGGCAGAAAATGTATTAATGGTTGGAAAAATCCCAAGAAGGTATGCAGAAAAAGGAAAATTGGAGTAAATATTGCAATTACAACTAATTAGTGCATGCAGTGCAGGGAAAAAGAAAAAGAGGTTGGAAGAGGTCTTTCATTCATTGCTTAAGAGAGTCGGTGTGTGAAAGGTGTATATAGCCATTACTACTGTGTGTATCTGTGTGATGAACCTATACATACATTATACGTATACATACATATATTATGTATAAATACAAACATAAGAAAACGGCCTAAGAAAAAGCCATCGTAGCCTTTAAAGCCCAAACTAAATTTTCTAACAAATCCAACCACATCCTTATTAATTTCAATAGCTATCCATAATAAATTCTTGAGTTACGTATGATGGGCTTTGTATAGTTAATGAAATGAATGAGAGCATTACGCCACCCTTTTTGAACAAGGACGAAGAAATTAATACAGTTTTTTCGACCTTGAACTACCATAGCGTTATAAATATTCGGCATCTTGGCTCTGGGAAAGGCTACATCTCTTTTTTTTTGTTGGTATTTTTAGTCACTTTACAAGTAGTTAGTTATACACGATTTAGCAAACTATTTGCTTCAAAAAGAGAGAAACAACGAAAATATTCTCATGAATTTCAGAAAAAAAATGAAAGAAAAGAAAAATGAGATCTGAAAAACGAGGCATGTTATAAAGGTTTTAAATGCATGAAAAACGTTTATGAAAATAATTTTTTGTTTCACCGCAAAAGTTATGGTGACTTATTAGCATTATTTAACATTAAAAGTAACATCGGCCCAACTTATTTTTCAAGTTTTGAATACTATTTATTGCAGCTTAATTTATTTGTTGAACTTGTAATGTTGGAGTTCCATATTTGATTAATACGTAACAATAAGCTGTCAATTTTAGGGAAAATCAAGAAGAAATGGCCCCTTCCCTACCTTCCTCCTCCCAAAAATAATATTACTCGGATCCTATTAAATCATTAATGTAGTATATAAATAAATTTTGTTAATTAATCATAATTAAGTGATACTAGTCTTAGGGTACGCGCTTTGCACGTGAACCTTATCTCGATGGATACACAGTTTTAAAAAATCACATAAATATTATTAAACAATATATCTGAGTTATAGAATACAAATTAAAGAAAAAATATAAGTTCTTGAGAATGATGAATATTGATCCTATTTAGCTAGATCAATAAAAGAATAAATTTTACCACACAGAAATCCTCTGCTGCCTCTTTTGTATTTTGAAATACCAAATATTAGGAAAATAATTAATTGATTATTCATAAATATTAGAAAAATAATTAAATGACTATTTTATCTAGTGCCAACTCTATTTTTAAAGGGTAAAAAGGACGAACAATATTTCGCTAAGGCCAACTCATATCAATAAATATAATATTTTAAAAATTATGTAAAATATTATTAAATAATTTGTTTGACTTATAAAGTAAAAAATAAAGAAAAAAGTATAAGAATCATGAAAATAACAAACCCTAATCTCATTTAGCTAATTTACTTTTAAAAAAGTCTGGCCACAGAAATCCTCAGACCTTATTGTGACTTATATCGAAATATCTATAAAAACTATTGTTATTTTTTTGACTTAATACATAAAGATAACATAAAATTTTTATCAAGAATTTTCAAACAAAACAAATTAATAATTTGAATCTTTTAAACTTATGGAAATGAAAAAGTTGGCCTTATAGCTCTTAAAATTTTGATAAGCGATAATACAAAGTCTAGAAATGACTATAAAATTACTGACCTTCATATTTTATAATAAATAATTAAATATATAAATAATATATATGAAATTATCATTTCTTCGAATAACTGAAAAATGGAATAACGGTAGTTCGTTTAGAATGGTGTTTGTCTAAAGTTAAGTATGTTTTCGTTCTTTGGTTATAGAAGCAAATTTCAATCTATGCTAAACCTTAAGTTGTCTTTACCTTAAAAAAGGAAATATTTTGTTTTGATTCTTAATGTTTATAGTATAGGTGAGTCGTAACTACTAAATATTAGGACTAATTAATTACGTAAAATTTTAAGTAAAGAAAGATTTAATATATTTTTTTATTGATTCCAAAGTCCTAAAATTTAGGAAAATAATAAAATGACTATTTTGTCTAATGCATAATTAATTTTTTTAACGGGTAAAAAAGGCGAACGACATTTCGCCAAGGGCCTTCGTGCTTTTAATATAGTATAGATATAGATATAGTTTCATTTTAATTTTTAACTATTACATTAAATTATCGGTTTGGATTTGAACACTAGGTACATATAAGTATTTTCCATTCCACCCCAATACTACCACCAACTTCATAGTCTTCTTATTTTTTTCTCTAATCTTTTCTTGTCATTTTCCTTGCGAGATTTCCTTTTACTTAAAGAGGTGTCTGTACATATTGATTGTGTCATTCATGCATATAGTCAAGTATGACTAATATTCAGAAGCTCAAGATTCTAAAGGAAATTAATGGTCGTGAGAAATGCATTAAGTTTTTTCCACCTAATCTTTTAAAAAAACTTATCACCTTATGTTGAAATCATCTATCAAAATTTAATTGATGATATATATATATATATATATATATATATATATATATATATATATATATATATTATCAAATCGGTTTAATCCATTTCTGTTTCTAATTCCTCACCTCATAGATGTCCTCATAATTTCATATCAGTTTTTTCTGGAGTTTTATTAATAAATAGGGATTGCGTCGTTTGTATTAAAGGCTAGCGGAGGTTGGGAGATCAATTGTGCAATAACCTCTCCACGGGAAATGTATACAAGTAATGTTAAAGCTTACGCAATTGATAGTCAAACAACAATATGTTGCATACTTTTTAAACTAATAAAAGAAATCAACGTTGCCTTAACAGTCAAGTTGCACTAAAACTCATCAAATAACTTAAGAATTCAACAACAGCAACACCAATAACCCAGTAAAATCCCACAAATAAGGGGTCTGGGGAGGGTAGTGTATAAGTAGACCTTACCCCTACCCCGTGGAGTAGAGAAGCTGTTTCCGATAGATCCTCAATTCACGAAAACGAAAAAGACGAAAAAAACAATATATCAGTACCATCCACAGAAACCATAGAAATAATAACAGCATTATAAGAACCAGAAAATAGTAGAAACACAATAATAGTAGTAACTACTAAAGAAAAACAGAAGAATAGTGTGAAATCCATTTTTTTAATTTTTTTTAGAACGTTAAGTCACAAAATTCCTATTGATACTCCAATACCCCTCCAACTGTCTTTACATCATTCTCTCTCTACTAGCTCGTAGGATTTTTTGGGAGATCTAATTTTTCTTTTTTCTTTTTTAGAAAAAAAAAAGGAAAATGGACGGCACTAAGAACGATTAAGAATTTATTTAAGTACAAAATATATCTTCAACCTGCTCTCAAACATGTGTTTTTTTGTTGTTGTGTGTGTGGTTTGGAAATGAAGATGCCTGTCAAGTTGTTTGACTGAATGTCGAGGTTAAATTTTATGCGTTAAGCTCTCATAAAATAGATTTTTCTTTATGATATGGTAGCAAAGATCTAATTTTACCATAAACTGTAAGAAGGCGAAAATTCCATATCTGCCAATTTAGGGACAGAATGATTAGAAGAATCTATCTAATCAAAGTAAATCAGCGTGAAAAATAATATTGCTCAACGAATAAAATCAACGTGAGTGCAAAATGCCTTAGTGATTCTTATATAAAGGATCCTCCGATCAAATTGAGTTATCGTGTGGACCTGTTCGCCCATTCACTTCTCCAGTCCATAGAAACAAATCAGAAATGATTAGCTTCATGCGTTTTGGCATTTCCACCTAGCTAGTCGCTCCATGATATTGCGATGACACAACCAGTCATTTTGAGTTTAGAGCCTGTTCCCTTATTTGAGACTTTCCATATGTTCATTTGATGATTTATAACTTGCGGGTATATATAGGTGGTTCAGGTCCCGAAGGATTCAAGAGCATTTTAGAACACTTAAATTTGAAGTATTAAGTTAAGAGAGTAGACCAAAATTAACATTTTGAGTAAACAAGTTTAAATTCATGATTTGAAGGTTCCAATAATTTTGGACTTAGGTGAATGTTCGGATTAGGACCCTAGGGATTCAGGTGTGATTCTCAGTACTATTTTATATAAGTTGAAAATTTAAGAGTTCATAAGTTTGTTTTTGAGTTGTGATATTTTCGTATGTGTTTTTAGCCCTTGGACAAGCTTGTATAGGCTATGTGGACTTGCGAGGATGGATTGGAGGGGTCCCAAGTAGCACAAGTGAGTTTCAGGGTACTCGGGGACGGGTTTTAAGGTAAAAGCCAGCAAAACCAACAATAATTATACCAGTAGCCACTTCAGCTATTTTTTGTACTTTTAATCATTTCCTAGCGCTTAGTATAAATAGTCCCATTTCATACTTAGGGGGTTTTTTTAAAAATAATTTTGGGAGCTATAGAGCGTGAACTGGGATAACTTTTTAGGAAATTTTCATCTGCTTAATTGGGGTGAGTAATTCTAACTCGAATCTATGATTATTATATGAATTATCTTTGATTTTGCCTTTGAATCAAGGATTTCAAATAGAAAAAAAAAGAAGAGATTTTGAACGAAAATTTAAGAAAGTGAATTTTGTGGTTTTGAACATCGAAATGGACTAATTTGGAAATAAATTACATATTTGGACTCGGGACTTATGGTTCACAAGGATTTGATCTTGGTCTTGAGTTTTAACTATGTGAGCTCGAAATATAGTAGTTTCATGCTTGACGGTAGATTTTAGGCTTCTTTATGCCTTGTATTGAAATATATTCCACTTGTGCCATGCTTTGCTTATTTGGTTGACTTGTTGAGTATTCTTACTTATGCTAGAGATCATATCCAGGATTTTTGTGCTTTATTTGGATATGTGGGCTATTTACATATTGGATTATATGTTGTGGCCGCACTTAGGCCTTATAAATATGCATACATCCTTGCATGTTTATCTCTCTTGTCCATATGTATCGTTGTTGGCCCAAGAACAGGTGAAGTTTTGAAGAATGACAAATGAACTCAGTCATGGACCAGGTCCATCATGTGAAGCACAGTCATGATCAATCTACACAAGTGAGGTGCACGTGAAGGAGATAAGTCCATTGATTAAGCATCAATATCTCCTGATATGATCGAAAAGGTTGCATATTGGATAAGGGGAGAGAGTCTCCTTATATGAAGAGAACACAATTCAGATAAAGATAGTGTTGGAGTTTGAGATTTTCAAGGACTCAACTACGATAGAAGATCAGCAATTGAGTCCCAATCAAACTCTGATTACTAACCCATTAAAAGACAGTGATTGTTCTCTTTCACAGGTAGAGCACATACGCAGAAGTTAAACAAAATTGAGAGCAAGAGCAAGGCGATTTTGCAAGCAATTTATATGAGATTTGAGTGTACACTCCTGAAGCTACTTGAACGAGATAGAAGAACCAATTCCATTGTGTCTTTCTTTATTTCTAGTTCAATTGTAGTAGGTGATTTAAACTTGTACCTTTCAACTTTCATAGAAGCAATTGTATTAGGTACTTAGAGTGTTCAAGTTATATGCTAACTTGAGGTTGTCGCAACAGTTGAGGCTGTGTGCTACAACGGATTAGAGTTAATCCTTAGGTTTACAAAAAGTTTTGTAAATGCTGTTTTTGGCTCGGTGTTAGTGGAAGTTTGGAAAAATCCTACTGAGTAGTAGGTCGTGATTTTTTCACCTTTTGAGCAAAGTGTTTTCCACGTAAAAATCTCTGTGTTCTTTATTTTATGTACTTATTATTCCGCAAACAGTAGTAGTTAGTACACCTAGAAGAACCAGGTTCTTCTAGAGCGAAAATTGGGTACCACCCAAATCACCCCCCCTCTTGTGTGGTATTGACGTTTAGAACATCAATTGGTATCAGAGCAGGTTATCCTTGAAGAGGCTAACACCCTAGGAAAAGATCAATATGAGTGCACCACCTAGGAACTGTGAAGAGTAATCCACTGCTAGGCCTCCACTTTTCAATAGATAATATTATTCTTTGTGGAATAATAGGATAAGGGATCACATCATAGGATAAGACTATGAACTCTGGGACATAGTCACTGATGGTCCTCTAGCAACTACAAAGAAGAATGCTGAAGGAGTGGATGTGCCAAAGACAAGACTTGACCGCACTGCTGAAGACCTAAAGAAGTGGGAGAAAAATGCCAAGGACAAGAAATGGCTTGTGTGTGGACTAGGTCCAGATGAGTACAGTAGAATTCAAAGCTGTACCACTGCTAAGGAAATCTGGGACACTTTGCAAGTGGCTCATGAAGGAACACCTCAAGTGCAGAGGTCCAGAGGAACACTGCTGTATTCTCAATATTTGAACTTCACCATGAAGGAAGGAGAAACCATCCAAGAGATGTATACAGGGTTCACCACACTGACAAATGAACTTAAGTCTCTAGGAAGGATTATCCTTGAAAAAGACAAAGTTGAGAAGATTTTAACAAGGGTTTTGCCAGTCTCTTGGGAAAGCAAAATTACTGCTATCCAGGAATCAAAGAATATTGCTACTCTCAAGCTGAATGAACTAATTGGAAACCTTACTGCCTATGAACTGAGAAGACAAACCATGAAAATGGATGCACCCAAGAAGGAAAGGAGTCTGGCTCTCAGAATTGCTGAAGGTTCAGATCTGGAGGATGATGAAATGGCTATGATCACAAGAGATTTCAAAAAGTACCCGATGAGAGGAATAGGATCTTCAAGAGGTACAACCTTCAACAAACCAAGGGCTCCTGAGAAACAGACCAATGAGGATTGCTACAAGTGTGGTAAGACTGATCACATGATCAAGAATTATCCTCAATGGGAAATTGAGTGGAAAAAGGAAAGGGCTGAACAGGAAGAAGGAACAGGTTCAACCAAAAAGGAACAAAGGTTCAACAAAGGCTATGGTTGCTGCCTGGGGAGAAACATCAGATGAGGACTCAGAAGATGAAGCTGGAGATGAACAAACGCTTATGGCCATTGGAGAATCAAATGATGAACAAGAGGTAAGTATTCTTCATCTCAAGGACAAGATTAAATTTCTGTCTAAAGAAAGGTTGTCTGAGCTACTGCTAGACTTCATTGATGAGTCTGAGATTATTAACAATGAGAAGGAAGAACTGTCTAGGGAATGTGTGATCCTAAAAGCCAAGTGCAAAAATCTAGTGTCTAGGGCTAATGAGAGTGAAAGTAAAAATGCTGAGTTGAAGAACCAGGTTCTTGAACTTGACACTAGTGTCCTAGAACTTACGTCTGAGAACTTAAAATTGAAATTAGGAATAAGAAAGAAGAAAGCTGATCACACACATCTCACCCTAGAAGAAAACTTAGGAAAAATGAAGGATGAGCTGTACAGGAAGGATGAGCAGATAAGAGTATTAAAAGAAGATCTAGGGAAAGTAAAACATGAACTAAATAGAACTTGCAAATGGAACAAGGCTTCTGATGCACTCTCCTGGCTACAAGAACATCACAGTAGCAATAAAAGAGGACTTGGCTATGGGAGTCAAGCACCTAAGTGAGATCCTAAAAGCAAGTACCTCACTCTTCCTGAAAACAAAATCTGCACACACTGTGGCAAGACAGACCATTAAAAAAGTGAATGTAATACAAAAGAAAAGGCCAGTCAAAAGAACAAAGTTTTTGTTCAAGAAAAGAATAGGCTGCCTAGATGGGCTAGAAGGAATCTGATTTATCCCTTTGCCTATAGAAAGGGACCCAAACTAGTTTGGGTTCCTAAGACTAACCCCTGATTTCTTTTTGCAGGTCCAAGTGAAAGGAAGTAGCCAAATATGGTACATGGATAGTGGCTGCTCAAAACATATGACTGGAAGCAAGAACCAGTTCCTTTCACTTGAGGACCTAAAGGGAGGTAATGTCTCCTTTGGAAATGGGAAGAAAGGTGAGATTATTGGGGTTGGAAAGGTAGGTAAGACAGAATCTCACTCCATTGAGAATGTCTACTTGATAGATGACTTGAAATACAGCCTGATCAGTGTGTCACAACTGTGTGACAGAGGTAACCTTGTAGCATTCAGCTCTACTAAATGCTTTGTGATTAACCTTACCACTGACAATATTCTTTTGCAGGGAAAAAGAGTTAACAATATTTACATTGTAGATTTGTCAACTCTTTCTGAAAATGAACTAACCTGCCTAAGTGTGTTGGATAATGATCCCCTCCTGTGACACAAAAGACTTGGTCATGCCAGCTTGAATCAGCTAAACAAATTAGTCTCCAAGGACTTGGTGATAGGGTTACCCAATATCAAGTTTAAGGAAGACAAAGTTTGTGAGGCATGTGCAAGGGGGAAGCAGGTAAGATCATCCTTCAAAAGCAAGAAGATGGTAAGCACAACCAAGTCGTTGGAACTGGTCCATATGGATCTCTGTGGTCCAATGAGAACCATGAGCAGAGGTGGAAAGAAATATGTAATGGTACTTGTTGATGATTATTCTAGATTTACCTGGGTTCTATTTCTAACATCTAAAGATGAAGCATTTGACATGTTTACTGCATTTGTTAGAAAAACTCAGAAACAATTAGGAAATCAACTTGCATCCATTAGGTCTGATCATGGAACTGAATTTGAAAATGCTAAGTTTGCTGAATTCTATGATGAAAATGGTATAGATCATAATTTCTCTGCCCCTGGGACTCCTCAGCAAAATGGAGTAGTTGAAAGAAAGAATAGGACTCTTGAAGACATGGCTAGGACTATGCTTCTTTCTAGTAAGTTGCCCCATAGCTTCTGGGCAGAGGCTGTAAACACTGAATGTTACATTATCAATAGATGCATGACTAGACCTCTGTAGAGAATACTCCCTATGAGTACTAAGGAGAAAACCAAATATATCCCATCTTAGGGCATTTGGATGCAAGTGCTTTGTCCACAATAATGGAAAAGACTCCTTAGGTAAGTTTGATCCCAGAAGTGATAAGGGAGTATTCTTGGGATATTCTTCACATAGCAAAGCATATAAAGTGTTCAATAGAAGAACTTTGTGTGTGGAAGAAAGTGTATATGTAGTATTTGATGAAACTAACATTCTTTCTGAGAGACAGGAACATGAAGATGAAGCCATTGGATTGGTAAAGGATTTGACTGAAGCCTCAGCTGAAGTCAAAGTGGCACCAAAAGAAGGAACAGGTGATGGAACAGGTTCTTCCATCTAGGGCAACCTGACAGGGGGAACTTGTCAAAGAGGAAATGAAATAAATCCCCTAAAAGAACCTGTTCATGACCCTTTTCCTCAGCAACAGATCATGGGAGAAGCATCTAGTAGAAACAAGTTGGTTGTGAAACCTCACAAGTATCAAAGTTCTCATCCCATTGAGAACATTATCACTGATCCAACATCTGGAGTCAAAACTAGATTACCCTGAAGAATCTGTGTGCCTTTGATGCCGTTTTATCTCTTATTCAACCTAAAAATGTTGTTGAAGCTTTGCAGGATGCAGATTGGGTCAATGCAATGCAAGATGAACTCAATCAGTTTGAGAGAAGTCAAGTTTGGCATCTAGTTCCAAGGCCCAAGGATAGATCAGTTATTGGTACAAAATGGGTCTTTAGAAACAAACTTGATAAAGATGGAACTGTTACAAGAAACAAGGCAAGACTGGTGGTCCAAGGTTACAGCCAAGAGGAGGGCATAGATTATGATGAGACTTTTGCTCCAGTTGCAAGACTAGAGGCAATCAGACTTCTCATAGCCTTTGCAGCACACATGGAATTCACTCTTCATCAGATGGATGTCAAAAGTGCCTTCCTGAATGGCTACCTGAAAGAAGAAGTGTTTGTAAAACAACCTCCAGGGTTTGAGAGCAAGGAATGTCTTGAGCATGTGTACAAGCTAGATAAGGCTCTCTATGGACTCAAGCAGGCCCCAAGAGCATGGTATGAACGACTGTCCAAATTCCTGCTTGAACATGGCTACAAAAGAGGTAAAATTGACAGTACCTTATTCTTAAGGGAAAAAGGTAAGGACCTCCTTGTGGTACAAATATATGTTGATGACATAATCTTTGGGGCCACCACCGATAAGCTAAGTAAGGACTTTGCAAAACTAATGGGAAGTGAGTTTGAAATGAGCATGATGGGTGAGCTTAACTTCTTCTTAGGCTTACAGATCAAACAAAGTCAAAATGGAACTATGATCTATCAGCAGAAGTATGCAAATGAGCTAATCAAAAAGTTTAAAATGGAAGAATCTAAAGAAATAGACACACCCATTGCAACTGCCACTAAATTAGATGTTGATGAACCTGGTTCATCAGTTGATCAGAAGCTGCATGGGGGTATGATTGGTTCACTCTTGTATCTTACTGCTAGCAGACCTGACATTATTTTCAGTGTAGGGATTTGTGCTCGCTTTCAGGCTAATCCTAAAGAGCCTCACCTGACTGCTGTCAAGAGGATACTAAGATATTTGAAAGGCACCACTGATTTGTGTCTTTGGTATCCCAAAGGTAGCAATTTCAATCTAGTAGGATATGCTGATGCTGATTATACAGGTTTTCTGGTAGATAGGAAGAGCACCTTAGGTATGGCACACTTCCTTGGTTCATGTCTTGTGTCATGGGCTACTAAAAAGAAAAATTCAGTGGCATTGTCTACTGCTGAAGCTGAATATGTTGCTGCTGCTTCTTGTTGTGGTCAATTGCTATGGATCAAACATCAGCTGGTAGATTTTGGTGTTGAAGTTGGTTGCATTCCTATATTCTGTGATAACACTAGTGCTATAAGTATGACAAAGAACCCTGTTCATCATAAGAGGACTAAGCACATAGATTTTAGGCACCACTTCTTAAGAGATAACTATGAGAAAGGATTGATCTCCATAGAATTCTGTGCTACTGATAAACAAATTGCTGACATCTTCACTAAAGAACTAAGTAGAGAAAACTTTGAGAGGAACAGGTTGGAATTAGGGATGATTAAGATCACCTAATAGGTCTAGTTCAGAATGCACAATGAAAAAAAAATTTGAAAAATGGAAAAAAATAATAATTATATTTTGGCTAGGAATTCTGAACATGTGTAAATATCTAGATTAATTTTTACTCAGCTTAATACTTTAATTAGTATACTCCTGTGACGTGTGTTTATATGACTCACTGATCTCTTACAAAATTTTCTCTATTATGGTATATGAGGCATGTTCAAGAGAATTCTAAATGAAGAACCTGGTTCATCAGTATAGACTCATATGAAAGCTCAGGTATGTTTTCTATACTTTGCACAACTAGAAAGATTAACGGTTCAATCATGAGCAGAAGTCCAATACTTGTCAAATTCCTAGAAAATTCTATCCGTTGGCATTGAACCAGTTCCGTCCATTTAGAATTCTAATCCGTAATTTTTGCCTAATATCTAGGGAAGCTAAATTGATCATTAAAATTTCTGGGGTCTCAGTTTGATTAGACTTCTATTTGACCTCTGAAAAAGCTGACGTTACTTATCAATTGTCTAATTCTCTTTAATACACACCACTTCTCCAGTCTTCATCATAATTTCAAAACCGTCAAAAATTGTTCTTCACTCCTAATTGCCATCTTCCCCACAATTCCAAAATTCTTTCAAGAAATCGACCATCATGTCTAACCCTCAAGAAAATCCTGGAACTCCTCCACCACCATCTCCCTCAATTCATCCTCATCTACTCTCCCTAGTGTATCTCCAAAACCTAGGCTTCGAAGATAGAAAATGATCGCTCGAAAAACTGTAGCATCTGGGGCTTTGAGGAAGGTTTTAAATGAAAGGTTGAAAGCAAGCCAAATGAAGCAAAGCAAAACTCAAAATTCAAACTTCAGCTCTAAATCAGAATCATATCAATCAGCTACTGAGGGGGAAGGACATGGGTCTTCTAACTCTAAGAAGACTCAAGAATCCCCTACTGAGGTAAGTTCATCTGTGAGTGGAAACTTAGAGACTAGGTTTGTTCTGGTTGGTCCTATTAGGGATGTTGAAGTACCTAAGAGATGCAGGAATGGAGGTAAAAAGAATTTTGAAAAAGAAAAAGAGAGAGAGGGTGCATGTGGTGATGAGAGGGGAAATGGGAAGGGAGCAGTTCTTGCTATATATGGGGTTACACAAGAAAGATTAGAAGAGAGTGGCATGAAATCAGGGGGAAGTGTTTCTGGGGAATCTGCTGAGGGGATGGTTCATCTGAGCAAGCAAAGAGATGAACCTGTTTCATCTAATGAAGAAACCTTGGCTGATCTACTGAAAAAGGTTGTAGCTAGCTATGATCCAAAGAAACGCAGAACTCTCACACCAAAAGCCCCAACTGTTCCCAAGTCTTCCAAGAAAAGAAAAGCTTCATCCCCAACACCTACTGCCTCTTCAGTACCTAGGGGTAGGGCCACAAGAAGCAGGGTAAAACAGAGTGAAGCTGATCTACAAAAAGCCTTAGAAGAAAGCAAGAAAAAGAAAATGGAGAAGGGAAAGGGAAAGATTGCAAAATCCTCTGAGGTTGTAGAGGAAGAGGAGATGGAACTGGTCCATCAAGAAAGGGGTACAACAGAAGAGGTTCCTACACCCAAGCCTAAAAAGCCAAAGACTTCCTCCAAGAAGTCTTCTACTGAACCTGTGTCTGCTGAACCCTCACTAGCCAAAAGGACTAGATCTACAGTGAAAGCTAAACAAACAAAAGTTTCAGATGATGAAGAGTGGAGTGGAGAAAAAGAAGAAGATGAATTTGAGAAGGAACAGGACAAGTTTGCCATCTTTGGCAAAAGAATTTTTTTAAAAGGTAGATTGTTGAAAGACTTGGTGGAACCAAGGATGATGAGATTGGTTGACTCTTTAGCTGCTCAAGGTTGGAAGAATATGGTCCTTCAGATGGATGTGAGACTGGCCAGAAATGAGCTAATTGAGTTTATGGCCAATGCTGTTGTTAAGGATGGGGTAGTCAGTAGTTTGGTGAAGGGAGTCCCAGTGCAGTTTGATGCTGAGAAACTGGGAGAAATTCCGGACATACCCTCTGAAGGGTTTGATGATTACACTAGGCAAAGGTGGCCATGCCTGGACTCCCTCCCTACCGCCCTTGAAATCACCAAAAGGTTCTGTGACTCTGAGGAAGTGAATGAAGTCAGGGCTGTGCAGAAAAGTGAGATGAGGCCTGAGCACAAGGTGGTGTTTGAGTTTGTCAACAAGTGCTTATTGCCTAGACAAGAAAGAAGGCACACTGCTAACTACATGGACCTGGTTCTTAAGGAGTGCTTCGAGAGAGGAAAGCAAGTCAACTGGCCTGCCCTCATTGTCAAATTGCTAGACAGGGTTATAAATGGCTCCAAGGCTCATGCTACTCCATATGGCTTCATACTGACCACAGTTCTGGATAGGCTAAATGTGCCCTTGAAGAAATGGGAAATGGCCTCGAGCAAGGAACACTTTGGCATCAAAACTCTTCTGGCCTGTGATTATCCAGTCAATGCCATTCCAGTTGAACCTGGTTTATCTCTCAAGACACCCATCAACAGCAAAGTTAGAACTTTGGTTCAGGAATGTGGAGCTAAGGATGCTAAAATTGCTAGGCTCAAGGCTCGTGTGGTTGAATTGGAAACTGAGAGGGATGGCCTTAGAACTGAGCTTGCCAAAGAAAAGGAGAAGAATGATGGAATTCTATAGAACATGCTGAATCTTCTCCAAACTCAACCTCCCAGTTCCTCCAAGACTTAGGACTCCTAGCACTTGTTTCCTGCACTTGTCTAGTACCCCAGTGACCCCCAGTGACCCAGATTAGGGATTTTTCTGTTTTTTTGCTCATGGTTGAATGTCTTCTTTCTTTTTGTGAATTGTAGGTGGCAACATATCTCTATCAATGACAAATGCTGTTTTCTCTTGTTCAATGCTTATTCCGACCTTGATAGTTTAAATATGTTTATTGATTACTGATGATTGCACCATGATTGCACTTGCAGTTGCCCCAGTGGCCATGAGTATTTATTAAAATCTGGAATTCACATTGTGTATGCAACTTTTTGATGATGCCAAAAGGGGGAAGAGATATTGTGCTTTACATATTTTGAAATAAGTGATGTTTATAACCTAATTAACCTGGTCCTTAATGATAAGTGGAGTTTCTAAATTTAGTATTAATGGTTAAGCTGAGTTCTTACAGGTTTCGAATCAGTAAAACACACAGAGTTTGTCATCATAAAAAAGGGGGAATTTGTTGGCCCAAGAACAGGTGAAGTTTTGAAGAATGACAAATGAACTCAGTCATGGACCAGGTCCATCATGTGAAGCACAGTCATGATCAATCTACACATGTGAGGTGCATGTGAAGGAGATAAGTCCCATTGATTAAGCAACAATATCTCCTGTTATGATCGAAAAGGTTGCATATTTGATAAGGGGAGAGAGTCTTCTTATTTGAAGAGAACACAATCCGGATAAAGATAGTGTTGGAGTTTGAGATCTTCAAGGACTCAACTACGATAGAAGATCAGCAATTGAGTCCCAATCAAACTCTGATTACTAACCCATTAAAAGACAGTGATTGTTCTCTTTCACAGGTAGAGCACATATGCAGAAGTTAAACAAAATTGAGAGCAAAAGAGCAAGGCGATTTTGCAAGCAATTTATGTGAGATTTGAGTGTGCACTCCTGAAGCTATTTGAACGAGATAGAAGAACCAATTCCATTGTATCTTTCTTTATTTTTAGTTCAATTGTAGTAGGTGATTTAAACTTGTATCTTTCAGCTTTCATAGAAGCAATTGTATTAGGTACTTAGAGTGTTCAAGTTATATGCTAACTTGAGGTTGTCGCAACAGTTGAGGCTGTGTGCTACAACGGGATTAGAGTTAATCCTTAGGTTTACAAAGAGTTTTGTAAATGCTGTTTTTGGCTCAGTGATTTTAGTGGAAGTTTGGGAAAATCCTACTGAGTAGTAGGTCGTGGTTTTTTCACCTTTTGAGCCAGGTGTTTTCCACGTAAAAATCTCTGTGTTCTTTATTTTATGTACTTATTAGTCCGCAAACAGTAGTAGTTAGTACACCTAAAAGAACCAGGTTCTTCTAGTGCGAATATTGGGTACCGCCCAAATCACCCCCTCTTGTGTGGTATTGACGTTTAGAACATCAATCATATATATTTCTCTCTTATACTTATGCATACATCAAGCATATGATTCTCATATATGTATTGAGGATATGACACAATGTGATATTCCTTGCTGTTGAGCTGGTTATGCCACGATGAGATATTTCATGCCGTTGTTATGATTATGGTACAATGGTTTATTCCGTGCAATTTGATAATTGCATTGAGATACTGAAATTTGATATGACGCTTGAAGTTAGATTCATTCCTCCAAATCCATGCGATTGTCCATGCTATATTGGACCGTGTGAGCGCGCATGCTTATGTAATAATCCGGCCGGCCATTTTATGTATTTGAGTCTCATTCCCCTATTTGATGCATTCCATATATGTATTTATTATTTTATGACTGACAGGATGGTTGGTTTGGCTTCGGGAAGGTTTGGGAGTGATTTGGAACACTTAGTGTCATTTTTGGAAGCTTAAGTTGTAAGAGTTGTCCGAGATTTGACTTTTATGTAAACTATATTGGATTGATGTTTTGATGTTTCTAATAGGATATTATGGTAATTTTGGACTTAGGCATATGTTGGGAATTGGATTTGGAGGTCCCTAGGTGTTTGGTGCTATTTGCCGAAAGTTGGCATTTTGTAGCATTGGAGAGTTCATAGGTTTGACGGGGGGTTGACTTCAAGGTTATCAGATTCGTATTGTTGTTCTGGAAGTTGGAATAATTTTTTTTATTTGAGACTTTTGTGCAAAGTTTGGATCTAATTCGGATTGGTTAGGCTTGAATCAGACGCTTGGTTCGAAGTTTGAAAGTTAATGAACTTACGAGAAGCTTGGTATGTGTTTTAATCATCGATTCTTGGTTATGATGTTATTCGTTATATTTTGAGCATTTGGATAAGTTTGGATTAGATATTAAAACTTTTTGACATGATTGGAGGGGGTCCCCGGGGGCTCAGGTATGTTTCGAGGTGATTTCGGACCATTTCCATGAGTTTTGAAACATCAGATATTTGCTGGTGTTTGGTGTTCTTCGCGTTCGCTGGGGCACATCGCATTAGTGATGAAGGATTTGGGCGCTGCGGATTTTTTCTCTTCGTGTGATTTTGGACCATTGTTAATGTGCATGCGGCGACATAGTGGTTGTCAATTCAGCAATGGCTTTCCCATGGTCTTGCAATTCTTTGTGAAGGTGGATCATATTCGGGTCACCTTGTGGAACATTGGCCCGAGATTGCCAAGCCGATGACGTTTCCTCCATTTCATCCAAAATCTCACACGCCTCCACCTAAGACGTAGTCATAAAGTTCCCACCGGCAAGTTGATTCACTACTCATTGGTTGGTTGTGTTAATCTCACAATAGAAAGTTCGTCGAATCATGTTTTCCATCATATCATTGTTGGGACATTTCTTAACCATTATTCTATGGCGCTCCCATATCTCGTGTAGTGGTTCATTCGACTCTTGCTTGAATGCCAAAATCTCATCTCGAAGTGTAGCCATGTGTCCGGGAGAGAAGAACTTGGCAATGAACTTTTCTGCCAATTCATCCCAAGTGTGAATTGAATGGTTTGACAATCATTCCAACCAATCTAAAGTTTTCCACCGTAGAGAGAAGGAAAAAAGCCTTAGCCTCAATGCTATCCCCGGAGACATTTGTTTGCTTGCTCCCTCAACAAGTATCTACAAACCCCTTCAAATATTTATAAGCATTTTCTGTTGGAGCACCGGTGAATAATCCCTGTTGCTCAAACAAAGTGAGCAGCACATTGGTTATTTGGAAATTGCCCGCCCTAATGCAGGGAGGGACTATTGTACTAGCATGACCTTCATTGGGCAATATGTGGTGTGGAGCCGCTCGTGGTGGAGGTGGGGGTGGAGCGGGCACATTGTCATGAGGCACCGACCTCTTTGATTGGATTGAGGTTCAAGAGGTACCTCCTTGACTTGCTCATCCTCTCCGTCCACGTCCCCCAAAGGCACATTTCTAAGATTATTTTTTGCCGCCATGATTGTACCTAAAATTTCTCATAAAAGTTAGTAACACGTAAGGAAAAGAAGATATTCCAAAAACAAATCCAAATATATAGCTAACACCGTTTTAACTTCTCGGCAACGATGCCAAAATTGATCCACGTCCAATACACACTCAACAGTGATTGGAAACGGTCGTTGGAAGAATAGTACTCAACAAGAGTCGGGGTCGATTTTCACAAGGGCTTACAAGGGGTGGTAGGAGTATATACTTGAAGAAAGCGAATGGATTAACTAAATTCACACTTCCACAAAAGGTATTGATTTTCTACTTCTACTTTTACTCTAACAATTGTAAGCTAAGGAAAAGAAACTAGAAACGAACGATTGTTTTTTGGTGTTTTTCATATTAGTTAAAAACCCTAGGGATGTGATCATAACCTAGGTGTTCGCCCAATGGGTTAAATATGCTAATACTTTTTTTTGTTGATTGTCGTGTGTTATAGCTCTCAACTCTATATTACCCACTCAATACCTCTCGGTCAAAGAGTGATTTTGCCCAATTTGGCTCTCTCAAGTCCAAATGGGTATCAAACAAAATAGTTGATATGAGCTAAAGTCGGGTTCTTACTATCTCTAGTTTGAACCTTTTAATTAGGCTAATTAAACTCTCAATTAGCCCAAATCCTTGTTAGCCAAGTTATCCTAGACTAGGTCCCATTTTCTCAAGTAGAGACTAAGTCAAAAAGGCATGAACCAATGGTTGCAACCATTAATTCTAAAATTGAAGCATGAACTAAGCTAAATAATCAACACCCAACCATAAACAAGTATTAAATAAATACCCATAAGGTTTACACATTAGGATTGGGTCACAACCCTAGTAAGAATCTAGCTACTCATATTGGAAATTAAAGAAAATAAAGAAGAAATGCTAATTAAACTCATAATCAAAGATTAAAATGATAAAATATATTGTTTAAACACTAAAATAATCACAACCTTCCTAAAATGGAAAAATGATAGCTACAGCAGCTCAAACTTCAAAACTTAACCTAAAAATGTGAAACTTGTATATTTATAGTGGCCAAAAATTTACTGAAAAAATGCCCCTCGGGAGGTTCTGCAGCAGCGAAATTCCATGTGCGGTCCGCAGATTTCTTCAGTTGGCAGGAACTAGGATTCTGCAGCTGCACATTTCTGGATTGCGGTTGCGAAGCATCTTCTGCGGCCGCACAATTCTTGTGCGGTCCGCACTTCAGCAAGGCGTTAAGACTTGGTTTTTTGCACACTCTCTGAACTTTGAATCATTATCAGTGAAAACCCTGTTATGCGGCCACAAAATTCATGTGCGGTTCGCATATTGGCCAAAGTTTTGCTGGGTGCTTTTACCTGGTCTGCGGCCGCAGATGGAATTCTGCGTTCCGCACTTTCTTTTGCGGCCGTAGAAATCCTTCTGCGGACCGCACTTCTTTGATTCTGCGCCCTTTATTACCTTGTGATTCAGAATACTCCTTTTTGAGCCGGATTTCATCACGGGGGACCAAACTTCAAATATTTCTGCAATTTTCACACTTTTATTAGTTTCGGGAACATAAACCAATACTTTCGGACTAAAACAAAAGTAAAAAGGTGCTAATAAGTAGTCAAAATCCCCATTTATCAGTATGCACTGTGTTCACGACCAGGAGATCACATTCTCGTAGGGCTTTTTTGAGGAAATTTTTGGTTGTGATTCGCGATGACGAAGCTGTTCCAGCGATCACGAAGGGTATACTTGGGCCGATCACTTAAGTACTCTATTTCATGGGTTTTGGTTATGTTATCACATTTTGAGTTATAGAGCTCGGATTTGGGCAATTTTGGAGGAGATTTTCATGATTGGATTGAGGTAAGTATTTTTGACTCGGGTTTGTTTATTATTTATGATTCCAACCTTCAATTTAGCGATTGATTGGTGACTAATTGAAAAATTGGGGGATTTTAGTAAAAACTTTTCTAAAGTAAAACTTGATGATTTGAAGGTCGATTTGAGGCCGGAATTGGATGAAACACATATATTTGGACTCGATTTTGAATGAGTATTCGGAATTTATGGGTTTGGTTAGGTTTCGAGAAGCGGGCCCGTTGTTCACTTTGGATAATTGAACCAGATCGTAGTTTAATTGTTTGGGCTTGCTTCAATGGATTTTATTGATATTATTAAGCTATTTTGGCTAGATTCGAGCTGTTCGGAGGGCGACTGACGTGGGAAAGGCTTTTTAGAGTATTGACTTAGCTTGTTTGAGGTAAGAATTTTGTCTAACTTTGTATGGGGGAATTACCCCTTAAGATTTGGTCTAATTTGTATTATTTGTGCTACGTGAAATGACGTGTACATAAGGTGATGAGTCCGTACATGGGCTTATGTGTGGTGATTGACCACATTAGACCTTAGGCTATTAATATGCCTTGAGTTGGGGTTGTTTGCTATGTGAAACATGTTTTAATGTTGTTCACTCCCCGTACTCTTATGTTATTGTTATGATTTTTGTATATTTTGTTATTGAGTCGTGGGCTATATCTCGTTGTGACTTTGGTATTGTTATTTTGGTGACATTGTGGAACTTAGGCACGTGTTGTGCGTATTGATTGTTATTTTGTGATTGAGATGCGAATGCAGTAGCATAAGGGTGACATTCCAATGTTAATGTTCATGCGGCGAGATAAGGGTAGCTAATTATGTGCATGCGGCGACATTATAACGACCCGGCCGGTCGTTTTTGGAATTTATGCCCCGATCCCCTGATAACTGCTTTCCCCAAGCTTATTGCTGCTATTTTGATTTGCCGGGATGTTTGTTTTTGAGTTTCGAAGAGTTTTGGGACACTTAGTCCCTAATGAGAGCTTAAGTGTTGGAAAAATTTACCGTAGTCGGAACAGTGAGAAGACGGTCTCGGAATAGAAATCCGATGGTTCTTAGCTCCGTTAGGTAATTTCGGGTTTAGGGGCGTGGTCGGATTGTGTTTTGGAGGTCCATAGCTAATTTAGGCTTGAAATGCCGAAGGTTGAATTTTGGAAGATCCGGTTTGATGGTGAGATTTTGATTCGATGGTCGGAATGGAATTCCAGAAGTTGCAGTAGCTCCGTCATGTCATTTGGGATGTGTGTGCAAAATTTCAGGTCATTCAGACGTGGTTTGGTTAGGTTTTTGATCGAAAGCGTATTTTGAGAGAAATTGAAGTTCTTAGGCTTAAATCCTTGATTAATTCGAGTTCCCGAGGTTGTTTTAGGTGGTTTAAGGATTGGTACAGGTTTGAATGATGTTATGGGATATGTGCGTAGGTTTGGTTGAGTTCCCGGGAGCCTCGGGTGTGTTTCGGATGCTCAACGGGGCATTTTGGAGTTGTGAAAAATTGCAGAAAATCTTCAGCTGTTGCAGACCCCTGTTCTTCTTCGCGATCGCGTCCTCCTCCACGCGTTCGAGTAGAGTAATTTTGGAGGAGGACCAGTTTTCTCATCGCGTTCGCGTCCAGTTCTCCCGCGTTCGCGAAGCTTCACCTTTTCCTCCACCGCGTTCGCGGCCAAGCCAACGCGTTCGCGTAGTTCTATTTGGCTCTGAGGGCTGAGCCTATTTTTATTCATCGCGTTCGCATTCCCCGTGTCGCGTTCGCGTGGCTTTGTCAGCCCAGGCCTTCGCGTTCTCGTACTGTTCCTCGCGTTCGCGAAGAGCATTTTTGGCAGCCTTCATTTTTTCTTCTTCGCGAATGCGTGACTTCCTCCGCGTTCGCGATGCATTAAATACCTGGGCAGTATAAACATTTCAAAATCCGAGGGTTAGCCATTTTTATCAAAACTCAAGCTTGGGAGCTCGGATTTGAGAGAGATTTTGAGGAATTTTCAGGGGCAACGATTGGGTAATGATTCTAAACTCCTTTTTGCTTATAACCCACTAATCTAATCACGAATTCTTCTTCTAATTTCGGATTTTTTAATGGACAATGGGTAAAACTTCATAGACCGAATTATTGAGTTTTGAGTGGGTGTTTGACCTCCGATTTGAGAGATTTTTATATGGTTAGACTCGTGAGAGTACGAGGGTTCTGAAAATGTTAATTTCATCCGATTCCGAGATGTTGGCCTGAGGGGCATTTTGGTCATTTTACATAATTTTGCGTATTAGCTTAGAATTTAATTGTAGAATCAGTTACTTGAAGTATTATTTACATTATGAAATTGAATTGAATAGATTTGGGCCATTTGGAGTCGAGTACTCGTGGCAAGAACGTGGTTTCTAGTTGATTTTGAGCCGGTTCGAGGTAAGTGGCTTGTCTAATCTTGTGTGGGGGACCTTCCCCTTAGGATATGATGTTTGGTAATTGAATGCCCTATACGTGAGGTGACGAGCGCGTACTTGAGCTAATTGTTGAAAATCCGGTTTTACTTAAATATTTAGATTGAGTTTCTTTCTTACCTGCTTTATTCTATTTGCAATTATAGCCTGTGTTAGTTTAGAAAAGCATGCTTAGCTGATCTAAATTGCCAACTTGCTTTAGTTTCTTTGTTTGTACTTCGTGAAGCATGTTAGGCTAGAACTATCTGTTGCCTTGTATTTCTTTGAACTTCATTGCTGAATCTCTTCTTGTCGTGGCTGCGTATTTACATTGGGACTACGGATGTGGGATTGCGGTAGCTCCCCCCCTTGTTTGTTTACTTTGGGACTACGGTTAGATTCCCGGTAGATCCCCCTGCATATTTACTTTGGGACTACGGGTTAGATTCCCGGTAGATCCCTCCTGCATATTTACTTTGGGATTACGGGTTAGATTCCCAGTAGATCTCCCTGCATATTTACTTTGGGACTGCAGGTTCGATTCCCGATAGATCCTCCTGCACATTGATAGTTGGACTACGGGACGGTATCCCGGGAGATCCTTTGGATATACACATATGATGGACTACGGGGCGGTATCCCGGGAGATCCACTGGATAGTTGAGAAAAGGACAACAGGACGGTATCTTGGGAGATCCTCATTGTTACCATTGGTATTGAGCTGTACATATTCCGTGTTTACTCTGTTCTCTGTGTATTTATTATTGCCTCGTTTAACCTGTCTTATTCAATGCTATACTCGTTATTGCTGCTTGTTTTCATACTGTTAATTCATATTATATTGTCTAACCTCAGTAGGGCCCTGACCTTCCTCGTCACTACCCGACCGAGGTTAGGCTTGGTCACTTACTGAGTACCGCTGTGGTGTACTCATGCCTCTTCTGCGCATGTTTTTCATGTGCAGATCCAGGTACTTCTTATCAGGCCTATCATCCTTGAGGGAGGCGACCATTCAGAGACTTCGAGGTACACCTGCCGTGTCGGCAGGCCGAGGAGTCTCTTTCCATTCCTACTTTTAGTATTTTAGCCCTTCTGTACTTTCTGTTCCCGATAGACAAATTCCGGAGTTAGAGTTATGTAGTCTTGTCTTAGCTTGTGATTCGTGGGTTTCTGGGTCTTGGGTTAGATATTGTTTTGAGATTTATATATGGTGTATGCCGAGCGGTACATTTAAACACTATTAATGCCTTAATTCTGCCTTTAAACTGTTTTACTTCCGCAATTTGGTTTTATTTTGTAATTTAGGCTTACCTAGTCGTAGAGACTAGGTGCCGTCACGACAGTTCACGAAGGGCGAACTGGGGTCGTGACAAGTTGGTATCAGAGCTCTAGGTTCATAGGAGTCACGGATCACGAGCCGGTTTGTTAGAGTCTCGCTGATCGGTACGGAGACGTCTGTACTTATCTACGAGAGGCTATGCAACTGTTAGGAAAATTCCACTTCATTTGACTTCCCTGTCGTGCGAGATTTTTGACATCACAATCCTAAACTTCTGCCTTCTTTCTCTCACAGATGGTGAGGACACGTGCTACTCGAGATGATCAGGCACCCGCGCCCCCTACTGCAGCCGTCAGAGGCCGAGGTCGGGGTAGAGGCTGAGGATGCGCACGTGGTGCAGCGAGAGCACCTGCGCGAGCTGCCGCCGAGGTACCACTAGCAGATCCAGCCGGAGTCCAGGCACCTGTCACGCCTACTGCTTCTACTACTCCAGCCCTTCAGGAGACTTTGGCATAGTTCCTGAGCATGTTTGGTACATTGAGTCAGGCGGGCTTGATTCAAGTTGTACCAACTACTTCACAGGTCGGGGGCGGGACCCAGACTCCTGCCTCCCCCACTCTAGACAGCGAGTTCCCATTGGTCAGGTTCCAGGTGTCATGGCGACACAGCCTTTGGTCCCAGTTCAGCGGGTGGTGAGGACCTCACGCCAAGTAGGGGACAGGTGGGTCCAGGAGAGAGAGGACATACGAGGTCAGGAGGGAGAGTACAGAGGAGTGAGTAGACCTTGTAGGCCCGCTGGACCTTATTTTGGAGGAAGAGTACGGCATGGTAGAGGTTTTTGGGGTCAGCCAGCTCAATTTGCATCTTAGATTTCACATAAGGTTTCAAATGTTCAGGGGTCTCGGCGTACCCGTGCCGCACAGTTCCCACTTCCACATCCCCCCAGAGCTTATTTTGAGTGTGGTGACACATGCCACGTAATGAGGGATTGCCCTAGACTTGGGAGGAGTGCACCTCCATAGATTTTTCCGCCACAGCGTGCCCCGCAGGGTTCTCAGGCCATGGTTACAGCCCCAGTTGCTACCCCACCTACCCGTACCGAGGCTGTTGCCTCTGATTCTATCATCACAGGTATTGTCATGGTTTGTTGTAGAGGTGTACCGATTCTATTCGATCTAGGCTCTGCTTATTCTTATGTGTCTTCTTATTTTGCTCCGCATTTGGGTGTACCCCGGGATTTCCTTGAGTTTCCCTGTTTATGTTTCTATTCTTGTGGGAGAATCTCTTGTTGTGGACCGCGTTTATCGGTCAAGTTTGGTTACTATTCGTGGTTTTGAGACCAGAGCGGATTTATTGTTACTCAGCATGGTTGATTTTGATATTATCTTGGGCATGGATTGGTTGTCGCCCCATTATGCTATTCTTGATTGTCACGCCAAGACTGTGACGCTGGCTATGCCAGGTGTACCGCGTGTTGAGTAGAGTGGTACTTTAGATCACACTCCCAGTAGAGTTATCTCTTTCCTCAAATCTTAGTGTATGGTTGAAAAGGGTGTGCCGCATATTTAGCTTATGTGAGAGATGTCAGTGTTGATACCCCTTCTGTTGATTCCGTCCCAGAGGTACGGGATTATCCCGATGTGTTTCCAGTTGATCTTCCAAGCATGCCGCCTGATAGGGACATTGATTTTGGCATTGATTTGTTGCCGGGCACTCAGCTCATTTCTATTCCTCCGTATCATATGGCTCCTCCTGAGTTGAAGGAATTGAAGGATCAGTCACAGGAATTGCTTGATAAGGGTTTAATTCGACCGAGTGCTCCACCATGGGGTGCTCCTGTCTTGTTTGCGAAGAAAAAGGATGGTTCTATGCGTATGTGTTTTGATTATCGCCAGTTGAACAAGGTTACAGTGAAGAACCGCTACCCTTTGCCTCGTATTGATGATCTGTTTGACCAGCTTCAGGGTGCACAGGTGTTTTCTAAGATTGATTTGCGCTCCGGTTACCATCAGTTGAAAGATTCGGGAGCCAGATATACCGAAGACTGCCTCCAGGACTCGGTATGGTCATTACGAGTTCCTTGTTATGTCATTTGGGCTGACCAATGCCCCAGCAGCTTTTATGCATTTGATGTACAGTGTGTTCAGGCCATATCTCGACTCGTTTGTTATTGTTTTTATATATGATATTCTTGTATACCCCCGGAGTCGGGAAGATCATGAGCAGCACCTGAGGACAGTGCTTCAGACCTTGAGAGAGAAGAAGTTACATGCAAAGTTCTCAAAATGTGAGTTTTGGTGGGATACTGTGGCATTCTTAGGCCACGTAGTATCGAGTGAGGGTATGCGGGTGGATCTAAAGAAAGTAGAGGCCGTGCAGAGTTGGCCCTGGCCGTCCTCAGCTATAGAGATTCGCAGTTTCCTTGGCTTGGCGGGCTACTACCGTCGTTTGTGGAGGGGTTTTCAATGATTGCGGCCCCTATGACTAGATTGACCCAGAAGGGTGCTCCATCTCAGTGGACATAGGAGTGCGAGGCGAGCTTTCAGAAGCTCAGCTTTGACTACAGCCCCAGTTTTGATATTGCTTACTGGTTCAGGGTCTTATACAGTTTGTGATGCCTCACGGGTCGGCCTCGGAGCGGTGTTGATGCAGGACGATAGGGTGATTGCCTACGCGTCCAGACAGTTGGAGATACATGAGAAGAATTACCCCGTCCATGACCTTGAGTTAGCTGCCATTGTTCATGCTTTGAAGATCTGGCGCCATTAATTGTATGGTGTGCCTTGTGAGATTTATACTGACCATCGGAGTTTGCAGCACTTGTTCAAGCAAAAGGATCTAAATTAGCGCCAGAGGAGGTGGTTAGAGTCGCTGAAGGATTATGATGTTACTATTCTGTATCACCCGGGTAAGGCCAATGTGGTGGCTGATGCCTTGAGTCGCCGGGCGGAGAGTTTGGGGAGTTTGGCATACCTACCAGCTTCAGAGAGGCCTATGACAATGGATGTTCAGGCCTTGGCCAGCCAGTTTGTGAGATTGGATCTTTCGGAGCCCAGTCGGATCCTAGCTTGCGTGGTTTCTCGGTCCTCTTTATTCGATCGTATCAGGGAGTGGCAGTCTATCCCTCATTTACTTGTCCTCAAGGACAAGGTTCAGCACGGCGATGCCAGAGATGTGACTATTATATATGATGGGGTATTGAGGATGCAAGGTCGGATTTGTGTGCCCAATGTTGATGGGCTTCGGGAGTGATTTTAGCGGAGGCCCATAATTCACGGTATTCCATCCATCCGGGTGCCGCGAAGATGTATCAGGATTTGAGGCAGCACTATTGGTGGAGGCGGATGAAGAAAGATATAGTTGGATATGTAGCTAGATGCCTCAACTGTCCGCAGGTGAAGTATGAGCACTAGAGACCGGGTGGGTTGCTTCAGCAGATAGAGATTCCGGAGTGGAGGTGGGAGCGGGTCACCATGGACTTTGTAGTTGGACTCCCATGGACCTCGAAGAAGTTTGATGCCATTTGGGTGATTTTAGATCGGCTGACCAAGTCTGCTCATTTTATTCCTATGTGTACTACATATTCATCGGAGCGGTTGGTGGAGATTTATATTCGGGAGATCGTTCGTCTGCATGGTATTCCAGTTTCTATTATTTTAGACAGAGGTACTCAGTTTACATCACGGTTCTGGAGGGCCGTTCAGCAGGAGTTAGGTACTCGGGTGGAGTTGAGCACAACATTTCACCCCTAGACGGACGGACAGTCCGAGCGCACTATTCAGATTCTTGAGGATATGCTCCGTGCGTGCGTGATTGAGTTTGGAGGGTCTTGGGATCAGTTCTTCCCATGGGCGGAGTTTGCTTACAACAACAGTTATCAGTCAGGCATTCAGATGGTGCCGTATGAGGCTTTATATGGTAGGAGGTGCAGATCTCCGGTGGGTTGGTTTGAGCCGGGTGAGGCCAGGCTATGGGGCATAGAGTTGGTTCAGGATGCATTGGAGAAGGTTAAGGTGATTCAGGATAGACTTCGTACAGCCCGGTCCAGACAGAAGAGTTACGCGGACCGGAAGGTTCGTGATGTTTCCTACATGGTTGGAGAGCGGGTTCTGCTTCGGGTTTCGCCTATGAAGGGCGTTATGGGGTTTGAGATATTGAGACGTGTTAGAGATGTTGCTTATGAGCTTGCCTTACCTCCCAGCTTGGCAGGAGTTCATCCGGTATTTCATGTTTCGATGCTCCGGAGATATCACGGTGACCCGTCGCACGTGTTGGATTTCAGTTCAGTCCAGTTGGACAAGGATCTATCCTATGTTGAGGAGCCAGTTGCTATATTGGACAGGCAAGTCAGAAAGTTTAGGTCAAAGAACATTGCTTTAGTAAAGGTTCAGTGGCGGGGCCAGCCGGTCGAGGAGGCGACCTGGGAGACCGAGTAGGATATGCGCATCCAGTACCCTCATCTTTTCACTACTTCAGGTATGTCTTTGTGCTCGTTCGAAGACGAACAAATGTTTAAGTGTGGGAGGATGTAACGACCTGGCCGGTCATTTTTGGAATTTACGCCCCGATCCCCTGATAACTGCTTTCCCCAAGCTTATTGCTGCTATTTTGATTTGCCGGGATGTTTGTTTTTGAGTTTCGAAGAGTTTTGGGACACTTAGTCCCTAATGAGAGATTAAGTGTTGGAAAAATTTACCGTAGTCGGAACAGTGAGAAGACGGTCTCGGAATAGAAATCCGATGGTTCCGTTAGCTCCGTAGGTCATTTCGGGTTTAGGGGCGTGGTCAGATTGTGTTTTGGAGGTCCATAGCTAATTTAGGCTTGAAATGCCGAAGGTTGAATTTTGGAAGTTCCGGTTTGATGGTGAGATTTTGATTCGATGGTCGGAATGGAATTCCAGAAGTTGCAGTAGCTCCGTCATGTCATTTGGGATGTGTGTGCAAAATTTCAGGTCATTCAGACGTGGTTTGGTTAGGTTTTTGATCGAAAGCGTATTTTGAGAGAAATTGAAGTTCTTAGGCTTAAATCCTTGATTAATTCGAGTTCCCGAGGTTGTTTTAGGTGGTTTAAGGATTGGTACAGGTTTGAATGATGTTATGGGATATGTGCGTAGGTTTGGTTGAGTTCCCGGGGGCCTCGGGTGTGTTTCGGATGCTCAACGGGGCATTTTGGAGTTGTGAAAAATTGCAGAAAATCTTCAGCTGTTGCAGACCCCTGTTCTTCTTTGCGATCGCGTCCTCTTCAGCTTTCATTAATATTTAAGTTGGTATTTTCTGTTGATCTCATTATGTGTTAGGCTTACTTAGTCTTAGGAACTAGGTTCTATCACGATCCTTAAGGCAGGATTTTGGGTCGTGACAAGAAAATACGGAAATAACGAGGCATGATAAAAAACAAGTCTAGTAGTAGCCTAATGTCCACCCAGATCATCAATACTCCGGTGTACGGACATACACCCTTCACCTAGCATGCGCGTCACCCATAACACATCTCAAGTATCACATTCCACATGAGTAATTACCCTAAAACCAAGTTTAGATATATTACTTACCTCAAAGTGCGTGAATTAATACTCCAAAAAGCCCTTCTCATGTGTATCGACCTCTGAGCGACTCGAATCTAGTCAAAACAATGTAATCAATAAAAGTCATAGGAAGCAACCTCAAACAATAAAGCTACGGTCTTGAATCGATTATGAAAAGTCAACCCAAATGTCAACCCTAAGACCGCACCTTGGAACTATCAAAGCTCACAAATCCCGTATGCCCATTCCAATACGAGTCCAAATATGTGTGTTTCAATCAAATCCAACCTCATATCGACCCCCAAATCATCGATTTTTACTCTCCAAAATTATAGTAAAAAATTCCCAAGTTGCACCTTTAATTGACATAAACTAGGTGTAATAATCCATGGGTAATCAATATCTATCAACAAAATTGAGTAAAGTCATACTTACCCCTTAAATTGTAGTAAAATTTTCTTCAAAAATCGCCTCTAATCGAGCTCCACAACTTCAAATAATAAAAATGACCAAACCTCTAAATAATCGCAGCGATTCTGCATTTGCGGTCCAAAATATCGCATCTGCGATACCGCGTTTGCAGAAATTCCATCCCAGATGCGGAAATAACTAATCCTCCCGACCAACCACTTATGCAGACACTCAGCTGCACCTGCGGTTCCTCTTTTGTGGTCCTGCCCTGCCAGGCCAAATTTTACATCTGCACATCCATGGACGCATCTCCGACCAGACTTCTGCAAATGCGATAACACCAGACTCAGCAAATTTTCAGCAATGCCAGCTCAATCAGAAACAATCTAAAATCAATCCGAAACACACCTGAGGCGCCTGTTACCCCGTCCAGTTATACCAACCAATCCCAAAATATAAAAGGATCTACCCGAGGTCTCAAATCCCACAAAACAGCATCAAAACTATGAATTACACCTCAATCCAAACCTAAGGAAGTAATGAACTTCTAATTTCCAAAACTCATGCCGAACCATATCAAATTAACTCAGAATAACCTCAAATTTTGCATATAAGTTCCAAATGACACAACAAACCTATTGCAACTCTCGGAACCACAACCTGAACCTAATATTATGAAAGTCAACTCCCAGCCAAACCTATGAACTTTCGAAACCTTTAACTTTCCAACATTGGCAAAATAGAACCAAATAAACCATACGAGACTCGAAATCCAAATTTGGATGTACGTCTAAGTCCAAAATTACCACACGAACTTGTTGGAACCATCAAAACACCATTCCGAGATCGTCTAGATAAAAGTCATACTCCGATCAACTCTTACAACTTAAGCCTCCAACAAAGGGACTAAGTGCCCCAATTCACTCCAAAACTCCCGTGGAACCAAATCAACCATTCCCAAAAGTCATGTAACAACAAATACACAGATGCAAAGTATCAAAAGGGGAAACGGGGCAAAAATACTCAAAATGACCGCCCACTCCTTATATTTGGAAATTTATTAGTTTTGTTAGACTTGAATTAGGGTGCGATTCGTGATTTTGGTATTGTTTGATGTTATTTAAGACTTCGAGTAGGTTCGTATTGTATTTTAGGACTTACTGGTATGTTTGGTTAGAGTCCCGGGGGCCTAGGGTGTGTTTCTAGTTGAGATCATATCAATTGTGGACTGGGAGGAATTGCTGAAGGTTGTTGGTATCTGTTTTTTTCGCATATGCATAGTGCTTGGCCGTAGATGCAGAGTTACAGGTAAGGTCATTTATGCGCATATGCGATGTAAGGTTGATATGGCTGGGAACACTAGTGCGAAAGTAGTGCCGCATTTGCAAGCCCAAAATGCGAGGGAGGGAGGCGCATAAACAAACTTGGATGGGAGCTTGGGAGTTCGTAGGTGCGGGGGGGGGGGGGGGTTTGATTACATAAGCAGCCCCACAGGTGCGCATGATGGGCCGCAGGTGCAGATGGTTGGGAATTTAATGAGTTCCGCATCTGTGGTGGATTTACGGCAGGTCAGAGTGTCAGATGCGACTAAGTGGGCCGCAAATGCGATTTTGCTGGATATACCTTATAATCGAGGGTTTGAGTGTTTTTTCTCATTTTGGGAGTTTTCGAGCTCGCTAAGGGTAATATTTGGAGTGCTTTTCACCATAATTGAAGAGGTAAATAAAGTTTAATCATTTTTGATGATAGATATTGATTACCCATTGGTTATTACACCTAGTTTATGTGAATTTCAGGTGAAATTTGGGAATTTTAGACTATGTTGTTGGAGAGTGAGATTTGATGGTTTGAGGGTTTATTTGTGGTTGGAATTGGGTGAAACACATATGTTTGGACTCGTATCAGAAGGGTGTTCAGAATTTATGAGTTTGGTCAGATTTCGGGGTGCGAGCCCGGGGTTGATTTTTTAGGTTGACTTTCCAATTTTGATTTAAGGCCCTAGTCACAAGGGTTTTTAGAGTATTGATTTGCGCGTTTTGAGGTATATAACATTTTAAACTTTGAACTAAGCATAATTAACCCTGGGAACTATGTTATATGATATGTATTTGAGTAACGCACACGCTAGGTGACAGGTGTGTGTGCGTGCACCGGGTATTCATGAGTCGAGGTGGCTTTTAGACTATTATACGATGTGTTTTTCTATCATGCCTCGTTATATTTGTGTTTTCTAAACGTGTATGATTATTCGTGTTCTGATTCAAGTTAGAAATCATATCTAGGCTATTTGTTCGAGACATGATAGGGCTATCTTGTTGTTTCTGAGCTATTTGCCTTAATTGTACACATACTCTCAGTCATGATGCTATATCCGTTTATGATATCTCTATCTCGGTACTTTCTTATTTGATTACTCACACATTGTTGATGCCTCATATGTGTAACACTATTGAATTGAGTACTATGGGATGTGGTTAACTGAGACTTGAATGGTTGATGACTAAGCTTGGGCCATAAGGCTGATTTGGTATTGACTTTGAGGTGACGCGTACTCCAGGTTCATATTGGCTTAAGTGCTACTGATTTGGGGCGACACGTGCACAAGGACCCACTATTTGGGCTATGTGATTAAGATTAGAGCTTGGGCAGGATCCGCCCGTCCGGAGTCTGACATGCCATCAGTGGGCGCATGCACAGATATATACGTGCTTTGGTGATATGCATTTATGCCAGGCACCCATACATTGTTAAGTGTTGCTGTGTGTGACGGTAATGGACTTGTGCCAGGCACCATGCACGTGCTAAGTGTGATTATTCTTGATGGTTTCACTCTGATGATATTGAGTTGACCTGTATATTTGACATGTAGACATAGAGATGTACCATTCTCATGCTATCTTGTAAATGAAATGTTTTATCTCTGTTGGGCTTTAACCATTATATTTGAAAACATGTCTAAATTCCTGAAATGTGAACGAGTAGAACATAATATCATTAAGTTAATTGCTTACACTGTTTCCTTTATATCCTAAGCTATTATTAGTTACTAATATTGCTCTCTGAGTGTTTCGTCTAAGCTTGTCATTGTTTTCGGCCCAAGGTTAGGCTTGTTACTTGTTGAGTACATGGGGTCTGTTATAATCATACTACACTCTGCACTTCATGTGCAGATCCAGGTACTTCCAGACGTGGTGATTGCTAGAGTTGTATTGGTAGTAGCTGTTGGGAGACTACTGTAAGGCCCCGTGAAAACTTGTACTCAACACTTAAAAGCTCGTAGTATGTGTTAGGAATGTGTAAAATTCTTGGCGGCTCGCAAGCCCGCCGCGGTTCTGGCCCTTTGAACTTATCTATGCATTAAAAATCAATAATCATAGTTTTCCAGAAAAGTGCTATTATGCGGTGTAGAATGCGGTCGCAAATCAAGTATGCGGACCGCATTTCTGCCGCAAAGTGAGTCAGTGTGTGAGTCAAATTTGAGGTAAAAAATGCGGTCCATTATGTGATCGCATAACTGATATACGGATCGCATAGTTGTCGCATAATTATCTTGGGGTTTTGTAAAGGGCAGTTCTGCGGTGCATTATGCGACCGCAGAACGGGTATGCGGACCGCATTTCTGCCGCAAACCCAGACAGAATGTTCAGATTTTGGGAGCACTTCTGCGGTCCATTCTACTGGCCGCATTTCCACTTTGCGATCGCAGACCTGACTCGGGGCTCCAATTTTCTAATTTTTAAACCCGACCCCCTATTGATATATTCGGTGTTATAGCTCATTTTGAGCATATTTTCTGATGCTTTTAGAGAGAGAGAGGGAGGGTCTTAGAGAGGGAAAGTGTCTCCCATCAAATTACTCCATGAAACCTTGCTAAAACATTGAAGATAATCAAGTGAAGACACCTAAATCTTCATCCCAAGAGGTAAGACTTCATCACCTCAGCTATTATTTCTATACATAGTCATAAGGGATCATTATTGAAGTAATTTATGGGTATAAGAATGAATTTCTTGCATGCATATCGCACCATAGGATATTGGAAGGTAGTAAACTAAAAAGAAGGCAATTGGGGGTATAAAATGATAGAAATTCCTCTCAGAAATGGCCTAAGATCACACTGCACCTTTAGTGTTTGATGATATGCTCGAACCATGCTAGAATCTCAATCTCGTCTCTAATTCTCGGTTCAATTTGTAATTCTTACACAATAGACGAAGTGCTAAGAGTTCCGAAAATTTTGTAAAGAGTAAGGAAAGCTATATTGAGGTATGTATGGCTAAAACCCCCTTTTATTAGAAATTGAGCTCCGTTGGCATTTACGCAAATGTGGTAAGACTAGAATTTGTTGATGTACCGATTGTTATTTCACATGAATTGGTTTGCAATTATATATATATCAACATGAAGAATGTGCCTCAACGTGTGTAACGAACCATCCTTGATATTTAAAGATGTGTGAAGAATACAAATCATGTGTTGACATGCCTGGGCTATAAGCCAAGATTAAAACTGATATTTGTCATGCTAACTATGTGAAATCCTACTTATGTTTGCAACTTGAATTGCTTCTGTATGTGCCTATGATCACAAATTGCTAGATGGACATTGAAAATGGAAAAGATGTGATAATTGTGACCCTAAGTGCTAGTGAATGGATATGATATATGTGAAATAAAGATTCAAGTGGGATGATTGATGAGGAAGGAACAACGCCTAGGTAAGGCGGCCTAGCCGATCGGGCCGTGATCGGACACCATGCCGCACACATGGTGGTGATGTGCTAATGTTGAATCCGGAAAAAGGAAAAAGGAATGTGATTGAGTTATATGTCTCAAATGAGGCAACCTAGCCGATCGGGTCGTGATCCGACTCCGCTCAAGATAGCGGTGGTATTGCGAGCAGTGGTAAACATATGAATATAATGCCCCAAACTGAGTTATGGAAATTGTGTGAGAGATTATATGGTTCATATATTTGATGATGTGGTGTCCGGTTAAAACCTTTGGTTTATTCTTGTGATTTCCTTGATCTTGCTTGATAGTTCTTTCTAGTAAAATGGTGTTTAGTTATACATACTAGTACTATTCCATGGTACTAACGTCCCTTTTGTTGGGGCGCTACATTTTTTAACTGACTATAGATGGCTCCATTGCGGATAGTGCCGATCGCGCGTAGCAGGTTACCTTCTTCTCAAAGTCTTGGTGAGCCCCTTCCTCCTTCAAGGGGTTGCATTGTATATCTTTTGTTGTTGTGGATTTCCATTTTGAGGTATAGCCGGGGCCTTGTTGCCGGCATTGTCGTACTCATCTTTTGTATCCTTAGAGGCTCTGTAGACATATGTGTGGGTCATGTATGGGTGTTGTGGGGTTCATGAACTATGTTGTAATTATAAACTCCTGCTATCTATAAATTGTAACTTTGTGGGAATCTCGGATATTAACTTTAACTATGGTTTAAGTCTGTATTATAAAATGAACTCGCAATGTTGAATGTACAACCTTTTCCCTGCTTAAACGAAAAGGAAACATGGTTATCTTATTCATAAAGAGTGGGGTAGGAAGTGTGTAATAAGGCTTGCTCGGTTGGGTTCACTCGACCTTGCGCCGGTCGCGCCTCCCGAGGTGGGGCGTGCCAAACTTAGTATCAGAGCCTAAGGTTTTAAAGTGTCCTAGGATGTCTCGGAGTGTCTAGTAGAGTCCTTCTTATTGGTGTGTAGTCGACCACATCTATAAGTTGGAGGCTATTCAGACATTTAGGAATTCCACCCTTCTTTGATATTCTGGATCATGCGGTGAAACTGTTCCCTCCCTAATCAGTGCGTTGTTCTACCTTTCAGTAAATGGCACCTAAGAAGAAAGTGAGAATTGGCCAAGCAGCCAATGCCACCTCAGGAGTGGCTGATGATTCACTGCTTGATGCTGCGGGTGAAGGTAGTCGCCCTACTATTACTCTGCCTGATTCCTCTATTCCAGAGCAGACTACCCCAGTTCCTACACCTGTGGAGGGCACCACTATCCCTCCCGTTGATGCTCCTGTCCCGCCTCCAGCCCCAACTTCCAGTTCTGGTATTTCTGATGGGGATCTTTGAGGGGCTATTCAGATGTTGACCCAGCTAGTGGCCTCTCAGGCGCAGAGGTCAGGTATTGCATCCGGTTCATCTAACCAACAAGGGGATTCCACCAGTTCCAGGGTGAACAGATTTCATCAGTTAGACCCTCCAGTATTTTCGGGTGCCAATCCGGAAGAGGACCCTCACGATTTTATTGATGAGATGCACAAGACTCTCAGGGTCATGCATGCGACTGAGACAGAGGGAGTAGAGTTGGCTGCCTACCGTCTGAAAGGGGTGGCCTATGCATGGTTTGAGTTATGGGAGGATTCCCGCGAGGAGGGGAGCCCTCCGGCAAGGTGGAGTGAGTTCGCAGATGCCTTCATAGATCACTTTCTGCCATCTGAGACAAAGGCAGGCCGTACAACAGAGTTTGAAAATTTGAAGCAAGGTAACAAGAGTATGTGGGAGTACCACATGGAGTTTGCTTGCTTGTCCAAGTACGCCATTCATATGTTGCCCACAATGGAGGCTAGAGTGTGCCGGTTTGTTCAGGGCCTTAATTCTTTGACCATTAATGGGGCTTCTACGGCTGCATTGAATTCTGATATGAACTATGAGAAGATGGTCGCATTTGCTCAGGCAACAGAGATCCGTAAATTGAAGAACAGAATGGAGAGAGAGGGTAACAGCAAGGCCCGGTCTACGAGCAGCATGGGAGAGTCACAAGGTGGGGGAAGATCAACTTTCAAGGGAGGATCATCAGGGCCTTCCCAGTCTATTGCCCAGTCTTCAGCCAGTGCACCACCATCAGGGCCCAGCCAGCAGCAATGGAGTCGTTTCAGGCCCGGTCAGGGCAACAGGGGATCCCATCAACGGGGTCGATCAGGAGAGAGGTCCCAACAGCAGCAGAGGTCCCCGTGCCCCAGGTGCGGGAAGATGCACTCGGGGATTTGCTATATGGAGTTACCTATATGCTATGGATGTGGGATGAGGGGTCATATCAAGAGACATTGTCATGTATCCCGCCAGGGAGCAGGCATGGGCACAGCTCAGCCATCCTGTGCAGCAGCTGCTACATCTTGAGCCCCTTCTCCAGCTCGAGGTTTCCCAGCACCCGCAGGGCGTGGTGCAGGTGGGGTGGTGCGTAGAGTTCAGGATGGCCCAACCGCTTCTATGCTATGAGTGGTCGCCAGACCGCAGAGGCTTCTCCAGATGTTGTTACAGGTATTCTGACTCTCCAATCTCATGATGTGTATGCACTTATTGATCTCGGTTCCACCCTGTCCTATGTTACCCCTTTTGTTGCTATGGAATTCGGGATAGAACCAGAATAGCTTCATGAACCATTCTCAGTATCTACCCTGGTTGGTGAGTCAAATTTGGGTGCATGAGTCTATAGAGGGTGTATTGTCACGGTACGGGGTAGGGATACCACGGCCGATCTTGTTGAGTTAGGAATGGTCGACTTTGATGTAATAATGGGGATGGATTGGCTTTATTCATGCTTTGCCAAACTTGACTGTCGGACTAGAACTATTAGGCTTGAATTCCCTGATGAGCCCGTTATTGAATGGAAGGGAGATAATGTAGTGCCCAGAGGTCGGTTTATTTCCTACCTTAAGGCCGCAAAGATGATCAAGAAGGGGTGTATCTATCATCTAGTTCGGGTTGCAGACACCAATGTTGAGGCACTTAGCCTTGAATCTGTACCAGCTGTGAATGAATTCCCGGATGTCTTTCCCGATGAGCTCCCTGGGATTCCACCAGACGGGGAGATTGATTTTGGGATCGAAGTGATGCCAGGCACGCATCCTATATCAATTCCACCTTACAGAATGGCACCGGAAGAATTGAAAGAGCTAAAGGAGCAATAGAAGGATTTGTTAGAGAAGGGTTTCATCCGGCCGAGTGTGTCGCCATGGGACGCACCGCTCTTGTTTGTAAGAAAGAAAGATGGATCGCTGCGGATGTGTATTGACTACCGGCAACTTAACAAAGTCACAATCAAAAACAAATATCCTCTGCCAAGAATAGATGACTTGTTTGATCAATTGCAAGGTGCTACATGTTTCTCAAAGATTGATTTGAGGTCCGGGTATCATCAAATGAAATAAGGGAGCGGGATATTCCAAAAACAACTTTTAGGATTCGGTATGGGCACTTTGAATTTATGGTGATGTCTTTTGGGTTAACAAATGCCCCGACAACTTTCATTGATCTTATGAATCGAGTCTTCAAACCCTTTCTAGACTCCTTTGTGATAGTGTTCATTGACGACATTCTGGTATATTCCCGAAGTCGGGAGGACCACGCTGACCATCTCAGGGCAGTTTTGCAGACTCTTTAGCAACATCAATTGTATGCGAAATTTTCAAAATGTGAATTTTGGCTAGAATCTGTCGCATTCTTGGGTCATGTCATTTCCAGGGAAGGAATTATGGTTGATCTTTAAAAGATCGCAGCGGTAAAGAATTGGCCTAGACCTACCACTCCAACGGAGATTCGCAGTTTCTTGGGTTTGGCTAGGTACTACAGAAGATTTGTGGAGGGATTTTCTACTCTTGCCTCTCCATTGACTAAATTGATGCAGAAAGCAGTTAAATTCCAATGGTCTGATGATTATGAAAAGAGTTTCCAAGAATTGAAATCAAGATTGACAACAACACCGGTATTAACCCTGCTAGAGGGTACAGAGGGATTTGTGGTGTATTGCGATGCTTCAAGGATTGGGCTTGGGTGTGTGTTAATGCAACATGGCAAGGTTATAGCTTACGCTTCCAGGCAGCTCAAAAACCATGAAAAGAATTACCCAACTCATGACTTAGAATTGGCGGCAGTGGTGTTTGCGCTAAAAATTTGCCGACATTATCTATACGCGGTCGATGTGGATGTATTCACGGACCACAAGAGCGTTCAATATATTTTCAAGCAGAAGGAGTTGAATCTGAGACAGAGAAGATGGTTAGAGTTACTTAAGGACTACGACATCGACATTCTCTATCACCCGAGAAAGGCTAATGTTGTAGCATATGCTCTTTGTCGAAAATCTATGGGGAGCTTAGCTCATATGGAGGCAAACCAGAGGCTGTTGGCGAGGGAGGTTCATCAGCTGGCTAATTTGGGACTTCTCTTGGCGGGTTCTAGTGAAGGAGGGGTAATTGTGCAAAATAGAGCCGAATCGTCGCTCGTGTCGGAGCTGAAAGAAAAGAAATTCAGTGATCCATTGCTAGCACAAGTGAGAGAAGGGATTCATAGACACAAGACCACATCTTTTTCCTTAGGCATGAATGATGGTACCCTATGGTACCAAGACCGCCTATGTGTTCCTGATATTGACAGTCTTCGGGAAAGGATCATGGCAGAAGCTCACACATCCAGGTATTCCGTGCACCCAGGTTCTACGAAAATGTATCATGATCTCAAGGAGATTTATTGGTGGAACAACATGAAGAGGGATGTGGCGGACTTTGTGGCAAAATGTCCGAATTGTTAGCAAGTGAAGGCCGAACATCAAAGGCCCGGTGGATTGGCTCAAAGCATAGAAATTCCGATGTGGAAATGGGAGATGATTAACATGGATTTTGTGGTAGGATTGCCGTGCACCCCGCGCAAGTTTGACTCAATTTGGGTAATCGTGGATCGACTCACGAAATCAGCGCACTTATTGCCAGTTAAAGCTACCGACACAGCGGAACAGTATGCTCAGTTGTATATTGTCACACCTCCTTTTTTACACACCTGCCTCGAAGGATAATGTATACGGGAGTTTTTCCATTTAAAGTGACATTATTCGAAATGGGATTATTTATTTATTTTTTTAGAGTCGCCAATTGGGATAGGATTGGCTTTTGGTGTCCCAAGTCACCGGTTTAACTTGAATCCCAAATCGAGGAAAATTTCGACTACCCAGTTGGAGTCTGCGAACCAGAAATTCTGAATAAGGAATTCTGTTGACCCGAGGGAAGGTGTTAGGCACCCCCGGATCCCGTGGTTCTAGCACGGTCGCTTAAATTATTATAATTGGCTAAAAATCTAATTTTAATACATGTTTTGATTTATGTGCCCTTTAAATTTAAAACCGCTTTTATTATTATTTTTAAAGAGAATTGCAACGTCGTGAAAACGCGTCTCGAACCACGTCGCACCAGTGCACCCGTGATTGTTAACACATTTCGACTTCGTTGAGATTTGGATTTAGGTCACATAAATGTGCACCCAAATTTAGGAAAGTATTATTAAAATACGCGCCTAAAGCAACTACACGTTTTGGCTTTGCGGGAGGCCATGAAAATTTGCTAAATGGCACGTCCCTATTTCTAAATATTTTAATGGAAGTAATTAAAGAGGGCCACGCAGTTTTGTGATTTTTATTTGGCGCACCGCACCTCAATTTTATTTTTTAAAGGATATTTGACTAAAGCTTGAAGGGCCATGGACTATTGGGGTTATCTAAGATGGCCCTCTTAGGATTATTTTAAAAAGATCTTACTAATTGACTAAGGTCATAAAGACTAGATATGGACTATGAGTCAAAAATCTAGTAACTAAATACAAGACTAAAGTGACACAACTGGGCCTGAAAGAGAGGCCCAATATTCAACTTTTAATTCCCTGAAGTTGCCTGCGTGTAAAGCCTTAACTATAGGGCTGATTAATATTTTGGGCCTCTAAACAGGCCCAATTCACTCACCTGGACAGCCTATTGTTGGCACAAGTATAACAGTCTGATTTTGAATTTAGTCTATCCTCTTTTGAGTTTGGAGTTATCGCAGTAACGATTTCCTTCAGAAGCTAAAACTATTTAACACAATTAAAGCAATTAAAACAAACGCAGCAACTGACATGATTTAAAATAACTAAAACATGTTAAACAACCAAACAACTAAAAATGCTCATGATTCGATTTTAAGATAAATACACATTTTAAAGCAACTAAACAAATTGAAACATATTTCTAAAGGACACCCCATGTGTTTTGGCCCAGGATACCGGAGGCACATTAGTAGACAAAAATGAAATTTGAGAAATTGAATTTAATGGGCCTGCTTCCAGATTTAATATTCTACACGACCCTCAACCCAACTAATTAATCCAAAGCTATTCTTACAGCAATCCTAATTTAATTATACATGATTTAACTACTTAAAACAGGATTCGACTAAAGGAATAATACAGTCCACAGCAAACATGTTGTATAATGTCAAATTCGCATGTCTGTTGCTTTTACTATTGGCTAACTGAACAATGTGACACTTCAAGTGCATAAATCAGTAAATTGAAACAACATATAGGATTACATTTCTTAATATAAATCCAGTGAACAAGACAAGGAATCAGAAAATGCAATCAAGCTTGGAACAGCCTTTCGTTCGAACCAGATTTCAACTACATATGTCCATAACCTCTAGCCATTCGAAGATTAGGCAAATACCTGGAAATTGAAGCAAAAAAAAAAGAGCAGAAGTATCAGCAAGTAGTAGAGAAATCAGCAGCTAATAGTAACCCCAGCTAGTGACTCGAAATGCTTTGAAATTCAAACTAATTGAATAGTGACCCATCTGGATCCAACACCAAACTTCAATGGACAACTTTAAACATTTCTCAACCAGTTGAAAGCAAACAGTAATTCCGCTGGATTCCTAAACCCTTTTTATGTTGATTTTTCCGGATTTTTTTTCTTCTCTAAGATCTAATGTCTATGTATCTAAACTCTCACTTCTGCAGAACTTTTTTTTGAAATTTTCAGTAGCTTTTCAGGCTTTTAGACTCTCAAACTTTCATATTTCAAATTTTGGTTTTGGGATTTGAATTTCAAATTTTCAGATTTTCTAGCTTATAGAAACTTTTGGGGAGAGTTTTTAGTGGCTCAAAACTTCTTATGCAAGGGAAATGAATGCCTACTTATAGGCAAACTTAGGGTATAATTTCAGGTTTTCACTTTACCCATTAGTCCCTATCTTAATTCTATTTTCTACCCCTTATTTCTTGACTTGTTACACAAGTAACTACCACTATTTTTGTGAATTTCAGTTTAAAACCCCTTCTAGAAAGTCCTAAGGGGTTCTATTCTGATTTTTCTACCCTTAGAATCCCTAAACTACCCTTGTATTAATTCTGAAATTACTATTTCTAATAAAACTACCCTTTTCCATACCCAAGCTACCCTTGAAACCCTCTTGGAATTACTAATCCAAACCCCATCCTCTAGCCCTAGTCTACTAACTCTAGTCAGCCTTGTTGACTAACCATGGTTAAGCAATTATTCAGCAATTTTAAACAGCTAGAACCAGGATCAAATTCAAATCCTAATCCAAACTAACTAATGAAACAATCAAAACTACTGATCAATTGACTATCATAAAATCAGTATGAAACTAGGACATTAATCAAGACTTGAACTAACCCAAATTAATCAGCAAATCCAACCAAGTAGAAGTTGATTAACCTTCAAACTTAATCAGAAATACAGACCTAGAAAAGAACAGAACACATCACTGGTTGAAACAAAATGTAGAAAAGAACCCTAATTAATTACTCGAGCTTATAAGAAACATTTACCCAAACACAAAATCAACAAACACAAAGAAAAAAATGAAAACAGACTGATCAAAAATTTCTAAAACTAATAGCATGAAAACAAAGAAGAACTAAAAAAAATAGAAAACTAGAAGAAAAGAATTCTTACATGATTTAATCGACACCTAATGCTTGACCTTGAGATTTGACGTCTGGAACATAATGATACTTTGACCTCGGATCCAAGATTTGGGAATTCTGGGGATATTCAACCGCCATTGATGGTGGATTTATCACGAGGAAAGTGAAGGGGTCATCTAGTACCAATTTGGTGAGGTTTTGGTGAGTTTGGGGTTTTGGTCGAAACTTCGATTTAAAATTCGAAGGGCCTGGGGGTGATTCGAAGGAAGATGAGTAAAGATTGAGGAAGAGGGGGTGAAGGAGGTCAAGGGGTGTTATTTTGGTCAAGTTTGGATGAGGCGCCGCCGGCCACGGCGGAGGAGATCAAGGGCGGCGCCTTAGGGTTTAAATTTTTGAGGCTTTCCGGCGAGAATTGAGGGAGGCGGATGGTGGCATAGATAAGAGGGGAAGGAGACAGACCGGTGGTGAAGTTTTGGGTGTATTTGGCAATTGGCCGCCGGCGCCGGCGATTTCCGGCCGGCGGCGTTGGGGCGGAGGGCGGCGGAGGAACAAGGTACGATGATGGAGGCTTTTGTCTCTAATTTCACAAAGTGTGTTATTACACTTTTATCTAAAATGCTTGAACAAACCTGGACCGTTGGATTGGGGATGATAGATGGCCTAGATTAATTGATGCCAAAACGGCGTCGTTTTGGGTGTAAGGACCTGGACCGGATCAGGGGTTATTGGGCTAGGTCGATGAAATGGGTTTGGAGGGTTTTGAACTGGGTTTATTTAGATACTGGCCCAAACAGAGCTGGCCTGGTTACCTTTATTATTTCTCTCTTTTAGTTATTTTCTTTTATCATTTATTCACTTGCTTTTGTATTTTATTTTGTATTTATTTATTTTTCTGATTTTATAAAATGCTAAAATAAAACTAAAAACAAATTGACTCTAACAATTATATTTCCTAATTAATTTTCAAAGAGAAATGCAAACTAATACCAAGAAAAATGCAAAATGGACCCTTTTTGTTATTTTCTTAACATTTGGTTCTAAAACAAATTAATACTAAAATATGAAATTAAATCCTAGATGCAAAAAGTGCATATTTTATATTTCATATGAATTAAAATGCACAAATAAAAATGCAACAATTACCAAAAAATGCCACAAAATTCACAAAAAATTATAAAATACTAAAGAAATTGTTTTGTTTGAAATTTTGGGAATTACTGCTTAGGGCAAAAATCACGTGCTCACAGCTGCCCCTCTTTGCCCGGAAACACGAAGAGTTTTCGTGCAAAGATAAGTGAGCGGAAACGAGCGATTTTTGCCCGTTCACATATTCCGTGTGAAGCATTTTTTGAAAAGTTTGACCGCACCTTGCTTCAGAGGTTGCCTACATATCCTGGGCTAAACAGGAATCAGGTCAGTGTAGTTCGGAAGGTTTGGTAGCTGGGACTACCAGGAGCTGTGATTTCACTGCTGTTGTTGCTGCTACTGCTTGCTGACCCCCTTATTACACCAAAAGGAAAATCAAAGCTAAGCTAGCTATGCTTATCAACTATGAGTTACAAGATTCCTATCTATAGATCTCTTGAAGCTTGATCTTGAGTCTTAGCTGATTTTGCTGTGGACTTCGATCTGAATCTTGATGCTCATAAGTTGTAGGTGTTTACTTCTTCACGCAGCATTGGGTCAAAACAGGATAAGCGGAGCTTGTGAATAAGATTTTGAGCAATCCGCGCCCTTGCTTGCTTCTCATTTGAGTTCATCTCTTTTTATTCTTTTCTTCTTTTCTTGACTCTGGATTGAGATTTATTCCATTGGTTATTTCACACCTTGCATCTTGAGGCTGACCTGCTTAAGATACCAAGACAAACAGACGAACGAAATTTTCTGCCCCAGTTTTTACCAGGAAAATTTCGTGAGTTAGTTGTGACACATATCTAAGCAATCAAATCAGGAATGTGCAGAGAGATTCTTGGTTTTTAGCCGGGGTTTGGAAAGAAAAAGCTCCACGGTTTTTTGGCCGGGAGATCCTCGGTTTTTTGGCCGGGATTTGGAAAGAAAAAGCTCCACGGTTTTTTGGCCGGGAGATCCTCGGTTTTTTGGCCGGGATTTGGAAAGAAAAAGCTCCACGGTTTTTGGCCGGGAGATCCTCGGTTTTTTGGCCGGGATTTGGAAAGAAAAAGGTCACCGGTTTTTTGGCCGGGAGATCCTCGGTTTTTTGGCCGGGATATTTTAAGGAATGGGATCCTATGCTACCATGATTTGTTTTTCTTTTGGGATTTTCATTTTTATTTCTTTCTTCTTTCTTCTTCTTTTGTTTTCCTCTTTTTATGTTTTCCTTTTATTTAGCAAACCACATGAAAGAACTTGGGGAGGGGAAACTTCCTTTTTGGTCGTTTTCCTGTTGCAAAGCTGTTTCAGCGCTTGCGCATTTCATTTCTTTTTGGACTACACCTGCTTCTTGCACGGTTGCTTTGAATTAAACCTGTTTTCAACAAAGAACAATTAGTTAGTTTGAAACGGTGGTTGGTTTTGTGGCCTTGATCATCTCAATTGCTTGATCCCGGCCCCATTTCTGTTGAGAACTTTGCTGCTTGTTCGCCTTGAGGGTGAATCTCTTTTCAAACTGACGGGTTCAGCCTTAGGACTTCATGATGACTCGCCCGTGTGGGCTCTAGCCTTTTCACTTTATTCTGCCCTTGGGACCTTTGCCTTTGACTTCCTTTCTTTTTCAATGTTCTTGCTTCGAAAGCATCAACCACTATGGTCAGTCGAGATTGGCCTGACGCACTCGCTGAGGCTGGGTATTTCTTCGACTCTGACCAGGCAGAGCCCTATGAAACCGGTCCTGCCACCTTTTCTTTGTACTAGTTACGGAATCAGAGTTAAACCGAAAGGGATTCAAAGAGAAGTATGCAGAAAGGCAATCAGATGAGTTTAAAGAGAAGCATCCCTTTCGGGGAAAAGAAGGACTTATCTGGGGTGTGCATGCTGGCTTCAAATGATCATGACATGCTTCTTGGACTGGACGCCCGACCCACACAAACTTTCCGGCTTCTCGTGAACCCATTGATCCGTATTTCAAAACCAGGGAACCTTGCCAGGACTCTTTTAGTGATGAGGTGTCTTCTTTTCGGCCAACAGCGCCCTTTGCGGGTTTTCGCCAATCGACCTCTCTCATTTCTCTTCTCACCGTCGCCCGATAATGCTCTTCGCGAGTTTTCACTAAACGGACTCTCTCATTTTAGTTTCTCTACTCACCATCGCCTTATGGTGCCCGAAGGTTTTCACCGATAAGACTCTCTCATTTTATTTCTCTCAATTTGGACTATACCAGCTTCCAACAATGTTGCTTTTCAATTCCCATGCCTTTGCCAATTGATCGGAAGGACTTGGACAAGGTTTTGGGTAAAAAGGATTCTGGACGGAAGTACAACTTTGGAACCATTTTGGCGGATTCATGGCCGAACCATTATATCATCTGCCCGAGTTTCATCTTTTGGGGAAATTGGGATTTTTGCTTTGGCGTGACTGAACCCCAGAGAGAGGCTGCCTACGTACCCTTTCGGGATCAAGTCAAACGTAGTTCAGGCAAATAATTTTTGTTTTTGTTTCTGCTTTTGTTTTGGTTTTTGTTTTCTTTTTCTTTTTTTTTTCTTCTTCTTCTTTTCCGCTGGTACTTCCGGGTTCCAAAGAGGGTGATTAAACAAGAGTAACCAGCTCAAAGGGTTTACAAAGGATGGATAGTGTTTGGGTAGCGGGAAGGAAAGCCTTCGTCATCTCAATTGCACAAAAGCCATCACCACAGGAAGTCTAGACATAGTACCTTTTTACTGCTTCTGCATTGACTGCTGTCTCAGGATCATTTCCTTCGATGTCCCCCAGATACAGTGCTCCTCTTGGCAATATCTTTCGAATTATGAATGGACCTTTCCAATTAGGGGCAAACTTCCCTTTTGCTTCCTGGTGATGAGGGAGAATGCGTCTGAGTACCAGCTGTCCCACTTCAAAATTCTTGGGATGCACTTTCTTGTTATAGGCGCGGGCCATTCTTTGTTGGTACAACTGCCCGTGACAAACTGCGGCCATCCCTTTTTCATCAATTGATGATAATTGCTCTAATCAGGTTTTAAACCATTCAGTGTCCTCAATCTCCGCCTCAACGATTATCCGGAGTGAAGGAATCTCCACTTCTGCGGGTATGACTGCTTCAGTACCGTAAACCAACAAGTACGGTGTCGCTCCAATTGACGTACGTACTGTGGTACGATATCCCAGTAAAGCGAAGGGTAGCTTTTCATGCCATTGCCGGGAGCTTTGAATCATCTTTCTCAAAATCTTCTTGATGTTCTTATTCGCTGCTTCGACGGCACCATTGGCTTTTGGCCTATAAGGAGTAGAGTTTCTGTGCGTTATCTTGAACTGTTCACATACCTCTCCCATCAGACGACTGTTCAAGTTTGTAGCATTGTCGGTAATGATAGTTGCAGGAATGCCAAAGCGGCAGATGAGATTGGAGTGCACAAAGTCCACCACAGCTTTCTTGGTGACCGACTTGAGAGTGATGGCCTCAACCCATTTTGTGAAATAGTCAATTGCCACCAGTATGAATCTATGCCCGTTCGAAGCTTTTGGCTCGATCAGCCCAATGACATCCATTCCCCAAGCAACAAAAGGCCAAGGTGCTGACATCGGATGGAGTTCTGTTGGAGGTGCATGAATCAAATCCCCGTGCACCTGACATTGATGGCATTTCCGAACAAAGCTGAAACAATCCTTCTCCATAGTCATCCAGTAATACCCGGCTCGCAAAATTTTCTTCGCCAGTACATAACCATTCATATGAGGTCCACATACTCCCGCGTGCACTTCATGTATAATTTTTCCAGCTTCCTCGGTGTCAACACATCTCAGCAGGTTGAGGTCCGGGGTCCTTTTATACAAAACATCGCCGCTTAAGAAGAAACCACTCGCATGCCGTCTAATGGTTCTTTTCTGATCTCCGGTGGCCTGCTCAGGGTATTCTTGTGTTTTCAGAAATCTCTTGATATCATGATACCTGGGCTGACTGCTAGGTTCCACCTCAACCGCATTACAATACCCGTGCTTTTCTTTGATTTGAATCTCTAGAGGGTTAATATGGGCATTGCCTGGGTAAGGCAACATTGAAGCTAGAGTGGCGAGTGCATCGGCTAGTTCATTATGACACCGAGGGATATACCTGAATTCTATCGACTTGAAGCGTTTGGTGAGATCGTTGATGATAGGCTATAATTGCATATTTTAGTCGCTTATTACACTCAAATTTACTGCATTTTAATTGAGTTTGCGCTTTAATCGCTAGTGTTTTGCACTAATTGTGTGTTTTATGCCTTGTAGGTGTGATTCCGAGCTATATAGATGTTATGGAATGAATTTAAGTGATTTGAAGCTTTGAAGTCTGAGTAAAAGCTCAATGAATTAAGCCGGGATCGTGTTCGGGGGTCAAATTTGATAATTAAGTACGAACGAAGACTTGAGGAGGCATATTGCGCACTGTCTAGTAAAATAGACATAACGTTTTGCTCAGAATTCCATTTGGGCTCCACAATATATGGTTGGAAAGCTAACTCAAAGGGCTAAAACTTTCATGTTTTACGTTTTTCCCAATTCCAAATGGAACAGGGTGAAATACCGCGGTTTTGCCGCGACCGCGGCAGAACCGCAGCAGAAGATGGTCGCGGACAACTGAAGAATCAGAGGGCATGTTTGGCCGCGGTTCCACCGCGACCGCGGCAGGAAGCGAAAATTTCAGGGACTAAAGTGCAAAACATGGGATTTTAAGTCCTAAACCCTATATTAAACAAAGGAGGCCGGCCAAGAACAAGAGGAGGACATATTTTGGACACAAATTAGACCTAAGGAGGCGGAGAGACACTACATAAGTTAGACAACACCCTTGGAGGCAAGAACACATTGGGAGCAAGGCGGAGAATTCTTCTACAAGTTTTTCCTTCCTCTTCCTATTTTTCATTGTTGGTTATGACTTTTAGTATTGTAGTTTTACATACTATTATGAATAGCTAATTTGTTATCTAGAGTTTTGATAGAACCTTTTGTAGGATAAATTCTTGTTATGTTTTTATATAATTGAGCCATAGCTTTTCTCTATTTGTTCAACTACGTTTATATTGTGGTTGGTTGAAGAGCTCTCAATTAGCTGTACCTATTTAGTATGCATAACTCGGGAGAGAGTGCATATTTAGGTAATTGTTAAACAACATCACTCCCAAAGTATATGAGGGATCTATAACTGCGGGTTTAAAGGCGGGATTAGGGATAACGAAGCCTTGGGTGCGATCTAAAGTGAGCTGTATTAAAAGCCAGCTAGCGTATCTCGGGAGAGTGCGTCTAGTAAATTGTCGTAATTACTCGGGAGAGAATTACGGTAATAAGAGTGCTCATGATTGGTAGAGAATACTTAGGCGAAATTATAGAAGACATAGCGGGAAGGATTCCGACAATAGGGGAAATCATAACTCTAGACCTCCTTAATCTTTTCTCTAACCCTCAGTATCGTTAGTTGTTAATGTACTATTTTAATTTGTTAGTTAATTAGTTAAACAGAAGAATCTTAATATTTATAAGTTAGGAATTGTTCAAGCTTGTCTTCTTGGTGATAATGAACAGCTGTAGCTAAACCTTAGTTCTCTGTGGCATTCGACTCCGGACTTGTAAACCGGATTATATTTGCAACGACCGCATTGTCCTTTTTATAAGGCATAGTTGGGCGTGATCAAATTTTGGCGCCGTTGCCAGGGAACTAACGGTGTAGTTGTAGGTGTACATATTGCTAGGTTTCAAGTTTGAACTTTTATTTTATTATTTGATTTTTTTTATTTTTTTTATTTTAGTTTTATTTATTTATTTGAGAAACATGACATCATGGAATTATTAGAATTTTGTTGTTGGTAATTCTACTTTTGATCCTCCTTATGCTTATTGTGAAGGAAACCACCCAGGGCAAAATTATCAAAATATTCCTGAGAGCGAGTTTTGTGCACCAACTCAATCTTATGTGTGGAATGTGTGTGATATGTGTGGTGGTCAAGATGGTCACTTTCACGGTTGTGCTTATATTTCTTACCTTCCCCCAACCCCTTACTTTGATGGTTCTTCTTTTTCTGGTGAAGTTAATAGGAACAAAGAACCTAGGGAAGCTGACCTAAAGAAGCTCGAAGATATGTTAAAGTACATTTTGGAACAACAGAGTAAATTACTACTGCGGATAAAAAGGCAGGAGGAAACTATTCACAACTTGAAAGTTCACATGAGTCAACTGGTTGAAGTTTTTAATGCTCAACAAGCCATTATTGTGAATAGTATCCAAGAAGAGCGTGAATTAGATACAAAAATTGATGAGCTAGAGGAGGAGGCTAGAGTAGAACACCAACAATCAATCACACTAGATTTTGAGGATGTCGATGTTGTAGAAGACATACTAGAGTCAACCAAGGATATTGAGGATACATATTTAGTTGACTCTATTGTCATTAGTGTTGAGAATGTAGATAGTCCCAATGTTCATGTAGTTGAGCGCACGAGTCCTCACTCCAAGCATTTTTTCACATTGTGTTTAGATGATGATATGGAAATAGAGTCGTCCGAGCCATTTGAGGAGTCAAGGAATGATGAACAAAGTGCTTATATTCTGGAATTCTTCTTGCCAGAAAGTCGGGATTACACACCTCATATAAAGGCCAAGAAGTGCAGAATACTACATTACTTTATTGGGCCAGCCAGATTCGTTCCACCATCCCAGGAGCATGATCATAGAGCAGAATCAAAACTTGGGGTCCGATTCATAAGTTCAAAGTGGAGGTAGAAAGTGATTCACATCGTGCCGCGACGTTAAATCAAGCGCTCGTTGGGAGGCAACCCAGCTTTATTGCTTTCTTTTATTTTTTATATTTTTTTTATTATATTATTTTTGTAGTGTCAATTTTTTTATTTTCTAGGAGCATGGAAAGCAAAGGTATTGGAAGGATGCACCGATAAATGAAATGGTTGGAACTAAGTGTGAGGTACCCGCACGAAGGACCAAGCTGGGAGAAGTCTGAGTACCCCATGAGCTGCTAGTGCTTCGGCCTTTGGCCTACCAGGGAGTTTCTTTTACCTTCTTGTATGTATGGATGTGCATTGGAGACAATGCACAATTTTAAGTGTGGGGTGAGGAGATTGTCTGGGTTGTTTTTCATGCTACATTAGCTGTGTTTGGGATTTTTTAAAAGATTGGACTTTCCTGATGACGGTATCTTCTAGACAGTTTTCTTGAGGGACGTAAGTCTAAAGAAATACCAAAAGATTTTTTGTTTGTTTTAGGTAGTGTACGTAACTCCCCCTTGTATTTTACGTTTGGGCCTACGGTTCTTTTCCAAGGGTT